>NC_137898.1:16474002-16818860 GCF_963455335.1 Martes martes
ATTCTCTAAATCTCTGGTAGTAAAAATAACATGTAATTAAAAAAAAAAAACTATTTTGATTCATGCCAAATGTTCTTTATCCTTCATTTTAGTCTCAGTCACTCTTTGTGTCTTAAAAAAATATATGCTAAAAGACCCATTAAAATATGAATGAAGTAAAGAATTTAATTTTGGACAACATAATACAAAATAAAAAATGTAAAAGGTTTATGATAGAAACTGAATTTAAAATTCTAAATAACTAGAAATTATTCTGAGTTATAGTACAGGAAATAAACAGTCAAGCTGAGACATTAAAATAAATTTCATGATGGACTGGACCAAATGACTGAATGTTCACAGCTAAAATATTGTTTGTTTCTCTCTTGTTCTCTCTCTCTCTCTCTCTCTCATCTCTAAATATCATTTAGATGTCCTTATGGAAAACACCATCAAAAGTTTCTACATCATTCTTTCATTGCTCAGAATACTTACTAGAAGGTACTTCAGAACTGAACTATCAGCCTCAAATAGTATGAAAGAACATTATGTTAATCATGCATGAGTTTTCTCCATTTGGCAACATCCTGTCCTAATAGGTCCTTGCTGTAAACTAAAGAAAGACCTCCACTTCAGAAAGATACCATCTCATTCCAATCCCCTAAATTAATGTTTATTATGCCTGAAAAAATCACATACTCTTTTATTATTGATGTATTTCATTGTTTCCATAAGTACTCAGGTGAATAGATTGTGAATAAATATTATGATTCCCACCTTATTCAGAAGAAAACAACACAGAAGGTAAGGGATTCCACACCGATAATTAACACTTCCATGATCACATGGATTTGATCTCCACATAGAGTAGTCATTTCATAATACTTTATATGTGTAGATTATTTCTAACCTTCCATTTCTCCACTGTGCCTGAAATAATGCAACAAAATAACAGTGTAACTGAGTTCATTCTGTTAGGATTGACCCCAAATCCCATGAGACAGAAAATTATATTTGTAATCTTCTTCATTTTTATGTGGGAACCATGGTACTGAATTTGCTGATTATTGTGACCATCAAGTTCAGCCAGACACTTGGGAGCCCCATGTACTTTTTCCTATTTCATTTGTTCCTTGCTGATTCCTGTTTCTTGACATCCACAGCCCCCAGACTAATTGTGGATTCACTCTCCGCAAAAAAAAAAAAAAAATCATAACGTACAATGAGTGCATGACTCAAGTCTTTGCAATACATTTATTTGGCTCCATGGAGGTCTTTGTGCTCATCTTCATGGCTGCTGATCATTATGTGGCCATCTGTAAGCCCTTACATTACCCAACCATCATGAGACGACAGGTCTGCACCGTCCTTATTATTCTTGCATGGATAGGGTCTTTTATCCATTCTATAGCCCAGATTATCCTGGCCTTGAGACTGCCTTTCTGTGGACCCAATTTGATTGATCATTACCGCTGTGATCTGTAACCCTTGCGGAAACTTGCTTGCATGGACACCCATATGATCTACCTACTGTTGGTGTCTAACAGTGGGGCCATTTGCTCAAGCAGTTTTGTGATTCTGATGATCTCATATATTGTCATCTTGCATTCCTTGAGAAATCACAGGGGAGAAGGAAAGGAAAAAGCTCTCTCGACTTGCACTTCTCACATCATAGTAGTTATCTTATTCTTTGGTCCATGTATATTCATATACACATGCCCCACAACCACTTTCCCCATGGACAAGATTGTGGCTGTATTTTGTACTATTGGGACCCCTTTCTCAACCCATTCATCTACACACTGGAATGCGGAAGTGAAAACGCCATGAGAAACCTATGGCCTATCACAACTACCTCAGAAAGCAAGAGATGAATTGAGGGTTTTGGTTGATTCTTTAATCTGTACAGATACCAAATATAACAGGGTTTATCCTCACTTGTCCAACATGCTCTATTACAATGCACCTGATTTCCTTACTTTTTACTGAACTTTGTGTGTTTAGAAATTTTTTCATTATACCATTAGTTTATCTTAATAAGTTCCACATGAGTGAACCAAATCCCAAAAAGATTGTAAGAACTACATGTCATTTATTTCATAAATGATTTCTCTTATTGTTTCCTTTGACTATCAGGATAATTGAAGCATTATGGATGGAATTTTTTAAATGTAGTATTACAAAAGCCTGGAAACATTCAGCTAATTTATATGATTGGAATATGGGAACTACAACAAGAGAATGCTGCAACTCTAAGGCAGAAAGAAGTAAAACTATTGTGAAGACTAAATATGCATTTAAAATGCAACAGAGATAAAACATATTTTCTGCAATGGTAGTACAGAAAAGTAGAACCCAATTTGAAGGAGGGGAAAAAGCACATTATTTCATTTACTGCTATGTTTTATCTGTGGAATAAAAGGAGTCACCAAAGGCATTCAGAAATACACACTTGAATGTCTCTAGTTAATGGAGTTAGAGTGAACCTGCTTCTGTAGCAGGAAGCCACTTTGTTTCTCTGTTTGTGCTTTCCTAGTAAAGGGTAGTGTGGATTGACAGGTTAGAATGATGAAGAGAATTTTGGTGTTCATAGTGAACAGAACAGATTAGCACACATGATTTGAATATGTGCATTCCAGGGTTATATCATGAATTTTTAAAATTCATTGATTTCAGACAGTACAAAATGTTAATTCAAAGTTATCCATGCCCCCTGATGTTTATAACGGCATTATCTACAATAGCAGAACTATGGACACAGCTCAAGTTTCCATTTTCATTGAATGATGTATGGATAAAGATGTGATATATAAACTACTGTCCCATTATATATATGTGATGGGATATTATTCAGCCATCAAAAAAAATGAGGTCTTGCCCTTTGCAATGACAAGGTCTGAGCTAGAGAATATGAGGCTAAGCAAAAGAAGTCAGTCAGTGAAAGACAAATGCCATACGATTTCATTCATGTGGAATTTTTTTAACTTTCTGTTTAAATTTTATTTATTTAAAGAAATGTGTACAGGGAAAAACACAGAGGGGGACAAATCAAGAAATGGGTTCTTAACTACAGAAAACAAACAGATGGTTACTAGAGGGAGGGGGCTAGAAAGATGTGTTAAATAGGTGATGGGGTTTAAGGAATACACATGTTGTCATGAGCACTTGGTGTGGTCTGTAACTGTTGAATCTCTGAATTGTACACCTGAAACATATTACAGTCATTTTACTCTCTACTTCTGTGAATTGAATTGTATCATTTTTACATAGATGTGAGATCATACAGTATCTCTATTTCTGTGACTTTCTTGTTTCACTTAATTTCAAGTCCTCCAGCTCCATCCAGCTCCAATTTTTTATTGCTGACAGAGTTTTCCTGTTTTTAATGTCTGAATAATAAAGATCTCACATTTTCTCTGTTAATCTGACAGTCAGGGATGAGGTTTTCTTCATAGGCTGGCTACTGTGAATAATGATGTCATGAACCTAGGAATGTAGAGCCCTTCATGATCATGATTTCAGATCCTTTGGATATATATCTTACAACAGGAATGATGGATGGTAGTTCTACTGTCAATTTTTTGAGGAACATCTATACTCTTCTCCATAATGACTATATCAATTTATATGCCCATCAGTAGTATACATGGGATCCCTTCACGCCACATCCTCACCAATTTTTTTTTTATCTCTTGTCTTTTTGATAATAGTCATTCCAACAGAAATAAAGTGGTATCTCATTGATTTTGATTTGCATTTTCCTGATGATGAGTGTTGTTGAGCACCCTTTGCTGTACCTCCCGGATATTTGTATGTCTTTGGAAAAATTACTATTTTGTCCCTCTGCCTATGTTTTCACAGAAGAGATGAAGGAAATCTCCATAGCTTCTGCTCAATTTTCCTGTGAACCTGAAACTGCTCTAAAAATAGAGTCAATTATTAAGAAAATATGTTAATAAGAAGAGAAAATAGAACATTCAAAAAATCATCTACTCAATTAGCTCAGAAGAATAAATAAAAGAATTAAAATAAGTTATAGAGGAACAAAAAAGTCAGCTACAGTAAGATGAAATATTCCCCGACATTTAACAATTACATTAAATTTGAATACACTGCACTTGCTCGGCAGAATCTGACAGGATAGATGGAATAATCTTCAGCAAAGAAAAGTGGTGGACCCATGATATACATGTCAATATGTTAAATTCTAGAACAAAGATACCATGCACTATGAGTAAATGCTGTGATTAGAATTACATGAAGTTAAAGAATAGACAACACTACCACACAGTGATACAAATCAGGCCAATTGTTGCATTGGAGGGAATTAAGTGAAAAAGGAGCATGACAGAAATGTCTGGGTGAAAGTATTCTAGATCTTGAATTTGTTAATGGTATGTGATTATATACATTCACTAAACTTGGGACACCTGGGGTGGGGGCTGAGTCAATTATTTAAGCCTCTGCCTTCAGTTCAGCTCATGATCCCAGGGTCCTGGGATAGAGTTCCACATTAGGGTCTCTGCTCAGTGGGGAGCCTGCTTCTCCCTCGGTCTGTCACTCTCCCTGATTGTACTCTCATTGAGAAAAATAAATAAATAAAGTCTTAAAAATGCATTTATCAAAACTCATCAAGCCATATGCTTAAAAAGTCTGTATTTCATTGTATGTATAATTTACCTCAGAAAACGAATTGTATTACCAAAAACAAAAAAAAATCAAAAACAAAAAATAAAGCCTTACTAATATCTCAAAGTTACTTTCCCCCAAAGTGCCTATAAAATGTAGTGACCATTAACAGAGAAAAAAAAAAACCTGAACAGTGATCGTCATTAAGAATTTCAGTCTCGAGAGTGGAAGATGTCCAAATATTTTATTGGAAATTTGGACACCATAGTGACTTTGAACAACAGCCTTAGACTTCATCAAAATGAAAAATTTTTGTACAGAAAATTATGTCAACAAAATGAAAATCCCATCCAGAGATTGGGAGAAAATGATTGCAAATCATGTATCTGATAAGGAACTTGATTTCAGACTTCATAAAAAACATCTATCACGTAATAATAAAAAGACAGTAACCCAACTTAAAAGTTGACAAAATATCTGAATAAACCTATCTCCACAAATATATACAAATGGAAAAAAAAATGAGAAGATGTTGAACACTATTAGGTAACAGAAAATGCAAACCTTGGCCATAATGAGATACCAATTTCCACCCACCAGGATGTCTAGAACCAAAAAAGACAGACAATACAAGTTTCAGTGAAGAGGTGGAAAAATTGGAGTTCTCATAAATTGCTGGTGGTAATGTGAAATGGCACACCCCCTTTGGGAAACAATGTGGCAGCTCCTCAAAAGGTTAAACATATAATAACAATGATCTACCAATTCTTATCTTTAGCATCTACCCAACAGAAATAAAATATATATGCACACAAGAACTTGTACACCAAATCTCACAGCATCATTATTTATAAGAGCTGAAGTAGGGAAATAATCTACATGTCTATCAACTGATGAATGGGTAAGTTATATATTCATAAAATGGAATTTTAATCATCAGCATAAAGAAATGATATACTGATACTTGTCACAATGTGCATGAAATTATGCCAAGAGTTTTATGCTAAATGAAAGAAATGGGTTATCATATATATCAGACTGTGGAATTACATTCATATGAGATGTCTAGAAAAGTTAATGTATAGTGAAAGAAAGTAGATGATGCGGCCCCATGGTAGCTTAGTTCGTCAGCCTGTGACTCTTGACTTGGACTCAGGTCATGATCTCAGGAATTTGGGATTGAGGCCAAGGAATTTGGGATTGAGGCCAAGGCACCTCTCCCCACAGTTCATACATATGTAAGCTCTTTCTTAGGGGAAAAAAAAAAAAAGTAGATTAATATTTGCCCAGCACTGCTGGTGATGTTGATGGAGAGGTGAGAGTGCCTATGGATGGTTATGTAATTGTTTTTAGGGTGGCAAAGATGTTATGAAATTAGCTAGTGTTGATTTTTTCACAGACTTTATATATAAAAATCCTGTAAATTATTTATTTTGAATACCTGAATTGTATATTATATGGAGTATATCTCAAAAAAGTTGTTAAAAACAGATATTAAATCTTGTGATCATTCACATGGACTAAAAGGCAATACAGGAACTATTACTAAAAATTTATTTCACATGAACTGAAGATGTATAAATATTGTATTAAAAACTACTCCAGAACAATGACTTTCAATTTCAATTATGAGTAAAATTTGAAATGATCAACACTGTATTTGATAACTTTGTTTTTCTATTTTATTTTTTCAGTGTTCCAAGATACATTGTTTAGGCACCATACCCAGTGCTCCATGATAACTCAATTTGTATCAGTCATACAGAATAACTCTTCAAATATTTATTATTGAGAAATAGATAGCATGTGGCATAAGAAAAGGAAAACTTTCTAATCTGCAAAATGGTGCCGTATGAACTATACCCTGGAAATCTGCTTTAGCAGCCAAGTGCAGAGCACAATGGTGCCCACTAAAGACAAAGTTTCTCTGTGCTGCTGGAGAAGTCCATGCTCCAGGTGCTTGAGGAGCATAGCATGAAGCTCCAGATGGAGCTGAGGGGCATAGGTGAGGACAAAACATGAGAGTCAGGTGATCCTCACAGGTTCAGCTCCAAATAAACAGCCCCAAAGGTCTGGCCTTATAAATATTAGGTATTGTTCTCCTCTTGAGTATTCATTTGTACCAACAAGGTTGGATCATTAAGGGCATTATACTCAATAAAGCAAACAGATAAACGTATACCGTCTGATCTCATTTACATGGGGAATCAAGGATAAAATCTTGTCATTTACATTGATTTGGATGAAAATGCAGGATATTATCCTGAGTGAAATAAGTCAATCAGAGAAAGACAGTTATATGGTTTCACTCAAATGTGAAATATAAGAGCAGCCCAGAGGTTCATAGAGGAAAGAAGGGAAAAGAGAATGGGAAGAAATAAGAGAGGGAGTCAAACCATGGGAGACCCTTAACTATAGGAAACAAATTAAGGTTTCTGGAGGAGAGGTGGGTGAGGGTGGGATAACTGTATGTACACATACAGAGAAATGATGGGTGGTTGCCAGAGTGAGGATGAAATGGGTGAAGGTGGTCCAAGGAAGAAACTTTCACCTCTAAAATAAACAAATACTACATCATGGAAAGGTAATTATGTAAAACATAGTGACTATAGCTAATAACACTGCATTTTTATTGGAAAATTGCAAAGAATAGCTCTTAAAAGTTTTCACCACAAGAAAAACAACTGTGTGTGGTGGAGGATCTAACTAGACTTACTGTGCTTATCAATTCCGTAAGCCGAACTCCCCACACTCCTCTCCTTTGAAACCATTTGTTTGTTTCCTCGAGTCCAGAGTCTCTTGGTTTTCCTCTCTCACTGATTTTTTCCCTTTCAGTTTTCCATAGTGTTTCAAAAGAGTTCATTATTAATTCAAATCCTAGATTTCTATGAAGCATTTTGAGGCTTTAGGCTAGAAGGAACATTGTGGTCTAATAGAAACATTTTCAGAAGAATTGCTGATTGCTTACTGAATTACCTAAATAGTCCATGTATGAAGGTGTCTTATCTTCCATATTGAATGTTTCCTAACCAGGAAGAGGTCAGTTTGAGACAGAATTATATCTCATAAGCCATAAACATAAATCAGACAATCTAAGCCTATAAGGTCAGTTTTTTAATTGCGCTGAAACATCTTAAAATATTGGTGCTTTCTATGTAGTAATCATTAAGTTTCAAAATTTTTAAATATGATAATATTTTATCCTTACACCAATTCTTCAATAAATATTGGTAAATGTCATTAACCTAACTTGGCAAATGAAAACTTTGAGGTTTATACAGATTACACAATTTGTAGGACCCAGATCTCTGACACCAAGTGCTTCCTTTTTCCAAGAGACACCTCCTTTAACAATCAAGACTAATCAGGAATATGAACATCAGAGGTAAATACACTCCACACACAGAACGACATAAGTATAACTAATAAATGACAAAACTCATCAGTCATTTAGTCCAAGGAAGACGAGGATCAGAACTTCCTGAGGATAACTGCTATGGATAATATGAGTCTCTGTGGCTTCTTGAGAAGTAAAATTGGAGATGAACCTTCTTGAGCTGATTGCATGGTTAAATGTTTATGCATACTTCACTCAAAATACCAATTCTTCAAATCTCCTAGTTGCATACACAGTCACAAAGCTAAGTGAAAGTTCTCATGTGCCCCCATAATGTGGTGGGTATGTGTATATGTTTCCTCAATCAATTTTCTTAACATCTAGGGGATATGGATATGACCATTCTCACTTTATAGATTTGAAAGCAAGGGTATAACATGTCAAGAAATGTGCCCAGGATTTAAAAAAAATTATGGATTCCAAAGCAATATCCCAATCTTGTCTTTCTGATTTTCCAGTACACTTAACCACTGTGGTAGACATTTTCAACATTGTGCAGCAATCTGGGAACTCCAGCATGAAAGGAGATTGAGAAGGGAGAAAATGGAGCCACATCAGATGCCAAGGTAAAAGTACTCTTCAATGAAAGCAACACCCATGTTGTTTTAATATTTAGGAATCCAATATGTGTGTGTCTGTGTGTGTGTGTGTGTGTGTGTCTGCGTGTGTGTGTGTGTGTCTGTGTGTGAGTTCATGAAATTGCTTCATGTACACTTGTCTGAAATAGCATTAAAGACATTATAAGTATTATGATCTTGTCAAGAGATTACTAGTTCAACGTTGTGTATTGTAACATAACAATGTAGGGAAAGGATTAAGAATTTCCAGGAAAAAGTTCACAAGTATAATTTGATCTAATCTTGGCTCTACCCTTTATTAACTGCCTCATCTTGGACAGGATCTTTAAATTCTTCTCTATGTATATATCTCCTACAGTGTAGAAGAATTATAAAATAATAGTGATAATTATCTCACAGATTTGTAGTAAGGATTAAATAGCCACATTTCTGCAAACACTTAGCACAGAAGTGTCTAGTAAATTTTAGTTGATATGGTCATTATTATTACTATTACCATCAGTTTCTATAATTGTTTCTTCATTTGAAGAATGAAATAATACTAACTTCACACCTTACTGCCATGCCATGTACATAGCAATCAATCATTAAAAATATATTTATCAGCTATTATAATGTTACTGGATTTAACAACATGTATTATCAATTCGTTTGTAGTAGTTCCCAGAGCCTTTTATTACGTTCTCATAAAAAACACCCTTTTACACTTTTTGGCAACTGTTAGAAATTGTGTGATACTGGGCTTTCTGTCACTGGCTTGCATCCCCTTACTGAACCTCAGCTGACTTCAGCAAGGCACGCAAATTTCTTACCAGACTTATATGCTACAGTCTCTCTTCCTCCAACTTCTGTTCATCCTTCCACTCACACTCTCAATTACCTTCCATGTGTCCCCATTCCATTAGGGTAAAGGAAAAGTACCTAGCTCTATATTCATAGCTTTGACATCTATTTCTGACCACGATTTTCAGACTTAACAGCCAGTAGGGCTACATCAAGATAGGCTCTTCATCATCTCAGACAGTGATGTGTGCACTGACGCTCTTCAAGAACTCAAAACCACTTTCTATCTCAAAAAGCTCATGAGAATCCACAACTCAGTAGAATGTATGCATTTATTATTTATAAGATGAAGAAGGTTAATAAAGTCAAGGTTGCACTAATTAAGGGGATTTCTTTTTCAGGTAATGTAGTTAAACATAATATGAAATGATGGAGAATAGGAACAACCTGAAAGAGTTGGTTCTACTGGGCCTCACAGAAAATCCAAAGATGCAGAAAATCATGTTTGTTGTGGTGCAGGTTATCTATATCATCTCTGTGGTAGGTAATGTGTTCACTGTGGTCACTATCACTGTCAGCCCATTTTCAGGGTTCCCCATGTCCTTTTTCCTGGCCTCTCTCTCTTTCACTGACACCTGCTATTCTTCTGTCACTATCACTACAGTGATCTTAGATTCACTCTGTGGAAAGAAGACCATTCCATTTAATGCCCATATTACCCAAATATTTGGAGAGTATTTTTTTTTTTTTTGGCGGTGCTAATGATATCCCGCTTACTGTGATGGTGTAGGACAGCTATGTAGCCATCTGCAAGTCATTGCACTACATGACCATAATGAATCCATGGGTTTATGGCCTGCTAGCAGGAGAGGTGAGGGTGGGAGACTTCCTACAACCATACAAGTCCTTTTTATCATCCCATTATCCTTCTGTGGCCCTAACATCACAGATCACTTCATGTGTGATCTGAACCCTTTGCTCAAACTTCCCTGCACAGATATCCATACTCTAGAGCTCTTTGTGGCTTCCAAGAGTGTTTTCATCTGTCTGTTAAACTTTCTCCTCTTAATAGTCTCCTATGTGGTCATTCTGCACTCCCTAAGAACCAGAACTTGGAGGCAAGGCACGAACATCCCTCCATCTGTCTCCCACATGACAGTGGTCATCCTATTATTGTGCCCTGCATATCTGTCTACAGGAGACCCAAAGCTATGTTATCTATTGATAAGACAATTGCATTGTGCTATACTACAATGGTGCCCATGTTAAATCCTTTAATCTACACCTTGGTAAATGACCAGATGAAAAGTGCCATTAGGAAATTGTGTAGTAAGAAAGTTATTTTAGGTGACACATTAAATCTCCTTTCAGTTCTCCATTCATACAACTCAAGCAAAGTCAAAAAGACATTTTGAATGATCTCAGCAAAGAACACAGATGAAGAAAAGAAGAAAAAATGACTGCTATGAATCATAGATTTCACTTTGAGAAGAGAAGAAATGGGTGCAAGAAAAGGAAAAATAATCTTAACCCAAGATCATTCCTTGCATATTTGGACATTTCTACCAAATTTCATTTTAGTTTTACTAGCTTCATTCATGTATATGGATTTATAAGCTTTCATCTTAATTTATCAATTAAAAATATGTTGGAATTGATCTGTAATCTCTATAACAATCCAAAGAGGGAGCCACTGCCATTATTCCCATTTTATAGTTGAGGAAACACAAAGGTGAGTATCAAAATAACTACACTGAAGAGTCAGTGATCAGAATCTACCAGATTTTTCAGGCCATGCTCCTCAATGTTGTGATACAGTGCCAGAAAATGATGATGGAAAGGTGGTTATAGTAGTTACCATTTATTGATGTAAGGATTTCAAAATACTATACATTTGATATAATAGTATAATATTTACATATTATATATAGCATACATATACATGTTATATTATTTTATATGTGATATATCTTAATTACACATGTGTGTGTAATTCTATGCACATTTCATTAAAACTCTGCTCATTTTTATCATATTTGATAATAATGCATCCACTATAATATTGTGGTATGTAACTACATTAGGAATGTAAAAACAATGGTCCACTAAACCCTTAAGGGGTAGGTGACAAATATTATGCTATGTTTCCAAGATTCCTTGTAGGCTTCTGAATCATTTTGTATTATTCACATCACCCGTCTTATGCTGATAAGCCATAAGAAAATGCAGTGCTTCAAATGAAGGATTATTTTAATGTCAGACAGGAATTTTTATTTTAAAATATACACTTATCTCATAATGTTCTTGCCTGCTAACTAAAAAAAAATAATTTCTATGCGTACAACAATGGCTGGTGCATGACAAATGTTGAATAAAAATTAAAGTATAAAGGGACATGAATAAAGTGAACAAAATGTACAGAGAAAAAAATGACTGGGTTGAAGGAATTTTTCCCTTTATCTGATTCAGACTCTGAGACTTCAAGTTAGATCTCTTTGAGAAACCACAATTTGTTGTAATTCCTGGTTAAACTGTGTGATGAGAAACAAATTGAAACAGATTCTCAGTGAAGGAACCAATAGCTTATTTGGATACTTTCCCTGCTCTCAGAAAGATTTCATCATATGATTAGGAGCTGTGTTATTTTTCTCTTTCAATTAGCTTAATTTTGGTAACATTTCATTATGAGAATGTATTGTTAAAAATATGTGGCTCCATCAACACACAAAACAAATTCAGGATAAATGTATTACACATATGCCTTCTATCCATCACTCATTAATCAACAGAAATTTCTTGAGCCCAAAAAAACATATCAGACACATTGATTTCTGTTGCGATTCATCAGGGTTATTGGCCTGAAATTCTCCTTTGTGATGAGGTCTTTGCCTGGTTTTGGGATCAAGGTAATGCTGGCTTCAGAGATAGAGTCTGGAAGTTTTCCTTCCGTTTCTATTATTTTGAAAAAAAATCAGGAGATTAGGTATTATTTCTTCTTTGAACATTTGGTAGAATTCACCAGGCAATCCATCAGGTCCTGGACTCTTGTTTTGTGAAAAGTTTTTGATCACTGCTTCAATCTCGTTACTAAATATTGGCCTATTCAGGTTGTCAGTTTCTTCCTGTTTCTGTCTTGGAAGTTTATAGGTTTCCAGGAATGCATCTGTTTCTTCTAGGTTGCTTAACTTATTGGCATATAACTGTTGATAATAACTTCTGATGATTATTTCTCTTTCCTTGGTGCTAGTTATTATTTCTTCTCTTTCGTTCATAATTTTACTAATTTGGGTCCTCTCTCTTTTCTTTAGGATTAGTTTGGCCAGTGACTTATCAATCTTATTAATTCTTTCAAAGAACCATCTTCTAGGGGTGCCTGGGTGGCTCAGTGGGTTAAGCCTCTGCCTTCGGCTCAGGTCATGGTCCTAGGGTCCTGGGATCGAGCCCCACATCAGGCTCTCTGCTCAGCAGGGAGCCTGCTTCCCTCTCTCTCTGCCTATCTCTCTGCCTACTTGTGATCTCTCTCTCTCTCTGTCAAATAAATAAATAAAATCTTAAAAAAAAAAGAGAGAACCATCTTCTAGTTTCATTGATGTGTTCTACTGTGTCTCTAGTTTCTATCTCATTGATCTCTGCTCTAATTTAATTATTTCCCTTCTTGTGCATGGGTTTAGCTTAATTTGTTGTTGGCATTCCAGTTCTTTAAGGTGTAAAGAGAGTTGGTGTTATCAGGATTTTTCAATTTCTTTGAGTGAGGCTTGGATGGCAATGTATTTCCGCCTTAGGACTACCTTTGCCATGTCCCAAAGGATTTGGCCTAATGTGTCTTCATTCTCATTGGTGAATTGTTTAAACTCTTCTTTGGTTTCCTGGTTGATCCAAACAAACTTGGATGACTTTACGAGAAGGAAAGGAAAGTGAATTGGGATAAATCTGAGAGGGAGACGAAACATGAGAGACTGTGGACTCTGAAAAACAAACTGAGGGCTTTGGAAGGGAGAGGGATGTGGAGATGGGTGATCCCGGTGGTGGGTATTATGGAGGGCACATACTGCATGAAGCCTTTGGTGTGGTGCATAAACAATGAAACTTGGAACACTGAAAGAATAAAATACAATTGATTAAAAAAATAAAAAAAATTAAAAGGGTCAAACACCAAAAATAATAATGATAATAATAATAATAATAATAAAGAATGGATTCTTCATTTAAGATCCCCTTAACCATCCCAGGAGGGTCAAAAAGATACACCTTTTATCATGGCTGTGACAAATACATTTGGCACGGTAGTCCCAGCACCCATGAAAACCTTTGTGATCACTGTTTTTTTGTAGACCAGACTTTTAGTGTCACTAAATTGGGAAATCCCAATGCAGTGAGATATAGTTGATCCCAGAAAATAGTGGCCATGTTGAAGTACTCAAGCTCCTCTATGGGAAGGTAAGCACGCTTCCCATAAAGGAGAGAAGATGCAATACACCAATGAGATAATCAATACAAGCAGACTAACAGTCTTGGGGTAGTTTTTGACAGTGTTCTTAGAAGTAAAATAGAGAGGAAGCCTATTCAAGTCTTGCTTATCCAACATAGCAAAAAAGGTCTAGGTTAAGTAAAGAGAAGTCTAAATCATAAAGTCAGAGAATCATGGCTTCACAATAATTTGCAGACTGGAAGCAGTATATGGACTCAAATTTGTTGAATAAATTGGAGATTGAATTCCCTTGAGAAAAGACCGCAGGATAATTTTATATATTAATCTTCCCCTCAGCCTTCCCCAGGGGAGACCTGAGGCATTCTCTCAGTCAGGTTGTGCATTGGAGATAAGAACAGAAGCATCTTTCAGGCACTTCTGGAAATACTGACCTGAAACTGATTCCAGGAAACCCAAAATGACAGGATGATCCACCAGTCAGAGCAGGAGCTTATGGAGGAATGTGCTCATTGAAGCTTTAGCTCAGGCCTAGTCTGTGTTGTAGGCAATAAGTCAATGAACTAATCCTATGGTCACTTTCCCAGTTCCAGAACGCATTATTTGAAAAGACATATTTGCAAATGGCAGAATTCCCACATTGGTTCCCTGACATGCAGGTTATAATGGTGAAAAGACAAGTGGAAGCCTCTAGAACTGCCTCTATTGAGGGAAGTAGTATACCAAAAACAAAACCACCCCCCTGGAGGAATCATGGAGATTTGTGCCACCATCAAGGACTTGAAAGATGCAGAGGTGGTAATTCCTGCAACACACACATTTAACTTATTTATTTGGCCATTGCAGGAGAGAGATGGATCTTAGGGAATGACAGTGGATACTTACAAGTTTAACCAGGTGGAGACTCAAAGAATTGCAACAGCTATAGCAGGTGTGGTTTCCTACCTTCAAAAAATTGACAGATTTTCTGGTACCTGGTATGCAGTGCCTGACTTGGCAACTGTTTCTTATCTCCCTGTCTCTAAGGACCATCAGAAGCAGTTTGATTTCAGGTTACAAGGCCAGCAATATGTCTTCCATGCCCGACTGCAGGGGTGTGTCAACTCTGCAGCAGTATGTCATAATTTAGTTCATAGACACCTCAATTGCCTTTTATTTTACCATACTGTACCAGTATGTGCATTATATGAGTGACATTATGCTGAGTGGATCTAATGATCAAGACATATCTACTGTAGATTTACTGGCAAGACATTTTTGTCAGAGAATGGAAAATAAGTGCAATTAAAAATCAAGGGAATAAAACACAGGGAAACGTCCAGGGCCAGGTGTATAAAGCATATCAAAATATTTATTCTGAAAGAAAACTAAAACACGATAGAAGCAGAGAGGGAGGCAAACCATAGGAGTCTCTTAACTATAGAGAACAAACTGTGGGTTGCTGGAGGAGATGGGGGTGGCTAAATGGGTATTTTAATGATGGACATTAAGGAGGACAGTTGATGTAAGGAGCACTGGGTGTTATCGGCAACTAATGAGTCACTAAATTATCTCCCAAAATAAATAATACTTTGTATTTAACTAAATTGAATTTAAATAAAACCAGAAAAATAAAGATATCTCTTTGAAGGTAAAGCTTATCTTGGTCCATCTATCCCCTCCAACATCAAAAAGATATAAAATACCCAAAAGGACTCTTTGGACAGGAAAGGTAAAAGCTTTTTTTCTTTGGGTGTTTTACTTTGGCCTATTTTTCAAGTAACTCAAAAAGCTGCCAGTTTGAGTTGGACTAAGGACAAAGCTCTGCCACTGGTCCAGACTGTGGTGCAAGCTTCTATTCCACACGAGGGTCAAGATTCCACACAACCAAAGGTTCTTGAAGTGTCAGTGGAAGGAAGGGATGCTATCAGGGTCTGGCCATCTTCCATATATGGATTGCAATGCAGAACTTCAGGATTTTGGATCAAATTCCAGCCATCCTATACAGATCATTACATTCCTTTGGAGAAATGGCTCTTGGCCTGATATTGGGCCATACTACAGAATAAGGCTTAACTATGGGCTACAAGTTTCTGTGAAATTTGAACTGCTCATCATGAATTTGGTGTTTTCAGATGCAGAACCATAGAGTTGGTGTCCAAAGCAGCACTCCGTTATGGAACAGACAGTCTCCTTTTATATATGTTTTTTCTTTCCATGTTACAGATACCTGAAGTTCAGAAGCAGATGATCCTCCTTCTGACACTATGTCAGAAGGTCAGTGGTAGTCTAATGCTACAACACAATGCCTGTGTCATTCACCACAGTTCATCTCATCAGAACAGCATTTTATCATCTCACATCATCAAAGGAGTAAGGGGGAGTACAGTACACTCAGGTATATTGAAAGAGAGAGACCATATTCAGATAATTTAAAAATATATATATATATTATTGAGACTTTTTATATTAATTTTTTATTGTTATCTGTCAGCTTGCCTAATTTCTATATTGATCCTTATCACAAGGATGGATGTATAGAAAAAAAAAACATTATGTGTATAGGTTTCAGTAATATCCATAGTCTCAGTCACCCACTGGGGTCTTGATTTACATCACTCTCCCCACATAAGGAGGGGGTACAATATAGGTGATCTGTCCCAAGCAGGAACTGAAGAAAATGTTACACAAAGAAGTGTCCAAAATCTCACACTCCCCACTTTTGCTACCATGCTTTCTCTCTCCCAGCCTACACCGAAGTCCTTGTTGGGAATTCACTATGATCAAGTGACAGAAGAAAGCATTTGGCCTGATATATAGAAAAGTCAGCAGTGAAATGTAGGTGCAACTCAAAAGTGAATAGATAGAACACTACATCCCCATTACTGAAAAATCCCTAAAGGTCCATGGTGAAGGGAGTTTCTCTCAATGGGTAGAACTTGACACAATGCACTCAGTGTTCACTTTCTTTGAATGAGAATTGGCTGGATGTAGAAAGTATACTGATTCATAGGTTTTGGACAAAGTTTTGGCTGAATAATCAGGGACTTGTAAAAACAAACAAACAAACAAACAAACAAACATTATTGGAAAACTGGTAACAAGAAAATTTGAGGAAGAGTCATGTCTCCATACCTCTCTGAATGAGAAAAACACACAAACATATTTATGTCCATTGTGGATGCTCTCCAAAGCCTGACTAGCAGAGGAGGATTTTAAGAATCAAGTGCAAGGAATGACCCAATTGTTGCATACAGGTCAGCGTATTTCCCATTCACTCTTGTCATTCCCCAATGGGCTTACAAAGTGATCACGGTGGCAGAGATGGAGGTTGTACATGAGCCCAACAGCATACACTTCCACCCACTAAAGCTACCATGGGCCTGACCACTACCAAGTGCCAACTCAGCAGATGAAACCTGAAGTCCCCAGTGTGGCAGCATTCCTTGGCATGAACAGCTTGGGTTCAGGTGGATTCCATTGGAATGTTTCCATCATGGAAGGGCAGTGTTTTGTTCCTACTGCCATAGACACTTCCTTTGGATAGGGAATTGCATTCCCTGCATGCAATGCTGCTGACAAAACTACTATCCGTGGACTTAGAGAATTTTGTCATCCAAAATCCTAGCATTTCATACAGCATTACTTCTGATCAACAATCTCACTTCACAGCAAATGAACTGCCACAATTGGCCCATGATCATGGAATTCACTGGTCTTATCATATTTCCCACTATCTTGAAGGAATTGGCCTGATGAAATGGGAGAATGACATTTTACAGAATCAGTTCTAGTATGAGCTATGTAGCAATGCCTTCCAGGGTTGGAGCAAGAGTCCTCAGTTCTCAGGAAGGCCATATATGCTCTGAATCAGCATCAATTTCATCTTGCTCTTCCTCCCATAGCCAGGTCCTGTAATCAAAAAATAGAAATGGGAGAAGCACCACACATTGTTACTCTTAGTGACTCACTAGCAAAAATTTTGCTTCCTATTCCCATTTGCTTATTCTCTTCTTGCTTTGAGGTGTTCATTCCAAAGGGAGAAATGCTTCCAACATGATACACAACAAGATTCTATTGAAAAGAGTGTTAAGACTGCTGCCTGACCATTTTGGGTAGCTTATGCCTTTAAATCAATAGGCACATAAGGTTTCTGTGCTGGTTTGGGTGAATGATCCTGACAACCAATGAGAAACTGGACTACTGCTCCACAATAGAGATAACAAAGAGCATAGCTAGAATCCTGGAGTTCCTGTAGACACTTAGTCATCATGTTCTGTGCTAAGGTCAATAAAACTGCAGAAACCCAATCCAGGTAGAGCTATTCGATACCCAGACCCTTCAGTAATGAAGGTTTGTGTCACTCCAGAAGCTAATGAACCACAACCAGCTTTGGTGCTTGTTAAAGGTACATTGAATACAGAACGGGTAACAGAAGAAAGTAATTATAAATAAACCATGTGACTGTTACTAAAATGAGGCCTGTAATTACTGTATTTACTCCTTATATTATGAAAATTCTGTCTGAATATATATATATACATATACACATATATATATAATATCTTTGTTTTCTTCCCTTTCTTAATAACTTATCATGAAACTGAAGATATATTGATATTCTGCCCTATATTTTAGTATTTAATTTTCCATCATAGTTTTTAACTAACTAAATATCAAGGAGAAAGTCAAAATCACCCCCAAATTTTACTTTTTCTTCTTGTGGAGGTTTTAGTGTTTTTCGTTAGTATACAGGATTGTTATATGATGTTAGTTGGTGTTATAACCATCTGTAGTGTTTATTGGAGGTTAAGTATGATTTACAGAGATGTGTATAGGTGCTACGTGGATAATCAATGGGCTTCTAATGTTTAAATTTATGTGCTAACTTGAATAGCCCACAGGGTGCTCAGATAGTGCCTTGACTATTGTTTTGGATTATGACTTTGAGATTTTTCTGGATGATATTAACATTTGAGTTGGTAGAGTGAATAAAGTAGATTGTTCTCACTAACATAGCATCCTCATCTAATGAAATGAAGGCCTGAACATTACAAAAGGCTAACCTCCCCTGAGTAAGAGGGGATTCTCCTGCCTGAGAGCTTTCAGACTGAACCATTAGCTCTTCCTCTCTGATGACTTGTGCTCTGACACATTAACTCTTCCCTGATTTTACACTAGCCTCCTGCCAATGGACCTGAACTAGGACATCGACTCTTTCTGGTTAACTGAAGTTTCTGGTGTTTAGACTCAAAAGGGGACATTGATTATGCAGATTTTGGACTTGCCAAATTCCATATACACAAAAGCAAATTATTGTGTGTGTGTGTGTGTGTGTGTGTGTGTGTGTACAGAAAGATAACAGATCTTCATGGATCAAGAGAATCAATATCGTTCAGATATCAATAATATCTGAAACAATATACAAGTTATACTACCCCTATAAAAATTCCAATGACTATTTTTACAGACATAGAAAAATCAGCTGAACATTTCATGTGGAATCTCAAGGGATCTTTAATCAAATAAAAATTCTTGAAAAGAAAAAAATTGTATGCCCATATGTCCTGATTTTAAAATTATTATAAAGCTATGTAATCAAAACTATGGTAATGGTGTTAAGCCAAGGACACAGACAAATGGAATGAACTGGAGAGCCCAGAAATATACCATCTCTTTTATGGTCAGCTGAGTTTCTGCATGGGCGCCAACACCATCTAAGAGGAAAGAATAAGGTTTTCAGCAAATAATTTAGCTAAACTGGATATTCAAAATCTAGTTATGCAGAAGAACACTAGATATGCAAAAGAAGGAAGGCAGGGGTGCCTGGGTGGCCCAGTGGGTTAAGCCTGTGGCTTCCACTCAGGTCATGATCTCAGGGTCTTGGGATCAAACCCCACATCGGGTTCTGTGCTCAGAAGTTATCCTGCTGGGAGACAAGATGGCGGGGAAGTAGGAGGAGGCGCCTTTTCAACCTGAACCCTAAAGTGAGCTGATTACCTACCAAAGAACTCCGATCACCCATGAAATCAGCCTGAGATAAGAATTATACACGTCTGGATCTCTACGGGGGCCAGAAGATGCCAGTGGGCAGGTAAAGTGGAGTGGGAACGTCGGACTGATATCGGAAGATAAACAAAAGGGGGAGGGAGCCACCAGAGGCGACGGACTGGAAAATAATACCCCAATACAAGAGTGCCCGGCATCTGGGGACCAGCATTAACTTGGAGTCTTGTTGAAAGCACTCAAAAGAGCAAAGACTCGAGCGGGGAAATTGTGGGAATCGGGGCGGATAGGGATAGGGGCTTAAGTCCCCAGACCCAGGGCAGCATCCCCTGGCGCTGAGCCAGAGAGTGCGGCGGAGAAACCTGGTCTTTGTCCCGGAGCCGCCAGTGCGCCCGAGAACGGGTGGAGTCCGGCTCCCGTGAGGGGCTGGGAGCCACACCAGACGGCAGAACGCGCACCTTACTGGAGATGCTCGCGTGCCTCAACCTCCCCTGAGAGAGGTGCACGAACGCCCAGCCCGGTGTTCTGGGACCCACGCGGTGATAGACCCACGCGGCGATAGAGCCGATAGAGCTGGAGGCGCCGCGCCCCAAACCATCCCCTGGGAGAGGTGCGAGCAAGCCCTGCGCTCTTAGCCCCAGCCAGCGGGAAAATCTCAGTGTGCGATCGCTGCTTGGAACCTCTCTGGCGGTCTGGAGCTGCCCAGACAGCCACAGCTGCCTTGGTTTTGCGTACAAGCAGGAGATCCTGCGTCCCCAGGGACCGTGACTCAGAACCTGCTCTGCCAGCGGCCCAGCGGCTGCAGCACCTGCAGGGGAGCAGACTGAGGCTTCTCTCTGAGAGGGAGGTTGGGGTGCAGTTTTCTTTCCTCTAAACCTCCAAAAACCATCAAAAGCTGTCAAGGCGAGAGAAAAGAAGTGAACAAACATAAAAACCTCCAGAGAACAAAAACCTGAAAAAAAACGTTTTTCTCAGAGCCCACCCCCTTGAGGGGGTCGGGAGGACTTAACTCAGGGAACATCATTGACTGAAAACCCACGTGGCAGCCCCCTCCCCCAGAAAACAAATCAGGAAAAAAAAAAAAAAAAGACTACAAGAGAACAACCACCACTACTTCATAGATACAACTTTTATTTTTAATTCTTTCCCACTATTCTGGTTCATTTTTTTTCTTTTTTTATATAGATAATTTTTTAACCTATTTACCATCACAGTGAGATGTCCAGTACATCAAATTCCATGATAAACTTCTAACCTGAATTTTTTGATACATACACATGTGTTTTTCTTTTGCTTTTCTATTTTCTTAATTTTTAAAAAAAATTTTTAATTTAGTTTAGTCCAGTTTATTCCTTTTTTATTTTTATTTTCTAATATTCATATAGAGTTAAACTTCAAGGTAACCCCCTTTCTCCAAGCAATGCTACCCCTATAGGTGAACCAATTTTTAATCCCCCTTTTTCTTAGGAAAGTTGAGTCCTTTAACAAAGATATCAAGATACATCCAGGAAGAATCAAAATAACCTTCCTCGCCCACACCGAGAATCTATAACCATGCTCCCATCTTTTTCTTCTGCCAGTGTCTCTGTGTATTTATGTTTGTCCGGATAGTATATAAATCTTATACTTGGGGTTCTTCTTGACGAGGCTCCTCCTTTTTTTTTGCTTATATATATATATATATATATATATATATATATATTTTCTCTCGTCATATACTTTTATCAGTCTTTTTGTTTGTCTGTTTTTGTTTGTATATGTCATAAACCTTACCCTGGGGCCCATTTGGGCTGAACCTTCACTTTTATCTTCCCTTTTTTTCCTGTCTCTCTCTCTCCCTCTTTTTTCTTTTTCTTTTCTTTTTTTCTCTCATTTGGGTGGGGAATCCTGAGTGCTCAGAAGCGTTCCAGGGTGCACCTTGACTGCACCACGGTCAATACATCCAGCTACATCTGTCCAGTCATCTCTCACCAAAATGACTAGGAGGAGGAATCCCCAACAGAAGAAAAATACAGAGGATGGGCCTTCTGCAACAGAGCTAATGGCTATCAACATAGACAATATGTCAGAAAGAGAATTCAGGCTAACAATTATCCAGGCAATAGCTAGGTTGGAGAAAGCCATGGATGACCAAACAGAATTGATTAGGGCAGAATTGAAAGCGACCAGAGAGGAGGTTCATAATGTTAGGACAGAGCTGAAGGCCACCAGGGATGAGGTTCACAACGCTCTCAATGAGTTCCAATCTAATCTAAATTCTCTAAAAGCTAGGGTAACTGAGACAGAAGATAGAATTAGTGATCTGGAGAACAAACAAATAGAGAGAAAGGATCAGGAGGAAGCCTGGAACAAACAGCTTAGAAGCCACGAAAACAGAATCAGGGAAATAAATGATGCCATGAAACGTTCCAACGTCAGAATTATTGGAATCCCTGAAGGGGAGGAGAACGAAAGAAGTCTAGAAGATATAGTGGAACAAGTTTTTCATGAAAATTTTCTCAATCTTGCGAATGGAACAAGTGTTCATGTACTAGAAGTAGAAAGGTCCCCCCCCAAGATTATAAATTCAAAAAAAAACATCCAGGCACCTCATAGTAAAATTGAGGAATCATAATTGTAGATACAATCTCTTGAAAGCCGCTAGGACAAAGAAGCTCCTTACATACAGAGGAAAGCCCATCAGAATAACGTCAGACCTGTCCACAGAGACCTGGCAAGCCAGAAAGGGCTGGCAAGATATATTCAGGGCACTAAATGAGAAGAACATGCAGCCGAGAATACTTTATCCAGCAAGACTGACATTCAAAATGGATGGAGAGATAAAGAGTTTCCAAGACCGGCAAGGCTTGAAAGACTATGCAACCACCAAGCCGACACTGCAGGAAATATTAAGGGGGGTTCTATAAAAGAGGAAAAATCCTAAGAATAGCATTGAACAGAAATATAGAGACAATGGACAGAAAGAAAGACTTCAAAGATAACACAATGTCAATAAAAACGTATCTCTCAATAATCACTCTCAATGTGAATGGCCTAAATGCACCCATAAAACGACACAGGGTTGCAGATTGGATAAAATGACAGGACCCATCCATATGTTGTCTACAAGAGACCCATTTTGAACCTAAAGATACACCCAGACTGAAAGTGAAGGGATGGAGAAGCATCTTTCACGCCAATGGGCCTCAAAAGAAGGCCGGGGTAGCGATTCTCATATCAGATAAATTAGATTTTAAACTAAAGACGGTAGTCAGGGATACAGAAGGACACTACATCATTCTTAAAGGGACTATCCACCAAGATGATCTAACAATTGTACATATCTATGCCCCCAATATGGGAGCAGCCAATTACATAAGAAAACTATTAATCAAGATAAAGAGTCATATTGATATGAATACATTAATAGTAGGAGATCTTAACACGCCTCTCTCAGAAATAGACAGATCATCGAAGCAGAAAATCAATAAAGAAATAAGAGCATTGAATGATACATTGGACCAGATGGACCTCATAGATATATACAGAACATTCCACCCTAAAACAACAGAATACTCATTCTTCTCAAGTGCACATGGAACCTTCTCCAGAATAGACCACATACTGGGTCACAAATCAGGGCTCAACCGATACCAAAAGACTGAGATGATTCCCTGCATATTCTCAGATCACAATGCTTTGAAACTGGAGCTCAATCACAAGGAAAAGTTCAGAAGGAACTCAAATACCTGGAAGCTAAAGACCACCTTGCTTAAGAATGCTTGGATCAACCAGGAGATCAAAGAAGAACTTAAACAATTTATGGAAACCAATGAGAACGAAGACACTTCACTCCAAAACCTATGGGATACAGCAAAGGCGGTCCTAAGGGGGAAATTCATAGCCATCCAAGCCTCCCTCAAAAAAATTGAAAAATCCAGAATACACCAGCTGTCTCTACACCTTAAAGAACTGGAGAATCAACAACAAATCAAACCAACTCCACACGTAAGAAGGGAAATAATCAAGATTAGAGCAGAGATCAACGAGGTAGAAACCAGAGATACAGTAGAACGTATCAACGAAACTAGAAGCTGGTTTTTTGAAAGAATCAATAAGATCGATAAACCATTGGCCACACTAATCCAAAAGAAAAGAGAGAAAGCCCAAATTAATAAAATTAAGAATGAAAAGGGAGAGATCACAACTAACACCGAGGAAGTAGAAACAATCATCAGAAACTATTATCAACAGTTATATGCCAATAAGCTAAGCAACCTAGATGAAATGGATGCATTCCTGGAAAACTATAAACTCCCAAAATTGAACCAGGAAGAAATTGACAACCTGAATAGACCGATATCTAGTAACGAGATTGAAGCAGTGATCAAAAACCTCCCAAAAAACAAGAGCCCAGGACCTGACGGATTCCCTGGGGAATTCTATCAAACTTTCAAAGAAGAAATAATACCTATTCTCCTGAAGCTGTTTCAAAAAATTGAAGCAGAAGGAAAACTTCCAGACTCTTTTTATGAAGCCAGCATCACCCTGATCCCCAAACCAGGCAAAGACCCTACCAAAAAGGAGAATTTCAGACCGATATCACTGATGAATATGGACGCTAAGATTCTCAACAAGATCCTAGCAAACAGGATCCAACAGCACATTAAAAAGATTATCCACCATGACCAGGTAGGATTCATCCCTGGGTTACAAGGATGGTTCAACATTCGCAAATCAATCAATGTGATAGAACAAATCAATAAGAGAAGAGAGAAGAACCACATGATCCTCTCCATTGATGCAGAAAAAGCTTTTGACAACATCCAGCATCCGTTCCTGATTAAAACGCTTCAAAGTATAGGGATAGAGGGAACATTCCTGAACTTCATCAAATCTATCTATGAAAAACCCACAGCAAATATCATCCTCAATGGGAAAAAGCTTGCAGCCTTCCCATTGAGATCAGGAACACGACAAGGATGCCCACTCTCACCACTCTTGTTCAACATAGTATTAGAAGTCCTAGCAACAGCAATCAGACAACAAAGAGAAATAAAAGGTATCCAAATTGGCAAGGAAGAAGTCAAACTCTCTCTCTTCGCAGATGACATGATTCTTTATATGGAAAACCCGAAAGACTCCACCTCCAAACTACTAGAACTCATACAGCAATTCAGTAATGTAGCAGGATACAAAGTCAATGTCCAGAAATCAGTGGCTTTCTTATACACTAACAATGAAAATACAGAAAGGCAAATTAGAGAATCGATTCCATTTACTATAGCACCAAAAACCATAAGATACCTCGGAATAAACCTAACCAAAGAGGTTAAAGATCTGTACTCGAGGAACTACAGAACACTCCTAAAAGAAATTGAAGAAGACACAAAAAGATGGAAGACCATTCCATGCTCTTGGATGGGAAGAATAAACATCGTTAAAATGTCTATACTGCCCAGAGCAATCTATACTTTTAATGCCATTCCAATCAAAATTCCACCAGTATTTTTCAAAGAGCTGGATCAAATAATACTAAAATTTGTATGGAATCAGAAGAGACCCCGAATTGCTAAGGAAATGTTGAAAAACAAAAATAAAACTGGTGGCATCACGTTACCTGATTTCAAGCTTTACTACAAAGCTGTGATCACCAAGACAGCATGGTACTGGCATAAAAACAAACACATGGACCAGTGGAACAGAGTAGAGAGCCCAGATATGGACCCTCAACTCTATGGTCAAATAATCTTTGACAAAACAGGAAAAAATATCCAGTGGAAAAAAGACAGTCTCTTCAATAAATGGTGCTGGGAAAACTGGGCAGCTATATGTAGAAGAATGAAACTTGACCATTCTCTTACACCGTACACAAAGATAAACTTGAAATGGATAAAAGACCTCAACGTGAGACAGGAATCCATCAGAATCCTCGAGGAGAACATAGGGAGTAACCTCTTTGATATCAGCCACAGCAACTTCTTTCAAGATATGTCTCCAAAGGCGAAGGAAACAAAGGCAAAGATGAACTTCTGGGACTTCATCAAGATAAAAAGCTTCTGCACAGCAAAAGAAACAGTCATCAAAACAAAGAGGCAACCCACAGAATGGGAGAAGATATTTGCAAATGACAGTACAGATAAAAGGTTGATATCCAGGATCTATAAAGAACTCCTCAAACTCAACACACACAAAACAGATAACCATATTAAAAAATGGGCAGAAGATATGAACAGACACTTCTCCAATGAAGACATACAAATGGCTATCAGACACATGAAAAAATGTTCATCATCACTAGCCATCAGGGAGATTCAAATCAAAACCACATTGAGATACCACCTTACACCAGTTAGAATGGCCAAAATTAGCAAGACAGGAAACAACGTTTGTTGGAGAGGATGTGGAGAAAGGGGAACCCTCTTACACTGTTGGTGGGAATGCAAACTGGTGCAGCCACTTTGGAGAACAGTGTGGAGATTCCTCAGGAAATTAAAAATAGATCTTCCCTATGACCCTGCAATTGCACTGCTGGGTATTTACCCCAAAGATACAGATGGAGTGAAAAGAAGGGCCATCTGTACCCCAATGTTTATAGCAGCAATGGCCACGGTCGCCAAACTGTGGAAAGAACCAAGATGCCCTTCAACGGATGAATGGATAAGGAAGATGTGGTCCATATACACTATGGAGTATTATGCCTCCATCAGAAAGGACGAATACCCAACTTTTGTAGCAACATGGACAGGACTGGAAGAGATTATGCTGAGTGAAATAAGTCAAACAGAGAAAGTCAAGTATCATATGGTTTCACTTATTGGTGGAGCATAACAAATAATATAGAGGACAAGGGTAGATGGAGAGGAGAAGGGAGTTGAGGGAAATTGGAAGGGGAGGTGAACCATGAGAGACTATGGACTCTGAAAAACAACCTGAGGGTTTTGAAGGGGTGGGGTGGGAGGGTGGGGGAACCAGGTGGTGGGTATTAGGGAGGGCACAGATTGCATGGAGCACTGGGTGTGGTGAAAAAACAATGAATACTGTTACGCTGAAAATAAATAAAAAATTGGAAAAAAAAAAAAAACAGAGGAGTTATCCTGCTATCCCCCCCTCACTCTCTGCTTGCTCCTCTGCCTACTTGAGGTCTCTCTCTGTGTGTCCAATAAATAAATAAAATCTTTAAAAAAAGAATAAAGGAAGATCCCTAAACTACACTATAGACAAAATAAACTCCAAATGGATCAAAGACTTAAGTATAAGAATAAAACTATAAAATGTTTAGAAGAAAAAAATAATGACGTATTTTATGTTGGCTAGCTAAACACAACAACAAAAAAAGAATAAAATATAAATGACATAAAAGCTTCAGGACTTGGGCGCCTGGGTGGCTCAGTTGGTTGAGCGACTGCCTTTGGCTCAGGTCATGATCTTGGACTTCCAGGATTGAGTTCCGCATCGGGCTCCCAACTCCTTGGGGAGTCTGCTTCTCCCTCTGACCTTCTCCTCTCTCATGCTCTCTCTCATTCATTCTCTCTCAAATAAATAAATAAAATCTTAAAAAAAAAAAAAAGCTTCAGGACATTACCTTAGGAAATAATTTATTGAATATGACACCAAAAAACACAAGTTACAGAAGAAATAAATAAATTAATTAAACTATCTCAAAATTAAAAATTCCTATGCATCAAAGGCCACAATCAACAGAATGAAAGGTAATTCATGGAATTCCTACAGCTAAATACCAACAAAAGGCGAATAAACATTTCTCCAAAAATAGACATAAATGAGCAATGAGCAGCATGAAAAGATAGTCAACATCACTAAACACACTCAGGCACACTGTCCATAAGAATATAAAAATGTTGAAGCCACTGAAAGGCAATAAGAACTTCTTCAGAGGGGCGCCTGGGTGGCTCAGTGGGTTAAGCCGCTGCCTTCGGCTCAGGTCATGATCTCAGGGTCCTGGGATCGAGTCCCGCATTGGGCTCTCTGCTCAGCAGGGAGCCTGCTTCCCTCTCTCCCTCTCTCTCTGCCTGCCTCTCTGTCTACTGTGATCTCTCTCTGTCAAATAAATAAATAAAATCTTTAAAAAAAAAAAAAAAAAAAAAAAGAACTTCTTCAGAAAGTTAACAATAATGACCAAGTGATCCAGCATTTGCACCACAAAAGCACAGGAAGTGGGGACTGGGAGAGATATGTGTACCCTCATGTCCATATCAGCATTAGTCATGATAGCCCAAATGTGTAAGCAACCCAAGTGTCCATCAACGTATGAATAAACAAAATGTGGAAAGCATACAATGGAATATTATTCAGCATGGAAAAGGAAGGAATTTATTTTTTTTTAATTTTAATAAACATATAATATATTTTTATCCCCAGGGGTACAGGTCTGTGAATCGCCAGGTTTACACATTTCACAGCATTCATCATAGCACATACTCTCCCCAATGTCCATTTCCCCACCAACCTCTCCCATCCCCCCTCCCCCCAGCAACCCTCAGTCTGCTTTTTGAGATTGAGTCTTTTATGGTTTGTCTCCCTCCCAATCCCATCTTTTCATTTTTTCTTTTCCTACCTCCCCCCAAACCCCCCGCTTTGCATCTCTACTTCCTCATATCAAAGAGATCATATGATAGTTGTCTTTCTCCAATTGACTTATTTCGCTAAGCATGATACCCTCTAGTTCCATCCACGTCGTCGCAAATGGCAAGATTTCATGTCTTTTGATGGCTGCATAGTATTCCATTGTGTATATATACCACCTCTTCTTTATCCATTCATCTGTTGTTGGACATCTAGGCTCTTTCCACAGTTTGGCTATTGTGGACATTGCTGCTATAAATATTTGGGTGCACGAGCCCCTTCAGAGCACCATGTTTGTATCCTTAGGATATATTCCCAGTAGTGCAATTGCTGGGTCATAGGGTAGCTCTATTTTCAGTTTTTTGAGGAACCTCCACACTATTTTCCAGAGTGGTTGCACCAGCCTGCATTACCACCAACAGTGTAGGAGGGTTCCCCTCTCTCCGCATCCTCGCCAGCATCTGTCATTTCTTGACTTGTTAATTTTAGCCATTCTGACTGGTGTGAAGTGGTATCTCATTGTGGTTTTGATTTGTGTTTCCCTGATGCCGAATGATGTGGAGCATTTTTTCATGTGTCTGTTGGCCATCTGGATGTCTTCTTTGCAGAAATGTCTGTTCATGTCCTCTGCCCATTTCTTGGCTGGATTATTTGTTCTTTGGGGGTTGAGTTTGATAAGCTCTTTATAGATTGTGGATACGAGCCCTTTATCTGATATGTCGTTTGCAAATACCTTCTCCCATTCTGTCAGTTGTCTTTTGGTTTTGTTAACAGTTTCCTTTGCTGTGCAAAAGCTTTTGATCTTGATGAAATCCCAATAGTTCATTTTTGCCCTTGCTTCCATTGTCTTTGGCGATGTTCCTAGGAAGAAGTTGGTGCAGCTGAGGTCAAAGAAGTTGCTGCCTGCATTCTCCTCAAGGATTTAGATAGATTCCTTTCTCACATTGAGGTCCTTCATCCATTTTGAGTCTATTTTCGTGTGTGGTGTAAGGAAATAGTCCAATTTCATTTTTCTGCATGTGGCTGTCCAATTTTCCCAGCACCATTTGTTGAAGACGCTGTCTTTTTCCATGGGACATTCCTTCCTGCTTTGTCGAAGATTAGTTGACCATAGAGTTGAGGGTCTATTTCTGGGCTCTCTATTCTGTTCCATTGATCTATATGTCTGTTTTTGTGCCAGTACCACACTGTCTTGATGATGACAGCTTTGTAATAGAGCTTGAAGTCTGGAATTGTGATGCCACCGACTTTGGCTTTCTTTTTCAATATTCCTTTGGCTATTTGAGGTCTTTTCTCGTTCCATATAAATTTTAGGATTATTTGTTCTATTTCTTTAAAAAAAAATGGATGGGATTTTGATAGGGATTGCATTAAATGTGTAGATTGCTTTAGGTAGCATAGACATTTTCACAATATTTGTTCTTCCAATCCATGAGCATGGAATATTTTTCCACTTCTTTGTGTCTTCCTCAATTTCTTTCATGAGGACTTTATAGTTTTGTGAGTATAGATTCTTTGCCTCTTTGGTTAGATTTATTCATAGGTATCTTACGGTTTGGGGTGCAATTGTAAATGGGACTGACTCCTCAACTTCTCTTTCTTCTGTCTTGTTGTTAATGTAAAGAAATGCGACTGATTTCTGTGCATTGACTTTATATCCTGACACTTTACTGAATTCCTGTACACGTTCTAGCAGTTTTGGAGTGGAGTCTTTTTGGTTTTCCACATATAGTATCATATCATCTGCGAAGAGTGATAGTTTGACTTCTTCTTTGCCAATTTGGATGCCTTTCATTTCTTTCTGTTGTCTGATTGCTGAGGCTAGGACTTATAGTACTATGTTGAATAGCAGTAGTGATAATGGACATCCCTGCTGTGTTCCTAACCTTAGCAGAAAAGCTCAGTTTTTCTCCATTGAGAATGATTATTTGTGGTGGGTTTTTCATAGATGGCTTTGATGATACTCAGGTATGTGCCCTCTATCCCTGCACTTTGAAGAGTTTTGATCAGGAAGTGATGCTGTACTTTGTCAAATGCTTTTTCAGCATCTATTGAGAGTATCTTATGGTTCTTGTTATTTCTTTTATTAATATATTGTATCACATTGATTGATTTGTGGATGTTGAACCAAACTTGCAGCCCTGGAATTAATCCCACTTGGTTGTAGTGAATAATCATTTTAATGTACTGTTGGATCCTATTGGCTAGTATTTTGGTGAGAATTTTTGTATCGCTGTTCATCAAGGATATTGGTTTGTAAATCTCTTTTTTGATGGGATCCTTGTCTGGTTTTAGGATCAAGGTGATGCTGGCCTCATAAAATGAGTTTGGAAATTTTCCTTCCCTTTCTATTTTTTGGAACGGTTTCAGGAGAATAGGAATTAATTCTTCTTTAAATGTTTGGTAGAATTCCCCTGGGAAGCTGTCTGGTCCTGGGCTTTTGTTTGTTTGGAGATTTTTGATGACTGTTTCAATCTCATTACCAGTTATGGGTCTCTTCAGGTTATCTATTTCTTCCTGGTTCAGTTGTGGTAGTTTATATGTCTCTAGAAATATATCCATTTCTTCCAGATTGTCAAATTTGTTGGCGTAGAGTTGCTCGTAGTATGTTCTTATAATTGTATTTCTTTGGTGTTGGTTGTGATCTCTCCTCTTTCATTCATGATTTTATTTATTTGGGTCCTTTCTCTTTTCGTTTTGATAAGTCTGGCCAGGGGTTTGTCAATCTTATTAATTCTTTCAAAGAACCAGCTCCTAGTTTGTTGATTTGTTCTATTGTTTTTTTAGTTTCTATTTCATTGATTTCTGCTCTGATCTTTATGATTTCTCTTCTCCTGCTGGGTTTAGGCTTTCTGTGTTGTTCCCTCTCCAGCTCCTTTATGTGTAGGGTTAGGTTGTGTATTTGAGTCCTTTCTTGTTTCTTGAGAAAGGCTTGCACTGCTATATATTTTCCTCTCAGGACTGCCTTTGTTGTGTCCCACAGATTTTGAACCATTGTGTTTTCATTATCATTTGTTTCCATGAATTTTTTCAATTCTTCTTTAATTTCCTGGTTGACCCATTCGTTTTTTAGAAGGATGCTGTTTAGTTTCCATGTATTTGCGTTCTTTCCAAAATTCTTCTTGTGATTGAGTTCTAGCTTCAGAGCATTTTGGTCTGAAAATATGCAGGGAATGATCTCAATCTTTTGGGTCCGATTGAGACCTGATTTATGTCCAAGGATGTGGTCTATTCTGGAGAATGGTCCATGTGCACTAGAGAAGAATGTATATTCAATTGCTTTGGGATTTAATGTTCTGAATAGATCTGTGATGTCCATCTGGCCCAGTGTGTCATTTAAGGCCTTTATTTCCTTGATTATCTTTTGCTTAGATGATCTGTCCATTTCAGGGAGGGGAGTGTTAAAGTCCCCTGCCATTATTGTATTACTGTCCATGTATTTCTTTGATTTTGTTTTAATTGGTTTATATAGTTGGCTGCTCACATGTTAGGGGCATAGATATTTAAGATTGTTAGGTCTTCTTGTTGGACAGACCCTTTGAGTATGATATAGGGTCCTTCCTCATCTCTTATTATAGGCTTTGGCTTAAAATCTCATTGATCTGATCTAAGGATTGCCACCCCAACTTTCTTCTGATGTCCATTAGCATGGTACATTGTTTTCCATCCCCTCACTTTAAATCTGGAGGTGTCTTCGGGTGTAAAATGAGTTTCTTGTAGGCAGCATATTGATGGGTTTTGTTTTTTTTATCCATTCTGATACTCTGTGTCTTTTGATTGGGACATTGAGCCCATTAACATTCAGGGTAACTATTGAGAGATATGAATTTATTGCCATTGTATTGCCTGTAAGGTGACTGTTACTGTATATTGTCTCTGTTTCTTTCTGATCTACTACTTTTAGGGTCTCTCTTTGCTTAGAGGACCCCTTTCAATATTTCCTGTAGAGCTGGTTTGGTGTTTGCAAATTCTTTCAGCTTTTGTTTGTCCTAGAAGCTCTTTATCACTCCTTCTGTTTTCAATGGTAGCCTAGCCGGATATAGTATTCTTGGCTGCATGTTTTTCTCCTTTAGTGCTCTGAATATCTCATGCCAGTTCTTTCTGGCCTGCCAGGTCTCTCTGGATAGGTCTGCTGCCAATCTAATGTTTTTACCCTTGTATGTTACAGACTTCTTTTCCCGGGCTGCTTTCAGGATTTTCTCTTTGTCACTAAGACTTGCAAATTTTACTATCAGGTGAGGAGGTGTGGACCTATTTTTATTGATTTTGAGGGGCTTTCTTAGCATCTCCTGGATTTTGATGTTTGTTCCCTTTGCCATATTAGGGAAATTCTCTCCAATAATTCTCTCCAATATACCTTCTGCTCCCCTCTCTCTTTCTTCTTCTTCTGGAATCCCAATTATTCTAATGTTGTATTGTCTTATGGTGTCTCTTATCTCTCGAATTCTCTCCTCGTGGTCCAGTATTTGTTTGTCTCTCTTTTGCTCAGCTTCTTTATTCTCTGTCATTTGGTCTTCTATGTCACTAATTATTTCTTCTGCCTCATTTATCCTAGCAGTGAGAGCTTCCATTTTTGATTGCACCTCATTAATAGCTTTTTTGATTTCAACTTGGTTAGATTTTAGTTCTTTTATTTCTCCAGAAAGGGCTTTTATCTCTCCGGAGAGGGTTTCTCTAATACCTTCTATGCCTTTTTGAGCCTGGCTAGAACCTTGAGAATTGTCATTCTGAACTCTAGATCTGTCATGTTACCAATGTCCGTATTGATTAGGTCCCCAGCCTTCGGTACGGCCTCTTGTTCTTTTTTTTGAGGTGAGTTTTTCCGCCTTGTCATTTTGTCCAGATAAGATTTGCTTTCTCCTACTCTAGAATTCCGCTGTTCTTGGTGAATGAAGTTGGTCTTGGCTGGGTTTCTTTTTGGTCTTGTGGGGGTGGGGCCTGTTGTATGATTCTCTAGTGTCTTTGCCGCAGGCCGGGCTAAGTAATCCACTTCGGTTTGCTTTTGGGAGCTTTTGTTCCCTGAGCGCTTTCTGTAGAGTTTCGGCAGATGGGAATGAAGATGGCAGCCTCCCAATCTCTGGCCCGGAGGAGCCGAGAACTTGGGGTCCCACTCTTCAGTGCCCCCTCAGAGAAAAGCGCCCAACCGCCCCACCTCTCTGGTCTGAGGTCGCCCCTAGAGGAAATCAGTCAATTGCTGGTACTTGGAGAAAAGCGCCCGGTCACTTCCATCTCCGTGGCCTCCGGCCGCGCTCCGAGGCCACCCAGCCTGCGACCGGCATATGGTAACCCTGGGCTGAGAGCTCACTCCTCAGCTTTGTCGCTGTAGCTGGCTTCCCCGCTTTAATACCTGTGAGCTCTGTGGCACTCAGACACTCCCGGTCCTTCTGTGACCCCGCAGGACCTGGGGTTATGCTGACCCCGCCTGGGTTTCCCCCCGGTTTAGGCTCTGGAGCGATGTCTCCCAGTGGAGCAGACTTTTAAAAGTCCCAATTTTGTGCTCCATTGCTCTACCACTTGCCAGGAGCCAGCCCCTTCCCCCGGGGTCTCTCTTCCCGTCGCTTTGGATTCACTTCTCCGCAGGTCCTACCTTTCAGAAAGTGATCAATTTTCTGTTTCTAGAATTGTTGCTCTTCTTTTCTTCAATTTCCCTTTGGATTTGTAGGTGTTCACAATGGTTAGATAAGCCATCTAGCTGATCTCCTGCTACCCAAAGTCGTCTCAGCCTGTTAGTTCTCCGACATCTTGACTCCTCCGCGGAAAAGGAAGGAATTCCTGACCCATGCTCAACACAGATACACTCTGATGACATATTAAATGAAATAAACTGTGTATCTTCATGTCTTCTTCAATACCTCCAGACAGTGACAGTTTCTCTGAATATCCTTTTATTTATTTATTTCAGTTATGTTGACAATACAAGGTTATATCTGTTTCACTTGTGTAATATGATTCCACAATTCTAGAGCTTACTCAGTGTCCATCCCAATAATTCTGCTAAACTTTCCTTGTTTTTGATAAACTTGAAAGTTTTGAGGAGAACTATCCAGACATTTTATATAAAAACCTTTAATTGGGGTTTGTTTGATATTTTATTCAAGACGGGACTGGCATTATGGGTTATTGGCAGAAGAGTCAGAGGCAAAGTGCCATTTTCATCGCATCATGACAATAGGTACATACTTTCATTGTGACTCATCATCCTTGAGGTTAAACTTTATCACCTGGATGAGGTAGTGTTTGCCACATTTGTCCCCCCTGCCAGATTCCACAATGTGCCTTTTGGAAGGAATTCACTTGTGTGCAGCCCACAAATAAGAGATTGAGTGTTATCCTATAAACCTTTGAGAGCAGAATACCAAAGAAATAATTAGAAATGTTTTAATGGAAAGTTTGTCTATTCTTCTCTATTCATTAGCTATTTATTTAAGTGTTCATATCACTATGAAGTTGTGGATCTTTAAACTATGAGTTATATACCAATTTGTGTTATTTATTTTGTTCTTCAATTCTTTTCTAGCATTAGGCATTGTGGGCTCTTTCCAGTGGCTCTTGTGTCCCTTTGGCATATTCTTATCACAGTGTCAGTTATCTCTGTGTGTGTGTGTGTAGTGTTACCAATTTTTTACCAGTTCACCTTGTACATTCCCCACCTAAGACCTGGAATCAGCCTTTTGTTTAAGAAGTCCTAATAATTTTTTTTTTTTTTTGGATAAAGGTATCAGGAACCAAGTCCTGCCACTAGATCACTAGATAATCATTGTTTTTTTATTATTATTATTATTATTATTCTAGTCAAAACTTGTCATTTATGGCCCACATAAATAAACACTTTAATTGCAAGAAGAGTTCACCTTTTCCCCCAAATCCATTAATACATAGTGAAGATTAAGTTCTTATCACATCAGGCTCAAGTGTCTTAATTAAAAGGGAAGGAACACTTTAGGGAATGACCTCCCCAGCCTCCTATATTTTGCATCATTCACTTTTAAATACTGCTGTAGGAAAGGCAAAAGACAAATATGTCCCTGTCAAAATTACAAGTGAGAATGGATATCAGAAAATGTGAGAAGAATCCTGGACCAACTTTGTCTTCTGGCATGCAGGTAAGAACCTGAGCCTCAGTGACATCAAAAGAGATCAAACAGAATTTTAGAAGCACTTTTAAAAATTCTCATTGGAATAAAGAGAGACCGAATTACATTGAGAAGAAAAGAGAATGACTGAACATCCTACCCTTTGCATAAACTCTTACCAAAACTGGTGAGATTTGTGTTGAGGATTAACTTAGTTGTATTTAATACTCAGAGAAAATTCATCTGATCTATGCCAAATGTGCACTTAACACATAAAAGGCATTTGAGGAAGGATAAAAAGTTTACAGAATTGTCTACAAGTGCTTGACAAACTAAACTGAGAAGACAGAATAAAAAAATACACAGTAGCTCCTGGTGGAGAGAGTGGCAAATAAAAATTGTATGTAGTCCAGTGTTCCAGGATGCTCCACGGAGATGATGATTTTACTTGGGATGTAGTAGGCTTCCCTTTTCAGTGATAACAGAGTATTGAAGGACTGAAGACTATTGGATTGTATCAAGTGGAGATTCTCTTAATTCTTTCATTTACTTTAGGAATATTTATCATTAAATATGTATATTTTTCTATATGCTTGAATTCAGGAGTGAGCAGATAAATATTACCTTCCTTATATTGCTTCTTTAGAATGTATGCCATTCTTATATCTATTCTTATTTGAACTATACAAATCTTTCAGTCTGTATCTTTGTAAGATAGATGATAGATAAAAGATGATAGATGGAAATATAGATAGATAGATTGATAGATATATGATAGGTAGATAGATATATGATAGAAAGGTAGTAAATTGATAGGTAGATGTATGATGAATGGATAGACAGAAATCGCTTTACAATACTTAATTGTTAGAATCCACAGACAGGTTTTCACTCCTGTTTGCTAAAGTGGTAGACAAAGAGCATATTTGGAAACTTCTAAGAGTGTAGGTGAACATGAAGTGAATGGCAGTGTGATGGGGGCAGTGCAGTTGGGGCATGATGTGGTGAAGACCCTTGAGTCCAGAAGTCTCTCTACAGTGACTCACCCTCTTACACAGACATTTAAATCTTATTCTAACCCTAGAAATTTTTCTGTTTCTGCAGCCTGTGTCAGAATATAGTTGTTATGTACCAGTAATATGCCAAAGCCAGTAATAAACCATCTACTAAGAGGAGGTCTTTAAGAAGCTTTATTTTGTTGCAGCACCACTATGACAGATTTTCAACTACCAATGGGAATATTTTAAAAGGTAAGTCATCCTCCTAACTTTGATTCCAAGAAAATAATTTCCCCACCCTGAGGCCACACATATGCTATCTCAATACTCTCATAAATACAATTAATTGATATGACTCTGTGTGTGTGTTTGTGTGTGTGATATTATTCTGCTTTTAATGAAAATATTACCACCTTCAACAGACAGTCCTGAACCCCGCCCTTCTACAACATATTTTAGAAACCATTATATATACATATCTATCTATCTATCTATCTATCTCCACTTCCCTTTGTTTGATGATTGCATAAAATACCATCCCTGAATCATTTAGCGTCCTTCTGGTGGGCATTGAAGTTGTGTCTTACCTTTGGTCAACATGGAAAGGATTGTTGTGATGATCTTCCTGCCTATAAGTGAGATTATTTGCAGCAAATGGATACACTAGATCTGTGTCTATGTAACATTGAAATATCATCAATGCTAAAAATCACCCCAGGAGTGATTGTATCCCTTTAAACTCCTCCCAAGAATGTGTGCAATCAATTGTGTCCAACATCATTTTCATAACTGTTTGTTAAGAGACATTTATCAAAACTGGCATTTTGTTAATCTAAATGAAAAGATAAATAACTGGATTTGAATGGAATATTTTTTATGAAAGAAATTGATAATCTTTTCACATTATTTCTAATAAGAAGAGTTTCTTTGAGATCAGTTATTTTGCCCATTTTCATTTTAACTGTTTTTGTGCATGTGTGTGTGTGTGTGTGTGCGCGTGATTTATTTAGAGAGAGAGAGAACAGAAAAGTAGGGGAAGGTACAGAGGAAGAGGGAGAGATAGAATCTTAAACAGGCTCCATCCCCAGCACAGTACCAAGTATGGGGCTGGAATCCAAAACTCTGAGATCATGACCTAAGTGGAAATCAAGATTCAAATATTTAACTGGCTGAGCTACCCAGGAACCATATGGATTGTGTTTTCAATTTCTGAGATCCATTTATATTTGAAAAATTATGCTTTTGTCTGCAATACATGTAAATATACTTAAATGCCTTGGCACTTAGAGATTTAATTGTCTTATTATATGGGAAATATATGTGATGAAGACAGAAAAGGATTTTTCCAGTTTGGTATATATAAATGAATAGTCATTCCTTTCCTTTCTATCTTTTACTGAAGTCAGGGCATGGGACTTACAAGAACATATATTCCAAGAATCATATGAAGAAGTTTTACCTATGACCTGGAGTTTCTTTAGCTCATTGTCTAAATCCCAGTGCTTAAAATAGCATGAAATTGGAAACAATATTTTGATTTATGCCAAATGTTCCCTATTTGTCATTTACTTTAGAATCAGTCTCTCCTTGTGTCTTAAGAAAATATGCAGAAAAAACCAACAAAATACTGGACGAGGTGAAGAATTCCACTTAGGACAACATAGGATAATGTAAAAAGTACAAAATGTTTTGATAGACCTTGAATTCACAACTATAAGCAACTATAAATTATAGAGAGTTAAAGTAAAAGGAAATAAATTTAGTCAAGGGAACAGATCAACATAAACTTGGGACACCTGTGTGGCTCAGTGGGTTAAAGCCTCTGCCTTCAGCTCAGGTCATGATTCCAGGGTCCTGGGATTGAGCCTGGCATTGGGCTCTCTGCTCAGCAGGGAGACTGCTTCCTCCTCTCTCTGCCTGCCTCTCTGCCTACTTGTGATCTCTGTCTGTCAAATAAATAAATAAAATCTTAAAAAAAAGAAATAAACTAAAACAAACAACAACAAAAAAAACAATGATGGACTAAATGAATTAACTGAACATTCACTGCTAAAATATTGCTTATTTCTCTCTTGTCCTTTTTCTCTCTTTCTCTCACCCTGTCTCTATCTCTTGTTTTATTAAACACACACACACACACACACACACACACACACACACACACAAAACTATTAAAAGTTTCCATGTCCCTCAACTCCCTTCTCCTCTCCATCTACCATGGTCAAAAAAAAAAAAAAATGTTTCCATGTCATTTATTGAATGTTCAGAATATTTACCAGAAGATACTTTATAAATATCTATCAAGTTCAAAAAAGCATGAAAGCACATTATGTATATCATGCATGAGCTTTCTCCTTTTTGCAACATTCTACCGTAATGGGTCCATGATGTAAAATAAGGAAAGATATTCAGCTCAGAAAGATACCCTCTCATGATAAATTCATTAAGTTAATGTTTATTATGCCTGAAGAATTGGGTACTCCCTCATTATTAATGTATCTCATTGTTTCCACAAGCAATCAGGTGAATAGATTGTAAATAAATATTATGATCCTTGCTTTATTCAAGGGAAAACAACATGGAAGATAAGGGACTACCCACTGGTAAGTGGCCATTCCATGAACAAGCATATGAATTTGACCTCCAAATGGAGTATTCATTTCCTAATATTTCTTTCTTTGCAGATCATTTCTAACTTGCATTTTCTCCACTTGGCCTGAAATAATGGAGCAAAATAACACAGTTACTGAGTTCATACTGCTAGGTTTGACCCAAGATCCAATGAAAAAGAAGATGGTATTTGTAATCTTCTTCATTTTTTATTTGGGAACTGTGGTAGGGAATTTGCTCATTATTGTGACCATCAAGTCCAGCCGCACACTTGGGAGCCCCATGTACTTTTTCCTATTTCATTTGTCCCTTGCTGATTCCTGTTTCTCAACTTCCACAGCCCCCAGACTAATTGCGGATTCACTCTCTGCACAAAGAACCATATCTTACAATGAGTGCATGACTCAAGTCTTTGCAATACATTTCTTTGGCTCCATGGAGGTCTTTGTTCTCATCCTCATGGCTATTGATCGTTATGTGGCTATTTGTAAGCCCTTACATTACCCAACCATCATGAGACGGCAGGTTTGCACAATCCTGATTGTTCTTGCATGGATAGGGGCTTTTATCCATTCCCTTGCTGAGCTAATGCTGGCCTTGAAATTGCCTTTCTGTGGGCCCAATTTGATTAATCATTACTGCTGTGATTTGCAGCCCTTGCTGAAACTTGCATGCATGGACACATATATGATCAACCTAGAATGGGTGTCTAACAGTGGGAGCATTTGCACAGGCAGTTTTGTGTTTCTGATGATTTCATACATTGTCATCTTGCACTCACTGAGAAACCACAGTGCAGAAGGGAGGAGAAAAGCTCTCTCCACCTGCATTACTCACATCATCGTAGTAGTCTTATTCTTTGGTCCATGTATATTCATATATGCACGCCCCCCAACCACTTTCCCTATGGACAAGATGGTGTCCGTATTTTATACTATTGGAACCCCTTTCTTCAACCCATTCATCTACACACTGAGGAATGCAGAAGTGAAAAATGCCATGAGAAAGCTATGCCATATCACAACTACCTCAGATAGCAAGAGATGAATTGAGGGTTTTGGTTGATTCTTTAATCTGTACAGATATCAGGTGTAATAGTGTATATCCTCACTTGTCCAACATACTCTATTACGATGCACCTGATTTCCTTACTTTTTCTGTACTTCTGCCCTCAAACTTGTAGCTTCCCTCGTAATGCCAGCCAGGTTCTTACCTCTCCTGAGAGTTCAATTCTGATATTGTTGATTACGAAGTACTCCTCACATTTCAGTCTACACTCTGGTTTGATAAGAAGAAAGATATTTACACAATCACAACTGTTCAAACAGTGAGTATTCATCAATAAAAAAGAGCATATTCTCTATGATTTGTAATTCTCTCTATAGAAAATTTCAAACAAGGTATCCTGCTTTCTCTTGAACACATCAGAACAAAGGAACTAAGTTTGTGTGTCAAGAATTATTTTTATTATATCATTCGTTCTTTTAAAAAAATTCCGTAATGGTGAATCCCTCACCAAAATGTTGTGTCCGTGCATGTGTACACACACATATACACATACATACATATGTATGTATGTGTATATATATGTGTGTGTGCGTGTGCGCATATTATATATATATATAATTTCTTATTTATAATAAATTATTATTACTATTCTCCTTATTTTTTTCCTTTGACTATCAGGAGAATTGTAGCATTATGTGTGGGATTTTTTCAATGTAGCATTACATGGCCTGGAGATATTCAGCTAAGCTGTATGATTTGTATATAGGAGCTACAAGAGAATACTGCAACTCTAAAAGGAAAAGAAGCAAAATAAAGTATGTTGTCAAAACTAAATAATAATTTAAAATACATCATAGATAAAACATATTTTTTGAGATTGAGGTACAGAAAAGTAGAACCCAGTTTGAAAGTGGGAGGGGAAGCATATTATTTCATTTACTGCTATGTTTTATAAATGGAATAAAAGAAAGTACTAGAGGCATTCAGAAATACTCACTTGAATGTCTCTAGTTAATGGAGTTGGAGTGAACCTGCTTTTGCAGCAGGAAGCCACTTTGTTTCTCTGTTTGTCCATTCCTATTAAAGCAGTAGTGTGGATAGACATGGTAGAATTGCCAGTAGAATTTTGGTGTTCATAGTTAAGAGAGCAGATTAGCAGATATGCCTTGAATATGTGCATTCCAGGTGTATTCTCATGAATTTTTAACTCATTGATTTCAGAGAGTACAAGAGTGTTAATTCAAAGGTGTACATGCCCCTGATGTTTATACCAGCATTATCTACAATAGCAAAACTATGGGCACAGCACAAGTTTCCATTGAATGATGAATGGAATAGACACAGGGTATATATTTCTCAGTCATTAAAAAGAATGAGATTGTGCCATTTGCAATGACAAGGTTTGAGCTAGAGACTATTAGGCTAAGCTAATCAAGTCAGTCAATGAAAGAGAACTACCACATGATTTCCCTCATGTAGAAATTAAGAAAAGATGAGTTTAGGGAAAAACAGAGAGAAGTGGGCAAATCAAGAAATGGGTTCTTAACTATAGAAAACAAACAGATGGTTACCAGAGAGGAGGTGTCTAGAAGGAGGGGTTAAATAGGTGATGGGGATTAAGGAGTGGACATGTTGTGATGAGCACTTGGTATGGTATGTAAGTGTTGAATCTCTAAATTGTACACCTGGAAATCATACTACACTGTATGTTAACTAACTGCAATCTAAAAATATAAAATAAAATAAAAAATAAAATTGATTACTTTCAGTGTATTCAAGTTTACCACATCCTTAGTAACTGTTACAGGATTCCATTTTATTTTTAATGCTGTTGCCCATTATTTATCTGGAAAAACATTTTTAATGTAAATAGTTTCCTCTTGTCAAAGGTTATTTTAAAATAAATTCATGGAAGTATCATGTTTTCAATATTCTCACTACTTTTTTTATTTCTGGGTTATTATGAAGTTAATGACTGCACTAGCATCCAAAGTTGGCATGTTGATGTACAAAAATTATATGTGTATATATATATACACACATATATATATATAATATTCAGTTATACAAATTGATGTTTGATGTACATATAATATGAAAATATCACCATAATCTAAGTACTTAGCACATATATCTTCTCCATATAGTTACTAGTGTGTGTGTGTGCATGTGTGTGTGTGTGTGTGTGTGTGTGTGTATAAGTTTTAATTTAAATCTATCCTGGTTGCAATTTCAAGTATTCATTATGGTCTTGTTAGCAATAGTGACCATGCTATATATTAGATCTCTAGAACTTATTCATTCTACATGACTGAAACCTTGCACACTCTGGGCAACATCTCTCCCTTTTTCTCAGTCCTTGGCCCCTGGTAACCACCATTGTACTCTCTGCTTCCGTGAATCAAACTATACCATTTCCTCATGTAAGTGAGATCATGCAGTATTTCTCTTTCTGTGTCTTTCTTGTTTCACTTAACATCAAGACCTCCAGTGCCATCCAGCTCTGATTTGTTACTGCAAATGGCAGAATTTTCCTCTTTTTAATGTCTGAATAATAAAGATCTCACATTTTCTCTCTTGATTCATCAGTTAGGGATGAAGTTGTATCTATACCTTGGCTTGTGAGTAATGTTGCATTGAACTCAGGAATGCAGATAGCCCTTCACAATCATAATTTCAGATCCTTTGGATATATACCCAACATTAGGATTGATGGATGGCAGTTATATTTTCAATTTTTTGAAGAACCAATATATTCTATATAATGAATGCACCAATGCATATGCCCGTCAGTAGTGTACATGGGATCCTTAGATTCCACATCCTCACCAATATTTTGTATCTCTTATCTTCTCAATAAGAGTCCAACAAAGATGATGTGATAATTCATTATGATTTTGATTTGCATTTCCCTGATGATGAGTGCCATTGAGCACCCTTTAATGCACATGTTCACCATGTGTAAGTCTTTAAAAAATGTCCGTTTGGTCCCTCTGCTCATTTTGTAAGCAGAGGAAATGAAGAAAATTGCCATAGCTTCTGCTCCATTTTCCTGTGAGCCTGAAACTGCTCTAAAAAAAAAGAGTCTGTTATTTAAAAAGATGTTAAGAAAAAGAAAATTGAATATTAGACAAAAATCGTCTACTCAGAAGTATATAGAAAAGAAAGAAAATAACTTACAAAGGGGAGAAAAAAGGAAACTTTAATAATATGAACTGACTCCCAAATATTTAATAATTACATTAAATGCCAATACGATGTACTTGAAAGTCAGACGTTGACAGAGTAGACAGAATAATCTTCAGCAAGAAAAGTAAAGGACTGATACACACATCAATAATATGATAGATCCCAGAACAAAGAAACCATGTACTATGAGTAAATACTGTGATTCAATGTGCATGAAGTTATAGATTAGACAATACTAAAATGGAGTCATACAAATCAGGACAATAGTTGCATCTGAGGCAATTAACTGAAAAGGAGCATGATAGAACTTTCTGGGTTGATGAAAGTATTCTAGTTCTTGAATTTCTTAAAGGCTATGTGAGTATATACATTTATAAAAACTCATCAAACCATATACTTAAAAGGTCTGCATTTCATTATGTGTAAAACTTATCTCAGGAAAAGTATTGTATTACTAAAACAAAACAAAATGAAACAAAACCTTACCAATATATATAAGCATCTCCCCACAAAAACAAAACAAAACAAAACAAAACAAAAGCCTTTCAAATTTAGTGCTCATTTCTGGGGTAGGAGGAGGCAGAACAGTGATTGTTATTAAGAATTTTACTCCCATGAGTGGAAGATTACAAATATTTTATTGAAAATTAGTATATCATAGTTACTCTGAATGGCGGCCTTAGATTTCACAAAGGTGAAAAAATTTGTAATAAAAATTACGTCATCAACAAAGTTTAAAGCCAACCCACAAACTGAGAGAAAATATTTGCAAATCATGTTTAAGATAAGGAACTTGTTTGCAGATTTTATGAAGAACTTATTAATACCACATAATAATAAAAAGGCAAAAACCCAACTTAAAAATTGGTCAGATATCTGAGTAAACTTATTTCCACAAAAATATTCAAATGGCCAAAAGAACATGAAAACTTGTTTAACCCCTTTAGTTAACAGGAAATGCGAACCTCAGCCATGATGAGTTACCACTTTCCACCCACTAGGGTGTCTAGAAAAAAACAAAAACAAAAACAAAAAAAAGAGGAACAAGTTTTAGTGAGGTGGTAGAGATACTGGAGTTGTCATAAATTGCTGATAATAATGTGAAATGGTGCAACCGCTTTGGAAACCAATGTGTCAGCTCTTCAAATGATTAATATATATAGTAACAATGACCTAGCAATTCTAATTAATCTTAGGCATCTACCTAAGGGAAATTAAACATATATGCACACAAAAACCTGTACACGATTGTTCATTGCATCATTATTCATAGTTACGAAAATGGGGGAACATCTACATGTGAATCATCTGATGCATCTGTAATATATATTCATAATGGGAAAGGTATTCTTCTACAATGTGAATAAAACTTATGCTAAGAACATTATCCTAAATGAAAGAAACAGGTTAAAAAAGAAAACGTACCATATAATTCCTTTTATATGAAATGTCTAGAAAAGCTAATCTATAATGAAGCAAAGGAGATTAGGGGACCCCTTGGTGGCTCAGTCTGTTCAGCCGCCAACTCTTGATTTCTGCTCAGGTCATGATCTCATGGTCATGGGATCAAGCCCAGTTGTGCTTTGTTTTCAGCATGGAGTCAGCTAAAGAAATTCGCCTTTTCCCTCTACCTGTCCCCCAGTGTTGCATATGGGAGCTCTCTTTCTCTCTCTTTAAAAAAAAAGAAAGAAGATTAGTACTTCTCTAGGACCCCTTGTGATGGTGATGTAGAAGAATGATAAGTGACTATAATGGGTATGCAGTTTCTCTTTAGAGTTGTAAAGGTGTAAAATTGGATAGTGTCCATTGTTTCCCAGCCTTCTATACTAAAAACCATTAAACTCTATACTTAAATACATGAATGGTATAGTATGTGGAATATATCTCACTGACAAGGCAAAGCAGGAAAGAGTCAAATGTCCGTGGGGTGCAGGTGAATGTCACCTGACCAGTCAAGCAACTAGAGCTAATAGCTGAATGCGAGGCAGGTCAAGCATGAAACCCAGGTAACAATGTGGCACCCACATTCCTTCCTTCTGCTGGTAGGCATAGATGCCTTAGAAATGCCCTGCATCTCATCATGATACTACGAGACCATAGATGAACAGAGTTATGGAAAGTATTCTCCATCTTTAGGGTACTCATGGGCCTTATTTGCCAAGACTTTGGCTCACATTCATGGGGCCACTTCTGAAATCCTACCCACAGATACTCCCTGTTGCTGCTGAAGTAGTAGATACTGTGTGACATGATTAGAACCTAATATGCCCTGCAAACTTCCCATCAAGCTTGCTTTCTGCTTTAAATGCTCCTGATGCAAATTTTGATTCTGTTTTTTGTTTTTTGTTTTTTTTTTTTTTCCCTATAACTTCAGGAAGTGTCCAGTGACATGGGGAGATGGCAGTGCAAATGGCCCACTCTGGGGTTGAGCTTTAGCCAGTGGGAAAAGTAAGTCAATGGCTAAATTCCCCCTTTTATGGCTATTTGGAAAAGGAACATATAGTCTCTCTTAAAAGGTCCAGTGAGATCAAGAAATCAGCTATGTAAATGGTGAAACTAGCCATGGGTATGCAGCTTATAAGTTCCTCTAGCAATAGAAATGAGTTAGAATCTGACATTTTGACATTGTAGGAAAAAGGAAGAAGGAGATTTGATGAAAATAGGAAGGGTAAAGAAAAAAAAAAGCAAAAAGGAGGAGAAAGGGAAAAGTAGCAACAGTAGAGGAATAACATAGGATATTAGTGGTAAAGATCAATATCAATGGCTTACAATCAAAAAGTAGAAGCATGGAAGCCTGCATTACAATTTCTCCCAGGTGTAAACTAGAAGTCAATTTCCCAACAATTTCTCCAGAAATCCACAAATATTTAATTAAAAAGAAAAGCAGTGAATATCAATGGCACTATTGAATCAATACTTTTCCAATCAAATGGAACTTTCAAAAGAGTAGAAGAAATAAAATTCAATAGAGAAAGAACCCCCAATAGACATTTAATATATCCACTATATTAAAAATTTATCATCTTTTTATACATTTAACATTAATCCCATGAACAAGATATCAATCATAAAACAATTACTTCTGTTTATAGAAATGTTTTGGATTCATGTTTGGTCCTAAATGCAACAATTGATTGGCTTTTAAATTTAGCAAATAAAGACAAATTTAAGATCTCAATAGGTTGAAAAGACATCCTGGAATTAACTCTTTTGCTCATTGGATGTCATCTTTTTAAAAATGAAAAGGCAATACACAGACCACGGAAAAATACTACATTTGTATAGACACACACACTTATGTATAAGCATTTTTTTAACATCTTAATTTTAATTTATTTTTTCAGTGTTCCAAGATTCATTGTTTATGCACCACACCAATGAATCTGCAATTTCTCTATAGATGTAGTGAAAAGAAGGGCCATATGTACCCCACCATTCATAGCAGTAATGGCCACAATCATTGAACTGTGGAAAGAGCCAACGTGCCCTTCAACAGATATATAAGCATTTGATACTATATAAAACTTACATATTCAATTTCACATATAAATTATACATAAATATATACTTTATATTTAATATTCTGTTTAAACCATATATATAACAAAAGGACCTTTATCTAGAACATATAACCACACTTATAGCTTAGTAATAAGAAACACTGAACTACTATTTTTATGTTGTACACAAGACTTGAAAGAAATTAAAATAAAAGGTACAAATGCAGGATTTTAGGGTAGTTCTATTTTTAACTTTTTAAGGAAACTCCGTATGTTTTCTAGAGTGGCTACATCACTTTGCGTTCCCACTGATAGTGCGAGAGTGTTGCCCTTTCTCCACACCCTTGCCAACATGCCTTATTTGTTGTATTGTTGATTTTAGCCATTCTGGCAAGTGTGATGTGATATCTTACAGTAGTTTTGATTTGTATTTCCTTGATGTTCAGTAATGCTGAACATCTTTTCCTGTTTCATTAACCATCCTGATGACTTCTTTTAGAAATGTTTATTCAAGTCTTCTGACCCTTTTGAATTGGATTGCTTGTTTTTGATTGTTGAGTTTTTGAGGTTCCATATATACTTTAGATGCTACTGACTAATCCAGAAATTGCACTACTACCAGGTATTTGCAGAAAGAATACAGACAAACAAGAATACTAATTCAAAGGGACACATGCACCATGATATTTATAACAGGCTTATGTACAAAGGCCAATTATGGACACAGCCTGAATATATATCAAATCATGAATGGATAAAGAAAATGCAAGAATAGATAGATAGATAGGCAAACCTAGAAAATACTTTTTTATCATTTTTAAATGTTTATTTTATTTTTTCAGTGTTCCAAGTTTCACTATTTATGCACGCCAGTGCTCCATGCAATATATGCCCTCCTTAATGCCCACAACCAGGTTTACCTGCCCCCCCCACACACACCCCTCCCTTCCAAAACCCTCAGTTTGTTTCTCAGAGTCCACAGTCACTCATGGTTTTTTTCCCTCTCTGATTTCCTCCAATTCACTAGTCTTTTCCTTCTCCTAATGTCCTCTATGTTATTCTTTATGCTCTGCAAGTAAGTAAAACCATATGATAAATGACTTTCTCTGCTTGACTTATTTCACTCAGCATAATCTCCTCCAGTCCTGTCCATGTTGATGCTAAAGTTGGGTATTCATCCTTTCTGATGGAGGCATAACATTACATTGTATATATGAACCATATATTCTTTATGAAACAGGCTCTTATATCTAGAGAACAAAGTGGTGGTTACCATAAGGTAGGTGCATAGGTGCGTGGAGGATGGGTTTTACTTTGTATATTAACTAACTGGAATTTAAGAGAACTTTATCCATTTTGTGGCTATCTTGTGTATGGTGTAAGAGAATGGGTCAGTTTCATTCTTCTGTATGTAGCTGTCCAATTTTCCCAGCACCATTTATTGAAGAGACTGTCTTTTTTCCACTGGATATTTTTCCCTGATTTGTCAAAGCTCAGTTGACCATAGAGTTGAGGGTCAACTTCAGGAGTCTCTATTCTGTTCCATTGATCTATGTGTCTGTTTTTGTGCCCATACCATGCCATCTTGGTGACCATAGCTTTGTAATCTAGCTTGAAGTCAGGCAACATGATGCTCCTGATTTGTTGTTCTTTTTCAACATTCCCTTGGTGATTTGGGGTCTTTTCTGGTTCCATACAACTTAAAGGATTCCTTGTTCCAGCTCATTGTGAGACTGGAATCCATCAAAATCCTAGAAGAAAACATAGGCAGTAAACTTTTTGAAGTTGGCCACAACAAATTCTTTCAAGACACTTCTGCAAAGGCAAGGGAAACAAAAGAAAAATGAGCTTTTGGGAAATCATCAAGATAAAAACCATCTGCACAGCAAATGACAAGGTCAACAAAACAAAAAGGCGACCCATGGAAGGGAGACAATATTTGCAAATGTCATAACAGAAAAACAGCTGGTATCCAACATCAATAAATAACTTCTCAAACTAAACACCCTCAAACCAAATAATCCCATCAAGAAATGAGCAGAAGACATGGACAGACAATTCTCCAAAGAAGACTTACAACAATATCTGGTGCATGATAAATAATGAATAAACAAAAAAAAAAAAGAAAGAAAGTGTAAAGAAAGGTGAATAAAGTTAATAAAAATGTATAGCAAAAATATACTGGGTTGAAGGATTTCTTTTCGTATTTTTATCTGATTCAAACTTTGAGACTTCAAGCTAGATCTCTTTCAAGAAACGATAATCTGTTTTAACTCCTGCTTAAGAAGCATTATGATAAAGTAATTGAAACTGAGATTCTCAGTGAAGGAACAAATAGCTTACCTTGATACTCTTCCTGCTATCAGCAACATTTCATCATATGATTGGGAGCTGTTCATATTATTTTTCTCTTTTAATTAGTTAATTTTTGGTAACATTTCATCATGAAAGATATTTTTAAATACATGGCTACATCTACACACAAACACAAAACACTAAAATATAAAGATATTCCACTTATTCCTTCCATTGATCACTCATTAATCAACAGAAATTTCCTGAACCCAAAGAAGGTATCAGACACATTGATGGTTCCTGGGCCTTCAATGATAACTAGTGAGGAACCTAGGTCTGTCTTCACAGAGCTTCAAACCCACTGACAGACACCCAGAGGAGAGCAAAAAATGACAACACCATGTTATATATGCTAAGGTAGCAGCTTCACAGGGTCCTGTGAGCATGTTTGAGGGACACACAACAAAGGCTAGAGGATTCAGGAAAGGTTTCAAGATGAAAAGACATACAAAAGAGAACCTGAAAGATGGAATCAAGTCATCAGATGGAATCAAGTCAGCAGTGTGCATATGTTCACATCATTTGGTGTAAGAGTATTCGTGCAAGAGAGAATACATAATGAATGCCAGGGGTGAAAATCAGTATTCAGGAAACCTCATGAATTCAGTGTGGCTATAGTTGTTGATTCATCTATTCAATCAACAATCATCTATTGTACTATCACTGTGTGCCAGGCAATGTGCTAAACAACAAGCTTATAAAAGGTAAATAGCAGAATATGAACTTGGAGGGACAGTAACAGAGAAGATGATGAAGAGTCTCATAATCCTGTGAAAGATTACTGCTAAATACCCTAAGGCACACATTGGAAGACCTTTTGATCCAGCGAGTGATGCAGTCTGACTTCAGTTTGAAATGATAACAGTATGGGTTATCAGTGTGGGAAATGGAATGAGGGGAACAAAAGTGACAGTACAATGTTACTGAAATGACTTTGGTGTGAAAAGATGGAACCCTGAAGTCTGGTAGTGCCAGTGAGGATACAGAATGTGGTAGACTCTGTTGTGTCCAGCCCCACTTCCTAGCTGCTCTGTGTCTGGGCTATTAAGAGGTCAGAGCTCAGTGCCCCACCTTCTGTACAGTTACCCCAGGACAAAATTATAGGCTATGCCCACAATCCAAGGACCCATAAGGTACCAATGAATGACAGGCTGGTCCCATTGCCTCAACTGGAACCAGTCCTATATTACAATATATATCCCAGAGTTCTCATGGTTGCAGGATAAAGCCAAGCCCCAACTGGGATCATAACCTTCTTCCTGTACTATATTCAGCTTCTCTCAATCATTGTCCTTAGAAATCACTTTCATGAAAATACTCAGCTGAGAATGTACCTAGGGAAACCAAACTATCAAAAAGATAGATTTTAAGAAATATTTAAGAAAAAAAAAAAACAGAAGAACTTGACATGGGACGAAGATTTAAGAAAGAAATCATGGAGGAAAACAAGATTCTTCCTTTGATGACTGAGAGGATGAGGGAACAGAGACGATGAGTCTTCTTTGCCAGTTTAAATGGTTTCTCCCTCTTAATCTGAAGGGATATTAATTAACTCTGCATTGCTTAAGGAAACTGTAATTCTCTTCTCCCAGGCATTTCCCTTAAAAGAAAGGGTTGATTCTCCTCAGGACCTACCCCCTACCACCCTCTTTACTCCTAGACCTATAACCAAGACGAGTCCCAGCAGACTTCAAAAGGTGAGGTTTCATGTATGACCCATGAGGAGCACACTACATTCCAAAATAATGATGTGCTTTCTAATTTAAAAGGACAGAAATAGGGTAATCATGGAAGAAACATAAAATTCAATCCAGTCAAATTTCCTGATATGGGTTCCCTAAAAAGAGATCCTTCATTTAATACTGTAGTTGGGGAACTGAGTAAAAGTTAACAGTTTTTCTGCTTGGAGGCTGAAATATGGACCAAAATGTGACCCATATTATGCAAATTAGAATTTGACCTGACTTGATTATAGGAAAGGGAAAGATTTAAAGGCATAGGGAGGTTGAAATGCTAGATTGGATTTGTCATTTGAGATCTGCTTAACCTCCCTGGGAGAGTCCAGAAGACATATCTTTTATCATGACTGTGAGGAATAAATTTGTCATGATAGTCCCAGCACCCTTGAAAACCTCTGTGATCACTGTATTTTTGTAGACCAGACCGTTAATGTCACTAAACTGGGAAATCCCTATGCAAAGGGAGATAGTTTACCCCATGTAATAGTTGTCAAGTGGTAGCACTCAAGCTCCTTAAAGGCAAAGTAGGCATGCTTCCCATAGAGGACAGAAGACTCAATACAACAATCAGAAAAAGCAATACACTTCCAATGAGGTAGGCACATGCTGTGAGGAGCACTGGATTTTAGACTTAACTAATAAATCATTAAAACTACATCACAAACTAATTATGTACTATACAGTGGCTAACTGAACATAAAATAAGAGTATATTTATGATGAACACTGAGTAATGTAAAGAATTACTGAATTACTAACATTGATTATCAGAAAATAGTAGAACACCATATGAAAACTGTACTGGAATTAAACGTTTTAAAATAAAATATACTAAAAAAAAAAAGAAAAGAAAAGAAAAAGGAAAAAAAAAAAAAAGAATGTTTGTTGGGGCGCCTGAGTGGCTCAGTGGGTTAAGCCCCTGCCTTCGGCTTAGGTCATGATCACAGGGTCCTGGGATCAAGCCCAGCATCGGGCTCTCTGCTCAGCCGGGAGCCTGCTTCCTCCTCTCTCTCTGCCTGCCTCTCTGCCTACCTGATCTCTGTCTGTCAAATAAATAAATAAATAAATAAATAAATAAATAAATAAATTTTAAAGATTAAGTTTTTTATTACATCTAGCTCATGCTTCCTAATTAAAAGGGAAGGGGCACTTCAGGGAATGACCTTCCCCAGACTCCTATATTTTGCGTCACTCCTGTTTAAATAATACTGAAGGAAGGGCAAAAGAGAGGCATTTCCCAGTCAACTTTCCATGTGAGAGTTGATTTCAGAAAATGTGGGATGAATGCAGGACCATCTTTGTTTTCTAGCAGGAAACAAGAACCTGAACATCAGTGACATCAAAAGAGATCAGACAGAGTTTTAGAAACACTTTTTTTTTTTTAATTGACATTTGAGCAAAGTGTGGCAAAGTAACTTTGAGAAAAGAAGAGATGACTGAACCACCCACTCTTTGCGTAAGCTTTTATCAAAACTGGTAAGATTCGTGTTGGGCATTAACATAACCTTGTTTAATACTCAGAGAAAGTTATCTGATAAATGCCACACTGTGGCATTTGTGGAAGGATAGAAAGTTTAGGGAATTTTCTGGAAGTACATCACAATCTGAACTGAATAGATGGAATACAAGAAACACACATCGGCTCCTCATGGAGAGATAAGCAAATAGAAATTATATCTATTCCAGTGTTCCAGAAAATGCTCCATGGAGAAGGTGATTATACTTTGGATGGAGTAGGCTCCCCTTTTCAGTGGTAACTGCATATTGAATAAAGCCAAACACTATGGGATTGTATCAATGGGAAATTCTCTTAATTATTTCATTCATTTTATGATACTTATTATTAAACATATACTTTTTTAAAACATATACTTTTTATACTTCTTAAAATCAGCAGCAAACAGATAAAAATTCCCTTCCTTATGTTGCTTTGTTCAAATGTATGCTATTCTTCTATTTATTATTATATGAATGATACAAATGGCTTAGCCTATAACTCTCACATAAATAGCTGATAGGTGATATAGATCGATAGATGATAGATCGATAGATAGATGATAGATAGATAGATAATAGGTAGATGGATATCATTTTTATAATATTTAAATGTTAGAAACCATGGACAATATTCCATTCCTGTCTGTTGAAGAGCTGGATAAAGAGCATATCTGGTGAACACGTAAGAGTGCAGGGCAAACTGTAGTGAATGGCAGTGTGGTTGGGATATGATGTGGTTAAGAGCCTTGAGTCCAGAACTGCCTCTAGAGCTGACTCACCCTCTTACACAGACATTTAGATCTTACTCTGGCCCTGGGAATTTTGCTGTCTCTGCAGTCTATGTCAGAAGACAGTTGTTATCATCCAGTAATATGTCAATGTGATTAACAAGCCATCTACTAAGAGAAGGTTTTTAAAAGCTTTATTTTCAATGCAGCATCATTATGACATATTTTCAACTACTAAAGGGAATATTTTAAAAGGTAAGTCATCCTCCTAACTTTGATTCCAAGAATACAATTTCCCCACCTTGAAGTCCTGAATTCTATCATTTCACAACATATTTTAGAAACCATTACACATGTATAACCACTTTTTTTTTTTTTGATGATTGCATAAAACACTGTCCCTGACTCACTTAGCTTCCTTCTGATGGGCATTGAAGTGATCTCTTACCTTTTGCCAACATGGAAAGGACTGAGGGAGATTACTTGCAGCAAATGGAAGCCCTGGACTTGTGTCTATGTTCCATTGAAATATCCTCAATGCTGAAAATCACTCCCTGAGAGATGGCATCCCCTTAAACTCCTACCAAGAATGTGTGGGATCAATTGTTTCCAATATCATTTTTAGCAGTGTTTATTAAGAGCCATTTATCAAAAAAAGGTCTCTTGGTTAATATGACAGATGAAAATATATATAATTGGAATTTAAATTGAATGTATTTTTCTAGTAATGAAATTGATAATCTTTATAAATTATGTTTAATGAGAAGAGTTTCTTTTAAAATCAGTTCTTTTGCCCATTTTGATTTGCACTGGTTTATTTTTAAAGATTTTGTTTATTTATTTATTTAAAGGGAGAACCAAACCAGGGAAAGGAGCAGAAGGAAAGAGACAGATAGAATCTTAAACTGGCTCTGTACCCAGCATGAATCCCAGTGTGGGACTTAATCTCACAACCCTGAGATCATGATCTGAGTGGAAATCAAAAGTCAGACACTTAACCAGCTGAGACACTCAAGTACTCTCTTCACTGTGTTTTTAAACATTGACCTCTGAAATGCATTTATATTTTAGAAAATTATGCTTCTGTCTTGAATACATGTTGTAAAAGTACATAATGCCTTGACACTTATGCATTTAATTGTGCTACTATATGGAAAATGTATGTGAGGAGGACAGAGAAGGTTTATTCCACTGTTTGGCAGATATAAATAAATATTAGTTACCTCTTGTTTCTAACTTCTCTTACTTAAGTCCTGGTATGGGATACTCAGGAAAATAGATTTCAGGAAATCTATTGACATGTTTCAGCTATGACTTGGAAATTCCTTAGCTTATTTTCTAAATCCTTGGTGCTTAAAATAACATGAAATGTGAAAAAATATTTTGACTTATGCCAATTGTTTTCTATTTGCCCTTTATTTTAGTCTCAGTCTCTCCATGTGCCTTAAGAAAATATGTGGATAGATTCATTGATACATTGAACTAGGCAAATAATTTAACTTTGTACAAAATAGTATAATTTTTAAAGTACAAAGTTTTGTACCATGAAAATTTAAAACTATACAAAACTTGAAATTATTGAGAGTTAAAGTAACAGGAAATAAACAGTCAAGGTAACAGATTTAAATACATTTCATGATAGACTGGACCAGTTGACTGAATTCTCACTGATAAATAAGGCTTCTCACTTGCTCTCTCTCTCTCTCTCTCACTTGCTCTTTCTCTCTCTCTCCCTCTTTTAGGTTTCATTATGGAAAACACTATCAGATGTTCCTACAACATTCCTTGAATGTTCAGAATATTACTAGAAGACACTTCACAACTGATTTACCAGGTTCAAATGGTGTGAGTGCACATTATGCAAATCATGCATGATTTTTCTTCATTTGTCTATATTCTACCCTAACTGGTCCTTGCTGTAAACTAAACAAAGATATTCAGCTCAGAAAGATAACCTCTTACCAAATCCCCTAAATTAATAGTTATTATGCCTGAGGAATCAAGTACTGTTTCATTATTGATAAATTTCACTACTTCCATTAGCAATTAGGTGAATAGATTGTGAATGAATTTTATGACTTGCACTTTATTCAAAATAAAACAACACAAAAGGTAAGGGATTATCCACTGGTAAGTGGCACATCCATTATCAAGCATATGGATTTGAGCCTCCAAATGGAGTATTCATTTCATATCGTTTTTTTCTTTGCAGATTATTTTTAACCAGGGCTTTCTCCACTTTGCCTGAAAAAATGTGGCAAAATATCAGCGTAACTGAATTCATACTGTTAGGATTGGCCCAAGATCCTATGAAAAAGAAGATGGTATTTGTAATCTTCTTCATTTTCTATGTGGGAACCATGATAGGGAATTTGCTTATTATTGTGACCATCAAGTTCAGCCGGACACTTCGGAGCCCCATGTATTATTTCCTATTTTACTTATCCCTTGCTGATTCCTGCTTCTCAACTACAACAGCCCCCAGACTAATTGTGGATTCACTCTCTGCACAAAGAACCATATCTTACAACGAGTGCATGACTCAAGTCTTTGCCCTGCATTTATTTGGCTGTATGGAGATCTTTGTGCTCATCCTCATGGCTATTGATCGCTATGTGGCCATTTGTAAGCCCTTACATTACTCAACCATCATGAGACGGCAGGTCTGCACCACCCTGATCATTCTTGCATGGATAGGGTCTTTTATCCATTCTATAGCCCAGATTATCTTGGCATTGAGAATGCCTTTCTGTGGACCCAATTTGATTGATCATTACTGCTGTGATTTGCAGCCCTTGCTGGAACTTGCTTGCATGGACAAATATATGATCAACCTATTGATGGTGTCTAACAGTGGGGCCATTTGCTCAAGCAGTTTTGTGATTCTGATGATCTCATACATTGTCATCTTGCATTCACTGCGGAACCACAGTGTAGAAGGAAGGAGAAAAGCTCTCTCTACTTGCACTTCTCATATCACCGTAGTAGTCTTATTCTTTGGTCCATGTATATTCATATATACACGCCCCCCAACCACTTTCCCTATGGACAAGATGGTGACTGTATTTTATACTATTGGGACCCCTTTTCTCAACCCGCTCATCTACACACTGAGGAATGCAGAAGTGAAAAATGCCATGAGAAAGCTATGCCATATTAAAATTACCACAGAAAGCAAAAGATGAATTGAGGACTTTAGCTAATTCCTTAAACCTGTACAGATATCAAATATGATAGTGTACATCCTGACTTGTCCAACACTCTCCAATATAATAAATAATAAATATGATTTCCTTATTTTTTCTCTACCTCTGTCCTCAAACTTGTAGCTTTCCTCATAATGCCAGCCTGGTTCTCTCTTTCCCTGAGAGATCAAGTTTGACACTATGGGTTATGAAATGCTCATATTTCATAATATGAAATATGAGTTGCAGGAGTCTCTTGCTGTAGCTCCTATAGGAAGAGCTATATATATCCTCCTATAGGAGCTACAACAAGAGACTTCTGCAACTCTAAAAGGAAAAGAAGTGAAATAACCTACGGGGTCAAAACTACCTCAGAAATTACAATACATCATAGATGCAACGTATTTTCTGGGATTGTAGTACAGAAAGGTAGAACCTAACTTAAAGGGAAAGAAGTATATATTATTTCATCTGAAATTGGGTTTATCAATGGGATAAATGAAAGTATGAGAGGCATTCAGAAATACTTAGTGAATTCGTCTCTAGTTAACAGTTAGAGAGAATGTACTTTTGCAGCAGGAAGCCACTTTATCTGTGCTTTCCTAGAGAAGGCATAATGTTTATTGACAAGTTAGAATTGCCAATAGAATTTTGATGCTTATAGTGAGCAAAGTAGATTATCAGCCTCTCTTCAAATATGTGTACGCCAGGGGTAATATCATGAAGTTTTAAAATTCATTCATTATAGAGAGTACAAAAATATTAAGTCAAAGGTACACATGCACCCTGATATTTATAGGAACAATATCTATAATAATAAAATTATGGAAAGAACCCATTTCCATCAAATGATGAACTTGGTAAATACATGACTATATATATATATATATATATATATATATATATATATATATGGTGTATTACTCAGTCATAAATAAGAATGAGAAGTGAGATCTAGTCATTTGCAATGATAAGGAGCTAGAGGGTATTATGATAAGTAAAACAAGTCAGAGAATAAAAATTCCATATGATTTCACTCATGTAAAAATTAAGAAAAAAATGGGTACAGTAAAATCATAGAGAAGGGGCAATTCAAAAAACAAATTCTTAACTATAAAGAGCAAACTGCTGGTTACCAGAGAGGAGGTGGGTAGGAGGACAGTTAAGTACATGATGGGGATAAAGGAGTATACTCGTCGTAATGAGCACTGGGTATGTGGTAGGTAAGTGTTGAATCACTAAATTGTACACCTGAAACTCCTATTAGGCTGTATGTGAACTAACTGAAATTTAAATAAAAACTTAATAAATAAATAAAATTCATCGATATCAGTGTATTCAAGTATAACACATCTTTAGTAACTGTGACAAGATTCCATTTCATTTTTAATGCTGTTCTCCTTTATTTAACTGGAAAGATTTTCAAAACCAATATTTTCTTCTTGTCAAAGATTGTTTTTTAATTTCTTTAATTTTATTATGTTATGTTCATCACCATTCAGTACATCACTAGTCTTGATATAGTGTTCCATGATTCACTGTTTGCATATAACACCCAGTGCTCCATGCAATATGTGCCCTACTTAATACCCACTGTTTTAAAATAAAGTCATTAAAATACCATGGTTTTAGTTTTCTCACTACTTTTTGCTTTTGGAGGATATTATGAAGGCTACTGATCGCATTAGTGTCCCAAAGTTTGCACATTGATGTACAACAATTATATATATATATATATATATATATATATATATATATACACACACCTGTGTGTGTGTGTGTATATATATATATATAATTTCAGTTATATAACTTTATATATATATAATATAAATAGATCACCATAATCTAACTAATTAGCACATCTATCTTCTCTGTATAGTTACTACTGTGTGTGTGTTTTTATGTGTGTGCGCACAAGACTTCATTTAAGATCTATCCTTTTTGCAATTCCAAGTATACATATGGAATGGTTAACTATAGTGACCTTGCTATATATTAGATCTCTAGAGTTATTCATTCTATGTAACTGAAGCCATGCACCCTAGAGACAACATCTCTCCATTTCCCTCAGTGCCTGGCCCCTGGTAACACCATTCTACTCCCTGCTTCTCTGAATTGAACTATATCATTTCCACATATAAATGAGATCTTTCAAAACATCTCTTTCTATGTCTTGCATGTTCTATTTAACATCAAGCCCTCCAGCTCCATCCATGATATTGAAAATGGCAGAGTTTTCTTCTTTCTAATGTCTGAATAATATATGTCTCACATTTCCTATATTGATTCATCAGTCAAGGATGAGGTTTTGTCCACACCTTGGCTACTGTGAATAATGATGTAATGAACCTAGGAATACAGATAGCCCTTCACAATCATGATTTCTGATCCTTTGGATATATACCCAACAGTAGGATTGAAGGATGGTAGTTCGACTTTTAATTTCTTGAGGAAACACTATACTTTTTTTTCCATGATAACTGTTCCAATTTACATACCCATCAATAGTGTACACGGGATCCCTTTACTTCACACCCTCACCAACATGTCATATCTCTTATCTTCTTGATAATCATTAGTCTAACAGAGGTGATGTGATATCTCGTTATGATTTTGGTTTGTATCTCCTTGATGATATATGTTGTTGAGCACATTTTGATACACCTTTTGGCCATTTGTATGTCTTTGGAAAATGTCTATTCAGTCCCTCTGCTTATTTGTTAATGAGGGTAGATGAAGGAAATCGCCATAGCTTTGGCTCAGTTTTCCTGTGAACCTTCAAATTGATTCTGAAGCATAGCAATTAAGAAATAAAACAATGAAAGCAAATTTCTTTTAATGAGAACTCAGAATTAAACTTCAGAGGGAACCAGAGTCATACTTCCATTCAGGGACTTGATACAAAAAATTTAGTCTGAACTGCTTTTAGCAGGTGGCAGGAGCCACCTTCAAATGAATCTTCAAATTGGAAAATACTGCTTCACCACCTGTTGGGGATAAGTTGCAAATGAAATAATTTAGTATGGTTTGTAGCTATTTTGATGACCACCTCGCCTAGATACTTTCCCATAACCACTCTGCTAGTCACCACCTCTTCCACGAGCTCTTCCTGCAAATCCCCCTCTCGAGCCCCACTGCTGCTGCTGCTGGTACTGCTCCTTCGACATGGCTACTTTTATTTCACATTTACTAAAACCAACACTGTGGTATTTCTTTTCCCTTATCTTCTTCACTGGTTCCTCTTCCTTAAAGGTAATAAAGCAGAATCCACACCTCTTATTGGTCTTGTTGTCCATAGGGAGCTCTATGGATTCCACCTCACCAAAACCACCAAAGTACTCCCTTATTTTCTCTTCAGGTGTATCTGGAGAAAGGCCACCAACAATTTTTTTTTTTTTTTAACAGGCTCTTTTGTTTTCATGGCTTTGGCCCTTTTAGGATCAATCACCTTCCCATTCAATTTATGTTCTTTCTTTCTTTTTTTTTTTTTTTTTTAATGAGGCCTTAAGCTTTTTTTTTTTTTTTAATTTTTATTTTCAGCATAACAGTATTCATTGTTTTTTCACCACACCCAGTGCTCCATGCAATCTGTGCCCTCCCTAATACCCACCACCTGGTTCCCCCAACCTCCCACCCCCCGCCCCTTCAAAACCCTCAGGTTGTTTCTCAGAGTCCATAGTCTCTCATGGTTCACCTCCCCTTCCAATTTCCCTCAACTCCCTTCTCCTCTCCATCTACCCTTGTCCTCTATATTATTTGTTATGCTCCACAAATAAGTGAAACCATATAATACTTGACTTATGTTCTTTCTGATCCATGACCTTATCTACACTCTCTGACTCTTTAAATAGCACAAAAAACTGTTCTAAAAATAGAGTTTTATAAAAGTTTTATAAAAATAAAATAAAGATGTTAAGAAGAGAAAATTGAATAATAGACAAAACCATCTACTCCATTAACTCAAAAAATATAGAAAAGAAGTAAAATAAGTTACAAAGAGGACAAAAAAAGTAAACTAAAATCATATGAACTCACTCCCCAAAATTTAACAATTCCATTAAATGCAAATACACTGCACTTGAAAGGCACAAGTCGGCAGCATAGGCAGAATAATCTCCAACAAAGAAAAGTAATGGACTAATGATACACACAATATGATAAATCCCAAAACAGAGACTATGCAGTATGAGTAAATGCTGTGATTCAATTTTCATGAAGATAAAGAATAGACAACACCAAAGCAGAGTGATACAAATCAGGACAGTAGTTGCATCTGAGGGAATTAACTGAAAAGGAACTTGACAGAACTTTCTGGGTTAATGAAAGTATTCTAGGTCTTGAATTTCTTAGTGGCTATGTGAGCCACTTATCAAAACTCATCAAACTTTATACTTAAAAAGGTCTGCATTTCATTATATGTAAGATTTAGCTCACAAAAAGATTTTTATTACTAAATAACACCTTACCAATATAACAAAGCCCCCTCCAAAAAAAAAAAAAACAAACAAATCCCTTTCAAATTTAGTGTTCATTTCACAGGAAAAAAAAAAAGACAGAACAGTGAATGTCATTAAAAATTTCATTCCCATGAGTGGAAAATATACAAATATTTTATTGCAAATGAATACCTCAAAGTGACTTTGATTGGCTTCCTTAGACTTCACAAAAATCAATACTTATTAAACTGAAAATTATGTCATCAACAAAGTGTAGTGTCAACTCATATATTGGGAGGAAATACTTGTAAATCATATATGTATATATTTTGAAGATTATATTGATTGAGAGATAGAGTAAGAAGAGAAGCTGGGGGGAGAGGGAGAAAGAGAAGCTGACTCCCCACTGAGCAGGGAGTCTGATGCAGGGCTTGATACCAGGACCCTGAGATCATGACCTGAGCAGATGACAGATGCCTAACCAACTGAGCCACCAAGACAGGCATTTTTTTTTTTTTGTAAATTATGTATCTGATAAGGAACTTGTTTTCAGACTCTATAAAGTACTCCTACCACTTAATAATAAAAAAAGGCACTAACCCAAATTAAAAACTGGCAAAATATCTGAATAAACACTACTCCAGAAAAACATACAAATGTCCAAAGGAACATGAGAAGATGTTAACACCTTCAGATAATTGGTAATGCAAACCCCAGTCATAATGAGACACCACGTTCCACCTACTAGGATGTCTAGAATCAAAAAAGTCAGGTAATAATGAGTTTTAGTGAGGTGGTGGAGTAATTAGGGTTCTCATAAATTATTTGTGGTAATGTTAAATGGTGCAACCACTTTGGAAAACAATGTGGAAGTGCCTCAGAAGTTAAACATAGAATAACAATGACCTAGCTGTTCTAATCTTAAATGACTACCCTAGGGAAATTAAATATATCTTCAAATAAACTTGTACACCAATATTCATAGCAGCATTATTCATAAGAGCTAAAATGGGGGAAAATCTACAGTTCAAACAACTGATGAATGGGTCAATTATATATTCATAAAATGGAAGGTTATTCATCAACAAAAAAGAAACAAATGCTGATAATTGCCACAATATGGATGAAACTAATGTTAAGAACTTTCTGATAAATGAAAGAAACAGGTTAAAAAAGAAAACCTACTTTATAATTCCTTTTATATGAAATGTCTAGAAAAGTTAATCTATAGAGTAATAAAGTGGATTATGGGGAGCCTTTGCGGCTCAGTCTGTTCAGGCTCAGACTCTTGATTTCAGCTCAGATCATGAACTCGTGATCAGGGGATTAGGCCCATCCTGCTCTACACCCACCATGGAGTCTGCTTAAGACTCTCTCCTGCCCCTCGCCCACTACTCCTGAATGTGAGCTCTCTTTCTTAAAAAATAAAAAAAAAAGAAAAAAAGTAGATTACTATTTGCCTAGAACTGCTAGTGATGGTGATGGAGAAGAATGACAGGTGACTAAAAGGGGCAAGCAGAAGAGGGTTTCTTTTTAGAGTGGCAAAGATATTGTAAAATTAGTTAATGTTGGTTGTTTCACAGCCTTCCATACTAAAAATTTTAGACGATTTACTTTAAATAAGTGGGTTGTTTAATATGTGGTATGTATCTCAATAAAGCAATGAAAAACAGATGAATGTTAAACTTGGTGATCATTTTTACAGAATAAAAGGTCATGTAGTAACTGACCTTAAAAATTTATTTCACATGAAAACAGATATATAAATATTCATAAAAATTAGTGTATAACTTGGAACTCCATTACAATTAAAATTTTATTTTTTAAAAGACATCTATTTATTTATTTATTTATTTTTAATTTATTTATTTATTTTAATAAAAATATAATGTATTTTTATCCCCAGGGGTACAGGTCTGTGAATCACCAGGTTTACACACTTCACAGCACTCATCATAGCACATACCCTCCCCAATGTCCATATCCCCATCACTCTCTCCTGTCCCCCCTCCCCCCAGCAACCCTCAGTCTGTTTCTTGATATTGAGTCTTTTATGGTTTGTCTCCCTCCCAATCACATCTTCTTTCATTTTTCTTTTCCTACCTGCCCCCAACCCCCCCACATTGCATCTCCACTTCCTCATATCAAAGAGATCATATGATAGTAGTCTTTCTCCGATTGACTTAATTTGCTAAGCATAATACCCTCTAGTTCCGTCCACATTGTCACAAATGGCAAGATTTCATTGCTTTTGATGGCTGCATAGTATTCCATTGTGTATGTATACCACCTCTTCTTTATCCATTCATCTGTTGATGGACATCTAGGCTCTTTCCACAGTTTGGCTATTGTGGACATTGCTGCTATAAACATTCGGGTGCATGTGCCCCTTTGGAGCACCACGTTTGTATCTTTAGGATATATACCCAGTAGTGCAATGGCTGGGTCATAAGGTAGCTCTATTTTCAATTTTTTGAGGAATCTCCACACTGTTTTCCAGAGTGATTACAACAGCCTACATTACCACCAACAGTGTAGGAGGGTTCCCCTTTCTCCGCATCCTCACCAGCATCTGTCATTTCCTGACATGTTAATTTTAGCCATTCTGACTGGTGTGAGGTGGTATCTCATTGTGACTTTGATTTGTATTTCCCTGATACCGAGTGATGTGGAGCACTTTTTCATGTGTCTGTTGGCCATCTGGATGTCTTCTTTGCAGAAATGTCTGTTCATGTCTTCTTCCCATTTATTGATCAGATTATTTGTTCTTTGGGTGTTGAGTTTGATAAGCTCTTTATAGATTTTGGATACTAGCCCTTTATCTGATACGTCATTTGCAAATATCTTCTCCCATTCTGTCAGTTGTCTTTCAGTTTTGTTAACTGTTTCCTTTGCTGTGCAAAAGCTTTTGATCTTGATGAAATCCCAATAGTTCATTTTTGCCCTTGCTTCTGTTGCCTTTGGCAATGTACTTAGAAGAAGTTGCTGCAGTTGAGGCCGAAGAGGTTGCTGCCTGTGTTCTCCTCAAGGATTTTGATGGATTCCTTTCTCACAATGAGGCCCTTCATCCATTTTGAGTCTATTTTGACATGTGGTGTAAGGAAATGGTCCAATTTCATTTTTCTGCATGTGGCTGTCCAATTTTCCCAACACAGTTTATTGAAGAGGCTGTCTTTTTTCCATTGGATATTCTTTCCTGCTTACTCAAAAATTAGTTAAACATAGAGTTCAGGGTCTATTTCTGGGCTCTCTATTCTGTTCCATTGATCTATATGTCTGCTTTTGTGCCAGTACCATACTGTCTTGATGATGACAGCTTTGTAATAGAGCTTGAAGTCTGGAATTGTGATGGCACTGACTATGGCTTTCTTTTTCAATATTCCTTTGGCTATTCGAGGTCTTTTCTGGTTCCTTATAAATTTTAGGATTATTTGTTCTATTTCTTTAAAAAAGTGGATGGGATTTTGATAGGGATTGCATTAAATGTGTAGATTGCTTTAGGTAGAATAGACATTTTCACAATATTTGTTCTTCCAATCCATGAGCATGGAATATTTGTCCATTTCTTTGTGTCTTCCTCAATTTCTTTCATGAGGACTTTATAGTTTTCTGAGTATAGATTCTTTGCCTCTTTGGTTAGATTTATTCCTAGGTATCTTATGGTTTTGGGTACGATTGTAAATGGGACTGACTCCTCAATTTCTCTTTCTTCTGTCTTGTTGTTAGTGTAAAGAAATGCGACTGATTTCTGTGCATTGACTTTATATCCTGACAATTTACTGAATTCCTGTACAAGTTCTAGCAGTTTTGGAGTGGAGCCTTTTGGGTTTTCCACATATAGTATCATATCATCTGCAAAGAGTGATAGTTTGACTTCTTCTTTGCCAATTTGGATGCCTTCAATTTCTCTTTGTTGTCTGATTGCTGAGGCTAGGACTTCTAGTACTATGTTGAACAGCAGTGGTGATAACGGACATCCCTGCCGTGTTCCTGACCTTAGCGGAAAAGCTTTCAGTTTTTCTCCATTGAGAATGATATTTGCGGTGGGTTTTTTCGTAGATGGCTTTGATAATACTGAGGTATGTGCCTTCTATCCCTACACTTTGAAGAGTTTTAATCAGGAAGGGATGCTGCACTTTGTCAAATGCTTTTTCAGCATCTATTGAGAGTATCATATGGTTCTTACTCTTTCTTTTATTAATGTATCGTATCACATTGATGGATTTGCGGATGTTGAACCAACCTTTCAGCCCTGGAATAAATCCCACTTGGTCGTGGTGAATAATCCTTTTAATGTACTGTTGGATCCTATCGGCCAGTATTTTGGTGAGAATTTTCGCATCTGTGTTCATCAGGGATATTGGTCTGTAATTCTCTTTTTTGGTGGGATCCTTGTCTGGTTTTGGGATCAAGGTGATGCTGGCCTCATAGAATGAGTTTGGAAGTTTTCCTTCCATTTCTATTTTTTGGAACAGTTTCAGGAGAATAGGAATTAATTCTTCTTTAAATGTTTGGTAGAATTCCCCTGGGAAGCCATATGGTCCTGGACTTTTGTTTGTTTGGATATTTTTGATGACTGTTTCAATCTCCTTACCAGTTATGGGTCTCTTCAGGTTATCTATTTCTTCCTTGTTCAGTTGTGATAGTTTATATGTCTCTAGAAATGTATCCATTTCTTCCAGATTGTCGAATTTGTTGGCGTAGACTTGCTCGCAGTATGTTCTTATAATTGTTTTTATTTCTTTGGTGTTGGTTGTGATCTCTCCTCTTTCATTCATGATTTTATTTATTTGCGTCCTTTCTCTTTTCTTTTTGATAAGTCTGGCCAGGGGTTTGTCAATCTTATTAATTCTTTCAAGGACCATCTCCTCGTTTCTTTGATTTGTTCTATTGTTTTTTAGTCTCTATTTCATTGATTTCTGCTCTGATCTTTATGATTTCTCTTCTCCTGCTGGGTTTAGGCTTTCTTTGTTGTTCTTTCTCCAGCTCCTTTAGGTGTAGGGTTAGGTTGTGTATTTGAGACCTTTCTTGTTTCTTGAGAAAGGCTTGCACCACTATATATTTTCCTTTCAGGACTGCCTTTGTTGTGTCCCACAGATTTGAACCATTGTGTTTTCATTATCATTTGTTTCCATGAATTTTTTCAATTCTTCTTTAATTTCCTGGTTGACCCATTCGTTTTTTAGAAGGATGCTCTTTAGTCTCCAGGTATTAGCATTATTTCCAAATTTCCTCTTGTGATTGAATTCTAGCTTCAGAGCATTGTGGTCTGTAAATATACAGGGAATGATCCCAATCTTCTGGTACTGGTTGAGACCTGATTTATGACTCAGGATGTGCTCTATTCTGGAGAATGTTCCATGTGCACTAGAGAGGAATGTATATTCTGTTGATTTGGGATGGAATGTTCTGAATATATCTGTGATGTCCATCTGGTCCAGTGTGTCATTTAAGGCCTTTATTTCCTTGTTGATCTTTTGCTTAGATGATCTGTCCATTTCAGGGAGGGGAGTGTTAAAGTCCCCTGCTATTATTGTATTACTGTCGATGTATTTCTTTGATTTTGTTTTAATTGGTTTATACAGTTAGCTGCTCCCATGATAGGGGCATAGATATTTAAGATTGTTAGGTCTTCTTGTTGGACAGACCCTTTGAGGATGATATAGTGTCATTCCCCATCTCTTATTATAGTCTATCGCTTAAAATCTAATTGATCTGATATAAAGATTGCCACCCCAGCATTCTTCTGATGTCCATTAGCATGGTGCATTGTTTTCCACCCCCTCACTTTAAATCTGGAGGTGTCTTCGGGTCTAAAATGAGTTTCTTGTAGGCAGCATATTGATGGGTTTTGTTTTTTTATACATTCTGATACTCTGTGTCTTTTGATTGGGGCATTTACCCCATTAAGATTCAGGGTAACTATTGAGAGATATGAATTTAGTGCCATTGTATTGCCTGTAAGGTGACTGTTACAGTATATTGTCACTGTTTCTTTCTGATCTACTACTTTTAGGGTCTCTCTTTGCTTAGAGGACCCCTTTCAATATTTCCTGTAGAGCTGGTTTGGTGTTTGCAAATTCTTTCAGCTTTTGTTTGTCCTGGAAGCTCTTTATCTCTCCTTCTATTTTCAATGATAGCCTAGCCGGATATAGTATTCTTGGCTGCATGTTTTTCTCGTTTAGTGCTCTGAATATATCATGCCAGTTCTTTCTGGCCTGCCAGGTCTCTCTGGATAGGTCTGCTGCCAGTCTAATGTTTTTGCCCTTGTATGTTACAGACTTATTTTCCCAGGCTGCTTTCAGGATTTTCTCTTTGTCACTAAGACATGTAAATTTTACTATCAGGTGACGGGGTGTGGACCTATTTTTATTGACTTTGAGGGGCATTCTTAGCATCTCCTTTATTTTGATGTTTGTTCCCTTTGCCATATTAGGGAAATTCTCTCCAATAATTGTCTCCAATATACCTTCTGCACCCCTCTCTCTTTCTTCTTCTTCTGGAATCCCAATTATTCTAATGTTGTGTCGTCTTATGGTGTCGCTTATCTCTCGAATTCTCTCCTCGTGGTCCAGTATTTGTTTGTCTCTCTTTTGCTCAGCTTCTTTATTCTCTGTCATTTGGTCTTCTATGTCACTTATTCTTTCTTCTGCCTCATTTATCCTAGCAGTGAGAGCTTCCATTTTTGATTGCACCTCATTAATAGCTTTTTTGATTTCAACTTGGTTAGATTTTAGTTCTTTTATTTCTCCAGAAAGGGCTTTTATCTCTCCAGAGAGGGTTTCTCTAATATCTTCTATGCCTTCTTCGAGCCCGGCTAGAACCTTGGGAATCATCATTCTGAACTCTAGATCTGTCATATTACCAATGTCCATATTGATTAGGTCCCCAGCCTTTGGTACTGCCTCTTGTTCTTTTTTTGTGGTGAGTTTTTCCACCTTGTCATTTTGTCCAGATAAGATTTGCTTTCTCCTGCTGTGGAATTTCGCTGTTCTTGGTGAGTGAAGTTGGTCTTGGCTGGGTTTCTTGTTGATCTTCTGGGGGAGGGGCCTGTTGTAGTTGGCGGCCTCCCAATCTCTGGCCTGGAGGAGCCGAGCACTTGGGGTCCCGCTCTTCAGTGTGCCCTCAGAGAAAAGCGCCCAACCGCCCCGCGTCCCTGACCTGTGATCGCCTCTAGAGGAAAGTAGTCAATTGCTGGTACTTGGAGAAAAGTGTCCAGTCGCTTCCGTTTCCGTCTCCACGGCCTCCGGCCGTGCTCCTAGCCCACCTAGCCTGCAACCGGCACAAGGTAACCCCGGGCTGAGAGCTCACTCCTCGGCTTTGTTGCTGTAGCCATCTTCCCCGCTCTAATACCTGCGAGCTCTGCAGCACTCAGACACCCCAGGTCCTTCTGTGACTTTGCGGGACCTGGGGTTACGCTGACCCTGCCTGGACTTCCCCCGGTTTAGCCTCTGGAGCGATGTCCCTCCGTGGAGCAGACTTTTAAAAGTCCCGATTTTGTGCTCCATTGCTCCGCCACTTGCCGGGAGCCTGACCCTCACCTCACTGTCTGTCTTCCCGTCGCTTTAGATTCACTTCTCCGCAGGTCCTACGTTTCAGATAGTCATTGATTTTCTGTTTCTACAATTGTTGCTCTTCTTCTCTTTGATTTCCCATTGAATTTGTAGGTGTTCACAATGGTTAAATAAGCTATCTAGCTGTTCTCCTGCTACCTGATGTCATCTCAGCCTGCTACTTCTCCGCCATCTTGACTCCTCTCTCCAAGACTTTTGTTTATTTACTTCTCAGAGACAGAGTGAGCAGACAAGCAGAGGGAAAAGCAGGCAGAGGCAGAAGCAGGATCCCCACCAAGCAAGGAGCCCAATGCAGGGTTAGTTCCTAAGACCCTGAGATCATGACCTGAGCCAAAGGCAAATGCTTCACTGACTGTGCAACCCAGGCATCCCATAATTAAAATTCTAAATAACCAAATTATATTTGAAAATTTAGTTTTTATCATACATAAAGAATGACTCATAGAAATTTTATTATTAGGAAATAAATAGAATGTGGCATGAGAAAAGGCCATCTGTTTCTAATCTGCAAAATGATGCCTTATGAATTAGACCCAGGACATGTGCTTCAACAGCCAAAGAGCACAATGCTGCTCACTAAAGGCAAAGTTTCTATGGGTTACTGGAGAAGCCCTTGCACCAGGTGCTTAAGGAGCATAGCACAAAGCCCCAACTGAAGATGAGGGGTGTAAGTGAGGACTAAACATTAGTGCCAGGAGATCCTAGCAGGTCCAACTCCGAAAAAAAAAAAAAAAAGTTCTACCCTCATAACATTAATACTGTTTGTCTTTTGAGTATTGCCATGTGACAACATGGATGGATCATTGTGGGAATTATGCTAAATAAAATAAAAGACAAATATGATTTTCTGTTTTGTGTGTGTTGAGTTTGAGGAGTTCTTTATAGATCCTGGATATCAACCTTTTGTCTGTACTGTCATTTGCAAATATCTTCTCCCATTCCGTGGGTTGCCTCTTTGTTTTGTTGACTGTTTCCTTTGCTGTGCAGAAGCTTTTGATCTTGATGCAGTCCCAAAAGTTCATTTTCGCTTTTGTTTCCTTCGCCTTTGGAGACATATCTTGAAAGAAGTTGCTGTGGCTGATATCAAAGAGGTTACTGCCTATGTTCTCCTCGATGATTCTGATGGATTCCTGTCTCACGTTGAGGTCTTTTATCCATTTCGAGTTTATCTTTGTGTACGGTGTAAGAGAATGGTCGAGTTTCATTCTTCTACATATAACTGTCGAGTTTTCCCAGCACCATTTATTGAAGAGACTGCCTTTTTTCCACTGGATATTTTTTCCTGTTTTGTCAAAGATTATTTGACCATAGAGTTAAGGGTCCATATCTGGGCTCTCTACTCTGTTCCACTGGTCCATGTGTCTGTTTTTATGCCAGTACCATGCTGTCTTGGAAGAACCAAGATGCCCTTCAACGGATGAATGGATAAGGAAGATGTGGTCCATATACACTATGGAGTATCATGCCCCCATCAGAAAGGACGAATACCCAACTTGTAGCAACATGGACAGGACTGGAAGAGATTATGCTGAGTGAAATAAGTCAAACAGAGAGAGTCAAGTATCATATGGTTTCACTTATTTGTGGAGCATAACAAATAATATAGAGGACAAGGGTAGATGGAGAGGAGAAGGGAGTTGAGGGAAATTGGAAGGGGAGGTGAACCATGAGAGACTATGGACTCTGAAAAACAACCTGAGGGTTTTGAAGGGGCGGGGGGTGGGAGGTTGGGGGAACCAGATGGTGGGTATTAGGGAGGGCACAGATTGCATGGAGCACTGGGTGTGGTGAAAAAACAATGAATACTGTTACACTGAAAATAAATAAAAATTTTAATTAAAAAAATAAAAAAAGACAAATGGTGTAAGATCAAATACTGTAAGACATCATAAACATGGGAAATCAGAAAAAAAAATATATCCAAAATACTGAACTCAAGAGATACACAGAACATGTTGGTGGTTGCCACAGTGGGGGATAAGAAGAGTGGATGAAATGGTGAAGGCTGTCAAAAGAAGAAACAAACAAAGCAGAATGAACATGTAGAAACAGGGTGTATTCTTGACTGTAAATTTGAATTATTAATTCTGTTACAATTTTTACCATTGATATTAACACTGTTTCACCCCATATAAGAGAAGACACACTTGTAATGACTATTGTATTAGCCATAATACACAGATCTAAGGGAAAAAAGCCTTGAAGTTTCTCAAAAGTGGAAGAACCAGGCACAATGTTGGGCCAAAGTGACAGCTGAGAACAGAGAGTAGAGTACAAACTATTTGCGCTATACAAGACAGACCTAAAAGAGATGTGGCCTCAGAGAGACAAAATTCCTAATTGTGGTCTAAGACACTGTGAAGTGCCATCCTAACCTACCACTAGAGGAATCTCTTACATCTGTGACTTAGTTAGAGTAAGAACTTGTATGTTTAAGTCAAAACTATTGCACATACACCGTTCCATACGTACATTCAGGTGGCCTCATTAGATCACCTGACATCCCAGTACTGAAGATGCATCTGATATTGTCTTCTACCTAAATCCATTTAAAGCACTGGGAGACACTGCTCCAGAGGCTAAACCGGGGGGAAGCCCAGGCGGGGTCAGCATAAACCCAGGTCCTGCGGGGTCACAGAAGGACCAGGGGTGTCTGAGTGCCGCAGAGCTCGCAGGTATTAGAGTGGGGAAGCCGGGTACAGCGATAAAGCTGAGGAGCGAGCTCTCAGCCCGGGGTTACCTTGTGCCGGTCGCACCCTGGGTGGGCTCGGAGTGCGGCTGGAGGCCACGGAGATGGAAGCGACCCGACGCTTTTCTCCAGGTACCAGCAATTGACTGCTTTTCTCAAGGCGCGACCGCAGGCCAAGGAGGAGGGGCACCTGGGCGCTTTACTCTGAGGGCACACTGAGGAGTGGAACCCCAAGCTCTCGGCTCCTCCGGGCCGAGAGATTGGGAGGCAGCCATCTTCATTCCCGTCCTCCGGAACTCTACGGAAAGCGCTCAGGGAACAAAAGCTCCCGAAAGGAAACCCGAGCGGATTACATAGCCTGGCCCCTCGCAAGGGCAGTGAAATTCCGCCTGAGGCAAAGACACTTGAGAATCACTACAACAGATCCCCCCCCCCCCCAAGAAGATCAACAAGAAACCCAACCAAGACCAACTTCGCTCACCAAGAACAGCGAAATTCCACAGCAGGAGAAAGCAAATCTTATCTGGACAAAATGACAAGGCGGAAAAACTCACCTCAAAAAAAAGAACAAGAGGCCGTGCCGAAGGCTGGAGACCTAATCAATATGGACATTGGTAACATGACAGATCTAGAGTTCAGAATGACGATACTCAAGGTTCTAGCCGGGCTCGAAGAAGGCATAGAAGATATTAGAGAAACCCTCTCTGGAGAGATAAAAGCCCTTTCTGGAGAAATAAAAGAACTAAAATCTAACCAAGTTGAAATCAAAAAAGCTATTAATGAGGTGCAATCAAAAATGGAAGCTCTCACTGCTAGGATAAATGAGGCAGAAGAAAGAATAAGTGACATAGAAGACCAAATGACAGAGAATAAAGAAGCTGAGCAAAAGAGAGACAAACAAATACTGGACCACGAGGAGAGAATTCGAGAGATAAGCAACACCATAAGACGACACAACATTAGAATAATTGGGATTCCAGAAGAAGAAGAAAGAGAGAGGGGTGCAGAAGGTATATTGGAGACAATTATTGGAGAGAATTTCCCTAATATGGCAAAGGGAACAAACATCAAAATCCAGGAGATGCTAAGAACGCGCCTCAAAGTCAATAAAAATAGGTCCATACCCCGTCACCTGATAGTAAAATTTACATGTCTTAGTGACAAAGAGAAAATCCTGAAAGCAGCCTGGGAAAATAAGTCTGTAAAATACAAGGGTAAAAAAATTAGACTGGCAGCAGACCTATCCAGAGAGACCTGGCAGGCCAGAAAGAACTGGCATGATATATTCAGAGCACTAAACGAGAAAAACATGCAGCCAAGAATACTATATCCGGCTAGGCTATCATTGAAAATAGAAGGAGAGATAAAGAGCTTCCAGGACAAACAAAAGCTGAAAGAATTTGCAAACACCAAACCAGCTCTACAGGAAATATTGAAAGGGGTCCTCTAAGCAAAGAGAGACCCTAAAAGTAGTAGATCAGAAAGAAACAGTGACGATACACAGTAACAGTCACCTTACAGGCAATACAATGACAATAAATTCATATCTCTCAATAGTTACCCTGAATCTTAAAGGGGTAATTGCCCCAATCAAAAGACACAGAGTATCAGAATGGATAAAAAAACCAAAACCCATCAATATGCTGCCTACAGGAAACTCATTTTAGACCCGAAGACACCTCCAGATTTAAAGTGAGGGGGTGGAAAACAATATACCATGCTAATGGACATCAGAAGAAAGCTTGGGTTGCAATCCTTATATCAGATCAATGAGATTTTATGCCAAAGACTATAATAAGAGATGAGGAAGGACCCTATATCATCCTCAAAGGGTCTGTCCAACAAGAAGACCTAACAATCTTAAATATCTATGCCCCTAACATGTGAGCAGCCAACTATATAAGCCAATTAAAACAAAATCAAAGAAATACATCAACAGTAATACAATAATAGCAGGGGACTTTAACACTCCCCTCCCTGAAATGGACATATCATCTAAGCAAAAGATCAACAAGGAAATAAAGGCCTTAAAAGACACACTGGACCAGATGGACATCACAGATATATTCAGAACATTCCATCCCAAAGCAACAGAATATACATTCTTCTAGAGTGCACATGGAACATTGTCCAGAATAGACCACATCCTGGGTCATAAATCAGGTCTCAATCAGTACCAGAAGATTGAGATCATTCCCTGCATATTTTCAGACCACAATGCTCTGAAGCTCGAACTCAATCACAAGAGGAAATTTGGAAAGAACGCAAATACATGGAGACTAAACAGCATCTTTCTAAAAAACGAATGGGTCAACCAGGAAATTAAAGAAGAATTGAAAAAAATCATGGAAACAAATGATAATGAAAACACAATGGTTCAAAATCTGTGGGACACAACAAAGGCAGTCCTGAAAGGAAAATATATAGTGGTGCAAGCCTTTCTCAAGAAACAAGAAAAGTCTCAAATACACAACCTAACCCTACACCTAAAGGAGCTGGAGAGAGAACAACACAGAAAGCCTAAACCCAGCAGGAGAAGAGAAATCATAAAGATCAGAGCAGAAATCAATGAAATAGAAACCAAAAAACAATAGAACAAATCAACAACACTAGGAGCTGGTTCTTTGAAAGAATTAATAAGATTGACAAACCCCTGGCGAGACTTATCAAAAAGAAAAGAGAAAGGACGCAAATAAATAAAATCATGAATGAAAGAGGAGAGATCACAACCAACACCAAAGAAATACAAACAATTATAAGAACATACTACGAGCAAGTCTACGCCAACAAATTCGACAATCTGGAAGAAATGGATACATTTCTAGAGACATATAAACTATCACAACTGAACAAGGAAGAAATAGATAACCTGAAGAGACCCATAACTGGTAAGGAGATTGAAACAGTCATCAAAAATATCCAAACAAACAAAAGTCCAGGACCATATGGCTTCCCAGGGGAATTCTACCAAACATTTAAAGAAGAATTAATTCCTATTCTCCTGAAACTGTTCCAAAAAATAGAAATGGAAGGAAAACTTCCAAACTCATTCTATGAGGCCAGCATCACCTTGATCCCAAAACCAGACAAGGATCCCACCAAAAAAGAGAATTACAGACCAATATCCCTGATGAACACAGATGCGAAAATTCTCACCAAAATACTGGCCGATAGGATCCAACAGTACATTAAAAGGATTATTCACCACGACCAAGTGGGATTTATTCCAGGGCTGAAAGGTTGGTTCAACATCCGCAAATCCATCAATGTGATACGATACATTAATAAAAGAAAGAGTAAGAACCATATGATACTCTCAATAGATGCTGAAAAAGCATTTGACAAAGTGCAGCATCCCTTCCTGATTAAAACTCTTCAAAGTGTAGGGATAGAAGGCACATACCTCAGTATTATCAAAGCCATCTACGAAAAAACCCACCGCAAATATCATTCTCAATGGAGAAAAACTGAAAGCTTTTCCGCTAAGGTCAGGAACACGGCAGGGATGTCCGTTATCACCACTGCTGTTCAACATAGTACTAGAAGTCCTAGCCTCAGCAATCAGACAACAAAGAGAAATTGAAGGCATCCAAATTGGCAAAGAAGAAGTCAAACTATCACTCTTTGCAGATGATATGATACTATATGTGGAAAACCCAAAAGGCTCCACTCCAAAACTGCTAGAACTTGTACAGGAATTCAGTAAATTGTCAGGATATAAAGTCAATGCACAGAAATCAGTCGCATTTCTTTACACTAACAACAAGACAGAAGAAAGAGAAATTGAGGAGTCAGTCCCATTTACAATCGTACCCAAAACCATAAGATACCTAGGAATAAATCTAACCAAAGAGGCAAAGAATCTATACTCAGAAAACTATAAAGTCCTCATGAAAGAAATTGAGGAAGACACAAAGAAATGGACAAATATTCCATGCTCATGGATTGGAAGAACAAATATTGTGAAAATGTGTATTCTACCTAAAGCAATCTACACATTTAATGCAATCCCTATCAAAATCCCATCCACTTTTTTAAAGAAATAGAACAAATAATCCTAAAATTTATAAGGAACCAGAAAAGACCTCGAATAGCCAAAGGAATATTGAAAAAGAAAGCCATAGTCAGTGCCATCACAATTCCAGACTTCAAGCTCTATTACAAAGCTGTCATCATCAAGACAGTATGGTACTGGCACAAAAGCAGACATATAGATCAATGGAACAGAATAGAGAGCCCAGAAATAGACCCTGAACTCTATGTTTAACTAATTTTTGAGTAAGCAGGAAAGAATATCCAATGGAAAAAAGACAGCCTCTTCAATAAACTGTGTTGGGAAAATTGGACAGCCACATGCAGAAAAATGAAATTGGACCATTTCCTTACACCACATGTGAAAATAGACTCAAAATGGATGAAGGGCCTCATTGTGAGAAAGGAATCCATCAAAATCCTTGAGGAGAACACAGGCAGCAACCTCTTCGGCCTCAACTGCAGCAACTTCTTCTAAGTACATTGCCAAAGGCAACAGAAGCAAGGGCAAAAATGAACTATTGGGATTTCATCAAGATCAAAAGCTTTTGCACAGCAAAGGAAACAGTTAACAAAACTGAAAGACAACTGACAGAATGGGAGAAGATATTTGCAAATGACGTATCAGATAAAGGGCTAGTATCCACAATCTATAAAAAGCTTATTAAACTCAACATCCAAAGAACAAATAATCCAATCAAGAAATGGGCAGAAGACATGAAAAGACATTTCTGCAAAGAAGACATCCAGATGGCCAACAGACACATGAAAAAGTGCTCCACATCACTCGGTATCAGGGAAATACAAATCAAAACTTCAATGAGATACCACCTCACACCAGTCAGAATGGCTAAAATTAACAAGTCAAGAAATGACAGATGCTGGTGAGGAGGCGGAGAGAGGGGAACCCTCCTACACTGCTGGTGGGAATGCAAGCTGGTGCAACCACTCTGGAAAACAATGTGGAGGTTCCTCCAAAACTGAAAATAGAGCTACCCTATGACCTAGCCATTGCACTTCTGGGTATATATCCTAAAGATACAAACGTGGTGCTCCGAAGGGACACGTGCACCCAAATGTTTATAGCAGCAATGTCCACAATAGCCAAACTGTGGAAAGAGCCTAGATGTCCATCAACAGATGAATGGATAAAGAAGAGGTGGTATATATACACAATGGAATACTATGCAGTCATCAAAAGACATGAAATATTGCCATTTGCGACAATGTGGTTGGAACTAGAGGGTATCGTGCTTATCGAAATAAGTCAATTGGAGAAAGATAACTATCATATGATCTCTGATATGAGGAAGTGGAGATGCAATGCAGGGGTTTTGGGGGTATGTAGGAAAAGAAAAAATGAAAAGATGGGATTGGGAGGGAGACAAACCATAAAAGACTCAATCTCACAAAACAGACTGGGGGGCGCTGTAGGGAGGGGGGACAGGAGAGGGTGGTGGGGAAATGGACATTGGGGAGGGTATGTGCTATGATGAGTGCTGTGAAATGTGTAAACCTGGCGATTCACAGACCTGTACCCCTGGGGATAAAAATACATTATATGTTTATTAAAATACAAAATAAAAAAAATCCATTTAAAGCATTTTCAGTGATGACATCTTTGAAATATCTAATACATCCTGAGTGGGAGAATAATATAAACTACCATAAGACCTGAACATTTAAAAAGATAATGAAGAAATTAGTGAGATTTTGAGCAGAGTCCTTCCTTTCCTTTTTTCTTTCTTTTTTTTTTCTTTTTTTTTTTTTCCTGTGACTTTTAATTTTTTTTTTTAGTTAACAGACAGGTATTTAAAAGTACTTCCTAGAAAATTCTCAAACACTGAGAGTGAAGACAAAAAATTTCCTGAGATTTCACTTTCCCTTCTTTCAAATCCAACAGGTCTTGATGTGTCTACAGCAGTTCCTTTCATTGCTTTATCTACTTTTACCTCTGCATCTTCATAAGAGATCCATTGCTATCCCAGGCTGAAAGAATGGATTTAATTTGATAGTACAAGTAACTGCTTATATGATAACAATAATAAAACTGATTTTCTAATTTCACAAATGGGATAACAGAAGCCCCTTGAAGCTAAATGATTTATCTAAAATTATAACACCATGGTCTCAGAAAAAAATATATATATATAATTTTTATCCTCTTTTTAACTCTACCCACCACCTTTTGACTGTAAGAGCTTGATATTAAATAAGGGACAATATTCATGTACTTAAAGATCATAGTCTTCTAAGAAGATCCTGTGGAGATCACCCACACTCAACTACTTGAACACTCATGGCAGTATTCAGAAGGGAAAATACTGGGACATGTTTTTAAATCCATGACAAAAATAAGATGACCTTTTCCACATGTATGAACATTATCATATCCTCTAACTCTTAATTGATTCAAAATTAGTTGGCTGTCTGAGACAGATTGAGAATTACTAAATACCTAAAAACAAGCAAATGAAAAAAAAAAAAAAAAAGACACCTTAAAAAAAACCCGGGTTTCATGGTTAGATGTGTGACTTAGAGAATTGGTTTATGTCTCTGGACTTTGTTTCCTCATACAATGTGAATGAATGCTCTAAAAATGGGGGTAAGGTGATCAAAATATGTACACCTCAATTTCTGTAAATATTCATGCCAAGCAACAGTGAGTACTCATTTTTCCTTTTCCAACTACTATCATTCTCCATTTATTTTGAGTGAGAATAAATGTTGTTTTTCCTTGTGATGTTTTTCTTTCAGATATTTTCATTATCTTTGGGAACTTGGTGTACTAGATTTATTCCATGAGAAAAATGAACAATGAAACTGAATTCATTTCCTGGGCTCTTTCTCAGAACCTAGAGGTTGAAGAAGTTTGTTTTGTGGTGATTTATTTCTTCTGCAAAGTCATTTCCTGGAAAACCTCCTCATCAGGCTGACTGTTTACATGGGTACACTTTTGAAGTTTCCCATGTATTTCTTTCACAACAGATAATTAATCATCTCACATCATCAAAAGTAGAAGGGTGAGTACAGTACACTCAGGTATTTTGAGAGAGACCATATTCAGATAACTCTTTTTTTACAGTGTATTGTTGTAAGTTTTCTACTTTATTATTATTTTTAACATTTACTGTGCCTAATTTATAAGTTAAAATTTATCCTAGGTATACATATATGGAAAAATAGTATATGTAGTGTTCAGTACTATTTATAGTTTCAGATATCCACTGGGGGTTTTGAAACACATCTCTACCCCACCACAGATATATGGAGGAACTATTGTATAAGTGACCTATCCCAAGCCAAAACTGAAGAAAAACTTACATGAAGTTTCCAAATGATCACATTCCCCAATATTTTTTAATAAAAATCTTTCTTTTAAAGATTTTATTGATTTATTTAATTGACAGAAAGAGAACACAAGTAGGCAGAGAGGCAGGCAGAGAGAGGGGAAGAAGCAGGCTCCCTGCTGAGCAGAGAGTCCAAACAGGGCTTGTGTTGGGTCCCAGGGTCCTGGGATCATGACCTAAGCAGAAGGAAGAGGCTTTAACCCTCTGAGCCACGGAGGAGCCCCACCATTCCCCAATTTTGCTGTAGTGCTTTCTCCCCAACCCTGAACCCAAGACCATGTGAGGGGTTCACTATGACCAACTGTAGAAGAAAAGTCGTGGGCCTATTATAGAGAAAATTCTGCAGTAATATGTAGGTACAGCTCAAAAGTAATTAGATGGAACACTACAGCCACATTGTAGAAAATCCATGAAGGTCAGTGGTGAAGGGAATTTCTTTAAATTGGTAGAACTTGGAGAGATGAACCTGGTGTTCACTTTCCTAGAAGAAGAAGTGGCCACATGTAGAAAGTATACCTATGCTTGTGTTTTGCTAAAGGTTTGGCTGAATAATCGGGGTTTTGGGGGAAAAAAATCGAAAATTTGTAACAAGAAAATATGAGGAAGAAACATGTTTACATAGCTCTCTGAATAAGTAAAAACACACAAATACCTTTGCCCCTTGCCAATGCTCACCAAGGACTGACCTGCAGAGGACTATTTTAATATACAAGTGGATAGGATAACCCATTGTGTGCATACCGGTTGCCTCTTTCCCCATCTACTACCATCATAGTTCAATAGGTGCATGTACACAGTGGTCATGGTGGCAGAGATGGAAGATGTACATGATCTCTACAGCATGAACTTCCAACCACCAAAGTTACCCTGGGCATGACCATAGCTGAGTGCCAAATCTTTCAGCAGTAGAAGCAAACTGAAGTCTTCATATGGCAGCATTCCTTGGCATGATCAGCCTGGGTGCAGGTTGATTACATTGGACTCCTTCCATTGTTGGAGGGTGGTGATTTGTTCTCACTGCCACACAGACGCTTCCTTTGGATATGGATTGCATTCACTGCATGTAATGTTTCTGCCAAAACTACGATTGAGACCTTAGAGAATTTTTTAACCACATTCATAGCATTTCACACAGCATTGCTTCTGATCACCAATCTTAGTTCATACCAAATCAAGTGCCATAATGGGCCCAAGCTCATGAAATTCACTGGTCATACCGTATTTTCCACTGTTTTTGAAGCAATTAGTCTCCTAAAATGGTGGAACGACCTACTGTAAGGTTAGTTATAGTACAACAAAGGTAGCAATACGCCCTGTGTTGGAAAAAGGGGCTTCAGTTCTTATGAAGACCATAGATGCTCTGAATCAGTCTCCATGGTATGTTGCTGAACTCCCATACCCAGGCCTCGAATCAAAGAGTAGAAATGGGAGAAGCACCACACATTATTAACCCTAGTGAACCACTATCAATTTTTTGCTTCCTATTCCCTTTTAATTATGCTCTTTTTGCTTCAAAGTCTTCATTCCAATGGGAGAAATGTTTCCAGCAGGAGAAACAACAATTCTATTGAACAGAGGGTTAGGGCTGTTGCCTGACCACGTTGGATAGCTCATGTATTTGAATCTAAAGTCAAAGGAGTAAGTTGTTGTGCTGGCTGGGGTGACTGATCCTGGCAACCAAGGAGAAATTGGACTACTACTGCACAGTGGAGGTAAGGAAGAGTATATCTAGAATACCGGAGATCCATAGGACCACAATTAGTATCCAACATGCTCTGATATCAAGATCAATGGAAAACCAAAACAATGCAATCCAGGCATAACTACTAATGACCCAGACACTTGAGGAATGAAGGTTTGTGTCACCCCACCAGCTAAAGAAACACAACCAGCTTTTCTGCTTGCTGAAGGCACATTGAATACAAAATGCATAATAAAAGAAAGTAATTATGAATTAATCATGGGACTGTTAGAAAAACAAAGATGTAAATTATTTTATTTACTATTTATATTATGAATATGTTTATGTGTGAAATATATATATGTGTGTGTATATATATATATATATATATATATGACACAAATGTTTTGTGTTTTTCACTTTCTTATTACCTTACCATGAAACTGAAGATATATTGAATTTGTGCCATAGTCTTTTTGTATTTTTATTTGCCATCAGTGTTTTTAGCTACTAAACATCAAAGGGAAAGTACAAATCACCCAAAAGTTTTACCTTGCCTTCTTGTGGAGGTTTTAGTGTATTTTCATTTGCATGCAGGATAGTTGTACGATTAGGTGGAATCATAACCATGTATAGTCTTTATTTGGAGATTAGGTATGATTTGTGGAGATTAAACACACACACACACACACACACACGTACTGTGTGGATAATCAATGGACTGGTTAATTTTATGTGTTAACTTGTCTAGAGCATAGGATGCTTAGATATTGGTTTGACTATTGCTTTTGGTGATGACTAAGATTTTTCTGGATGATATTAACTTTTGTATTGGGAGAGTGAATAAAGTAGATTGCTCTTACTAAAGTGCTTCCTCATTCAACCAAATGAAGGCCTGAAAATTATAAAAGACTAACCGTCCATGAGTCTGAGGGGATTCTCCTGCCTGAGAGCCTGCAAACTGAACAATTAGCTCTTCCTGTCTGATGGCTTCCACTCTGACATGGTAACTCTTCCTGATGTATGGAACTCCTGCCTATGAACCTGTACTGGGACACCAACTCTTACAGGCTTATAGCAGTTTCTGGTGTTAAACTCAAAATGGGACATTGAGTCTACAGATTTTGCACTCTTCAGGTTCCATCTAAACAAAAAAAATTCTTTGTAACAAATCATTGTGTGTGTGTGTGTGTGTGTGTGTGCATATACTCTGAAAGCTGTCACATCTTCATGGATCAGGAGACTCAATATTGTTTAGAAGTCAATAATATCTGAAGCAATAAACTTTTAATACAACCCATATCAAAACTCCAATGGCAATTTTTGAGGATATAGAAAAATCAGCTGACAGTTTCATAAGGAATCACAAGAGATCTTTAGTCAAAAGAAAAAAAAATATTGAAAAGAAAAAGTTGTGGGTCTCACATCTCCTGATTTTAAAGCTTATCATAATGTTATAGTAATGAAAACAGTGTGGAAATGGCATTGAGAGAGGTACACAGACAAATGGACTAGATTGGAGATCCCAGAAACAAAACATCACCTATATGGTCACCTGACTTTCTACAAGTGCCAATGTCACCTAATAGGAAAAGGATGTTTTTTTCAACAAATAGTTTGTAAAAAACTAGAGATTAATGTGCAAAAGAATAAAGGTAGGGCTTAACTTACACTGTATACAAAATAAACTCAAAATGGATCAAAACCTAAGTGTAAGAGCTAAAACTGTAAAATATTTAGAAGAAAATATAAATGAAAAAAAAAACCTTCAAGACATTAAGTTAGGAAATAATTTCTTGAATATGACACAAAAAAAAGGTTACAGGAGAAATAAATGAATAAATTTGTTAAGCTTAAAGTTAAAAACTTCATCAAAGGCCATAATCCATAGAGTGAAAAGTCAATTCATGGAATTCCTAAACCCCAATATCAACAAAACTCTTCAATAAACATTTATCAAAAAATAAATATTCAAAGTGGGCAGTGAACAGATGAGAAAATACCCAACATCACTAAACATGTATGTACATGCTTTTCATAAATATAATAATAGTGCAGCCAAAAAGAAAGACAGTATGACATCCCAGAAAGTTAATGATACAATGAGAAAGTGATCTCTAAATTCCACTTCAGGTATATAACAAAAGCATTTGAAGTGGGGATTGGATGAAATATGTGTACCCTCATGTCCATATCAGCAATAGTCATATTAGCAAAAATAAGTAAGCCACCCAAGTGTCCATCAACATATGAACAAACAAAATGTGGCACACATACAGTGAAATATTATTCGGCATAGAAAAGGAAGGTTCCTGAGCCATGCTACAACAGAAATACATGTTGATGACATATCACATGAAATAAGCCATTTATGTTTAAAAAATTCATATTTTATAACAGGTTTATATTAACAGGGAAATGGTGAAAAAGAGATTTCCTACATGCTCTGTGCTCAGTTTCCTCTGTTACCATCTTATATGAAAGAGTACATTAATTCACAAGTAATTAACTTCATGGGAACACACTATTTTTAACTAACAACCATATTTTATTCAAATTACTTTCACTAATGGCAGTTTTCTTCTCCAGAATCTCATCCAGCATGCCACATTAAATTCGGTTGACACATCTTCTTCAGCACCTCCAGACAGTGAGTTTTTCTAGATATACTCTTATTTATTTCAAGTACAATTAACATACAGCATTTTATTACTTTCAGGTGTGTAAAATAATGATTCTACATTTCTATAGCTAATGCAGTGCACATCACAAGAATTCTGCTCAACTGTTCTTGTTTTTGATGAACTTGACTGTTTTGAGCAGAATTGGTGAGACATTTTATATAAAAACCTTCACTTGGGATTTATTTGATATTTTACTCAAGATTGGACAGGGGTTGTGGGTTATTAGGAGAAAGATCACAGAGGCCAAGCTCCATTTGCATCAGATCATGCCAGTGGGTACATACTTTCAATGTGACTCATCACTGTTGTTAACCTTGACCACCTGGTTAAGGTAGTGTTTCCCATATTTCTCCTCTTAAAATGACTCCTTTCATCCCACTCCACAGTGAGTCTTTTGGAAGGAACTCATTTGTGTACACTCTACAAATAAGAGACTGAGAATTAGCCTACAATCCTTTGAGAGCAGAGTCACTGCAGTATCATTAGGGATTCTTTCATTATGGGAGATTTGTCTATTTTCCCCTATTGATTACTTACTTATTTAAGTGTTTAATATCATTATGAACTTGTGGATTATTTAAACTATTATTTAAACAATTCAGAGTCATTTTTTGTTTTTCAATTTTTTCCAGCTTTTGTCACCAGGGGCTCTTCCCATTGCTCTTGTGTCCCTTTGCCATATTCTCATCACTCTGTGTGTATATGTGTGTGTGTGTGGGTGGGTGGGTGGGTGTTAGCACTTCCTTTCCTTCCATCACTACAGGATGCTCTAGATCATCTTGTACATTCCCTGCCCCAGATCTAGAATCAGCCATTTACTTAAGAAATTCTATTCATTTTCTTGGATAATGGTATCAAGAACCATGTCCTGGCCACTAGATCACTAGATAATCACTGTGTGTGTGTGTGTGTGTGTGTGTGTGTGTGTGTGTGTGTGTTTTAATTCTAGCCAAAAGATGTCCTTATTGGTCCAAATAATCACCTTTAATTTCAAGAAAAGATCACCTTTTTCCCATAACCTATTAAGTCATATTGAGGATTAAGTTCTTTACTATTTCTAGCTCAGGATTCTTAATTAAAAAGGAAGGGGGGGAAAGGGGAAAAAATGAACTGGCACTTCAGGGAATTACCTTCCCCAGACTCCTATATTTTGTATCATTCATGTTTAAATACTACTGCAAGAAAAGCAAAAGGGGAGCATTTCCCAGTCAACATTCCATGTGAGATTTGATTTCAGAAAGTGTGGGATGCATTCAAGACCAACTTCTTCAGGCATGCAGGTGAGAACCTGAGCTTCAGTGACATCAAATGAGATCCGACAGAATTTTAGAAACGCTTTCTTTTTTTAAATTCTTATTTGAGCAAAGAGTAGCCAAATTACCTTGAGAAGAAAGGAGAAGAACTGAACATCCTAACCTTCAGGTAAACCTTATCAAAGCTGCTAGGATTTGTGTTAGGGATTAACATAACTGTGTATCTAACTCACAGAAAATTAGTCTGTTCAATGTCACAGTGTGCATCTGACACATAAAAGCCATTTGTGGAAGAATAAAAAGTTTAGGGGGTTTTCTAGACATAGATTACAATGGAAACTGAGAACAACAAGTGATAGAAATACCCAGCAGCTCCTGGTGGAGACATAAGCAAATAGAAATAAAATGTATTTGAGTGTCCAAGGAAGTGCTCCATGGAGATAATGATTTTACTTGGGATGGAGCAGGCTTGCCTTTTAGGTGGTAAGTGAGTATTGGATGGGACTTAAAACTATTGGGATGTATCAATTTGAAACTCCCCTAAATCTTTCATTCACTTTATTAATACTTATTAATAAATATTTACTTTCTTTCTAGATGATAAATTTAGCAGTAAACAGATAAAAATTGTCTCTCTTATGTTGCTTCCTTTGAATGTAAGCCTCTCTTATATCCATTACTATGTGAACTATACAAATGTCTCAGTCTGTATCTCTATTATATAGATAGATCAATAGATCTGAATGGATAAGGATGATAGATAGATGAAGATAGATGGTTGACAGATGGATAGATAGATGATAAATACAGCATATTTCAGTACATAGTTGGGTGGATAGAGAGATAGATCCCTTTTTATAATATTAACTGTTAGAAACCACAGACAAGTTTTCATTCCTGTTTGCTGAAGCGTTGGACAAAGAGCATATCTGGCAAACTCCTAAGAGTGCAGGGAAATCATACTGATTGGCAGTGTGGTTGGGGTATGATGTGGTTAAAAGCCATGAGTCCAGAACTGTCTGTACAGTGACTCACCCTCTGACACAGACATTTAAATCTTACTCTGATCCTAGGAATCTTGCTGTCCCTGCAGCCATTGTCAGAAGACAGTTGTTACGAACCACTAATATACCAAGATGATTAATAAGCCATCTACTAAGAGAAGATATATAAAAGCTTTACTTTTAATGCAGCATCATTAGGATGTATTTTCAACAACCAAAGGGGGTATTTTTAAAAAGTAAGTAATCCACCTAACTTTGATTCCAAGAATGCAATTTCCATACCCTGAGGACACAAATATATGCTATCCCCATGCTCTCTTAAATAAAACTAATGTGTATGAGTCCGTGTGTGTGTGTGATATATATTATTCTAGAGTTATTGGAAATAATACCATCCTTAGCATACAGTTCAGAACTCTATCACTTTTGAACATATATTTAAAAACATTGAATATATATACACCTCCTTTTTTTTATGATCACATAAAATACCATCCCTGATTCATTTAGCTTCCTTCTTATGGGCATTGAAGTGGTCTCTGACCTTTTGCCAACATGGAAAGGACTGCTGTGATTGTCTTTGTGCCTCTGAGTGAGATTACTTGCAGCAAATGGAAATGTTATACCTGTGTCTATGTGACATTGAAATATCAATGCTGAAAATCACTCCCTGAGAGATTGCATACCCTTAAACTCCTACCAAGAATGTATGGGATTAATTGTTTCCTACATCATTTTCATCTGTGTTTGTTAAAATACATATATCAAAAAGGTCACTTTATTAATATGATAGGTGAAAGGATATATGACTGGAATTTAAATTGAATGTATTTTTCCATGAATGAAATTGATAATCTTTTCAAACTATGTTTAATAAGAAGAGTTTCTTTTGGAATCAGCTTTTTGGCCATTTTCATTTTCATTTTTTTTAAAGATTTTTTGTATTTATTTAGACAGAAAGAGAGATCCTGAACAGGGAAAGAAGCAGAGGGAGAGGGTGAGATAGAATCTTAAGCTGCTCCTATGCCCAACATGGAGCCCAGATCCATTACAATTACACAACCCTGAGATCACAACCCGAGTGAAAACCAAGGGTGGGACAAAAATGAGTGAGAAACTCAGGCACCCTATTCATTGTGTTTTTAAAGATTGATCTCTGAAATCCATTTATATATGACAAAATTATGCTTTTCTCTGTAATACCTGATGTAAATATACTTAAATGCCTTGGCACTTAAGCATTTTATCGTGGTACTATTTGGAAAATGTAGGTAAATAAGATGGTGAAGGTTTATTCCAATGTTTAGTATATATAAATAAATATTAGTTCCCTTCTTGTTTCTATCTCCTCTTACTGAAGCCAGGGTAAGGGATACTCCAGGAAATAGATTCCAGAAATTCTATTGAAAAGATTCAGCTATGACTTGGAGCTTCCTTAACTCATTTTCTAATACCTGGTACTTAAAATAACATGTAATTTGAGAAAAAAAAAACTGTTTTGATTCATGCCAAGTGTTCTCTATCCTTCATTTTAGTCTCAGTCACTCTTTGTGTCTTAAAAAATATATCCTGAAAGACCCATTAAGATAGGAACAAAGTGAAGAATGTAACTTTGGACAACATAATACAATATAAAAAAATGTAAAAAGTTTTTAATAGAAACTGATTTTAAAATTCTAAACAACTAGAAATTATTGTGAGTTAAAGTACAGGAAATAAACAGTCCAGCTGACAGATTAAAATAAATTTAATGATGGACTGGACCAAATGACTGAATGTTCACAGCTAAAATATTGTTTGTTTCTCTCTTGTTCTCTCTCTCTCTCTTTCTCTCTTCTCTATCTCTCTTTTAGGTGTCATTATGGAAAACACTATCTAAAGTTTCTACATCATTCCTTGATTGTTCAGAATACTTACTATAAGATACTTCACAACTGAACTACGAAGCTCAAATAGTATGAAAGAGCATTATGTAAATCATGCATGAGTTTTCTCCATTTGGCAACATCCTGTCCTAATAGGTCCTTGCTGTAAACTAAAGAAAGACCTTCACTTCAGAAAGAAACCGTCTCATATCAATCCCTAAATTAATGTTTTTTATGCCTGAGGAATCACATACTCTTTTATTATTGATATATTTCACTGCTTCCATAAGCACTCAGGTGAATAGATTTTCAATATATATTATGATTCCCACCTGATTCAGAAGAAAACAACACAGAAGGTAAGGGATTACAAACCGGTAATTGGCACGTCCATGAGTATATGGATTTGCTCAACAAATGGAGTAGTCATTTCATAATACTTTTTTGTCAGTAGATTATTTCTAACCTTCCATTTCTCCACTTTGTCTGAAATTATGCAACAAAATAACACCGTAACTGAGTTCATACTGTTAGGATTGACCCAAAATCCCAAGAGACAGAAAATGGTATTTGTAATCTTCTTCATTTTTTATGTGGGAACTGTGGTAGGGAATTTGCTTATTATTGTGACCATCAAGTTCAGCCGGACACTTGGGAGCCCCATGTACTTTTTCCTATTTCATTTGTCCCTTGCTGATTCCTGTTTCTCAACGTCCATAGCCCCCAGACTACTTGTGGATTCACTCTCCGCAAAAAAAATCATATCTTACAATGAGTGCATGACTCAAGTCTTTGCCCTACATTTATTTGGCTGTATGGAGATCTTTGTGCTCATCCTCATGGCTGCTGATCGTTATGTGGCCATCTGTAAGCCCTTACATTACCCAACCATCATGAGACGGCAGGTCTGCACCGTCCTTATTATTCTTGCATGGATAGGATCTTTTATCCATTCTATAGCCCAGATTATCCTGGCCTTGAGACTGCCTTTCTGTGGACCCAATTTGATTGATCATTACTGCTGTGATCTGCAACCCTTGCTGAAACTTGCTTGCATGGACACCTATAGGATCAACCTACTGTTGGTGTCTAACAGTGGGGCCATTTGCTCAAGCAGTTTTGTGATTCTGATGATCTCATACGTTGTCATCTTGCATTCCTTGAGAAATCACAGTGGAGAAGGGAGGAAAAAAGCTCTCTCGACTTGCACTTCTCACATCATAGTAGTAATCTTATTCTTTGGTCCATGTATATTCATATATACACGCCCCCCAACCACTTTCCCCATGGACAAGATGGTGGCTGTATTTTATACTATTGGGACCCCTTTTCTCAACCCAATCATCTACACCCTGAGAAATGCAGAAGTGAAAAATGCCATGAGAAAGCTCTGGCATATCAAAATTGCCTCAGAAAGCAAAAGATGAATTGAGATCTTTGGTTGATTACTGAACCTGTACACATATCAAATATGATAGTGTATATCTTGGCTTGCTGGATGCACTCTAAAAAAGGCAACTGATTTCCTTACTTTTTATTTTGTACTTCTGTGCACAAACTAGTAGCTTCCCTCATAATGCCAGCCTGGTTCTTATTTTCCTGAGAGCTCAACTCTGACACTATGGATTATGAAATACTCCTCACATCTCAGTCTACACTCTGGTTTGGTAAAGAGAAAGATATTTATACAATCACAACTGTTCAAACAATAAACAGCCAGAAAGCAAGGAAGAAAGGAAGGAAGGAAGGAAAGAAGGAAGGAACGAACAAAGTCATGAAGGCACGCTGGCAGGCAGGCAGAAAGACCTGTTCTTCATGAATTGTAATTCTCTCTAAGGCACATTTCAATTAAGGAATCCTGCTTTTCCTTGAGCACATTCAGAGCAAAGGAGCTAACTGTGAGTTAAGAAGTTCTTTTTTTCATTATATCATTAGATTATCTTGAAAAAAATTTCATCTTAGTGAACCAAAAGCCAAAAAGCTATCTATCTATCTATCTATCTATCTATCTATCTACCTATCTATGTAATTTTCTCTTATATAATTGCTTTAATGTTTCCTTTAACTATTAGTGTAACAGAGGCATTATGGATGGGATTTTCTAAATGTAATATTACAAAGGCCTCATGATATTCAGATAATTTCTATGATTATTAAATAGGGGCTACAGCAAGAGACTTCTACAACTCTAAGAGAGAAAGAAGTAAAACAATTTATGCTATCAAGACTAAATAAGAATTTACAATACACCATAGATACAACATGTTTTCCAAGATTAAAGTACAGAAAGGTAGAAACAACCTTAAAGGAAAAAAATGAATATAATTCCATCTATAATCGGGTTGTATCAATGGAATAAAAGAAAGTTTGAGAGGCATTCAGAAATACTCAGTATCCTTGTGTCTAGTTAATGGAGTGTGAGAGAACTCACTTTTGCAGCAAGAAGCCATTTTCTTTCTCTGTTGGTGCTTCATTACTAAAGGGGTAGTGTGTATTGTCAAGTTAGAATTGCCAAAAGAATTTGATGCTCATAGTGAGCAGAGCAGATTCACAGCCATGCCTTGAATAGATGCATACCAGGGGTTGTATCATGAACTTCTAAAATTCATTCATTTCAGAGAATACAAAAAACTAACTCAAAGGGATACATGCATGCCAAGGGTTACAGCAGCAGCATCTGCAATAACCAAATTGTGGAAATAGCTGCAGTGTCCATCAAATGATGAATTGGAAAATATAGGGTGTATTTAGGTATATGGTGCGTTTATATATATATCTATATATAGATAGATGATGATAGATAGATGATAGATAGGTAGCTAGCTAGATAGATATAATGGCATGTGACTCAATTATCAACAAGAATGGGAAGTGAGATCTTGCCATTTCCCATGACAAGGATGGAGCTAGAAAGTAGTATGCGAGGCAAAAGCAGTCAGTCAGAGAAAGATAAATACCCTATGATTTCACTCATCTGAAAATTAAGAAACCAAACAAATGAGTATAGGATAAAACAGAGAGAGGGTGTCAAATCAACAAACAGATTCTTAAGTATAGAGAACAAACTGATGGTTACGAGGGTTGATGGTAGGAGAACAGGTTAGATATGTGATGAGCATATAGTAGTACACTCACTGAATTGTACACTTGTATCACCTGTTACACTGTATATTACCAAACTGGCATTTAAACAGAAACTTAAATACCTGCATCTTACATATGTACATACATACATAATAAATAAATAAAATCCATTTATATCAGTGTATTCAAGTGTACCAGATCCTTAGTAACTGCTTTAAGATTCCATTTCAGTTTTAATGCTGTTCCCCATTATTTACCTGGAAAACCTTTTCAACACCAATAGTCTCCTCCTGTCAAAGATTGTTTTAAAATAAATACATTGAAATACCATGCTTTCAGTGTTCTCATTACTTTTTGCTTTTGGGAATATTACAAAGCTTAGTGACTACACTAGTGTCCTAAAGTTGACATGTTAACATACAAAAATTATATACATATTTCAGTTGTACAACTTGGTTTTTTCATATACATACAATGTGTAAAGATCACCACAACCTAATTAGCACATCTGACTTCTCTATATAGTTACCAGTGTGTGTGTGTGTGTGTGTGTGTGTAAGAAGATTTCATTTAACATCAATCCCATCTGCAATTTCAAGTATACATTATGTGTTGTTATGTTGTTAGCAATAGTGACCATACTATATATTAGATGTCTGGAACTTATTCTTTCTATGTAGCTGAGTCCTTGCACCCTTGGGCCATCGTCTCTCCATTTCCCCCAATCCCTGGCCCCTGATAACCACCATTATACTCTCTGCCTCTGTGAATTGAACTATATCATTTCCACACTTAAGTGAGTTCATGCAGTATTTCTCTTTCTGTGTCCCATTGTTTCACTTAACATCAAGTCCTTCAGCTCCATCTATGTTATGGCAAAGGGCAGAATTTTCCTCTACTTAAAGTCTGAATAATATATGTCTTGCATTTCCTGTATTGATTCATCAGTCAGGGATGAGGTTGTACCCACACCTTGGCTACTGTGAATAATGATGCAGTGAACCTGGGAACACAGGCAGCCCTTCACAGTCATGATTTCTGATCCTTTGGATATCTACCCAATGGTAGGATTGAAGGATGGTCGTTCTCCTTTTACTTCTTGGAGGAACCTTTATATCCTTTTCCATAATGACTGTATAAATTTACATACCATTCAATAAGGTACATGGGATCCCTTTACTCTACATCCTCTTTAACATTCCGTATCTCTTATGTTCTTGATAATAGTCAGTCTAACAGATGTGAAGTGATATGTCATTATGATTTTGATATACATTTCCCTGAGAATGAGTGTTTTGAGCACCTTTTGTTGTACTTGTTGACCATTTGTGTATCTTTGGGAAAAGTTCTATTTGGTCCCTCTGCCTATTTTGTAATCAGAAGAGATGAAGGAGATCTCCATTGCTTCTGTTCAGTTTTCCTGTGAACCTGAAACTGCTCTAAAAATATTACATTATTGGGGCACCTGGGTGGCTCAGTGGGTTAAGCCACTTCCTTAACTTCAGGTCATGATCTCAGAGTCATGGGATCGAGTCCCACAACAGGCTCTGTGCTCAGTGGGGAGCCTGTGTCCCCCTCTCTCTCTGCCTGCCTCTCTGCCTGCTTGTGATCTCTCTCTCTCTGTCAAATAAATAAATATAATATTAAAAAAATTGTCTATTATTAAAAAGATGTTAAGAAGAAGACAAAAATTTAATATTAGGCAAATTACATCTATTCTATTAGCTCAGAAAAATATAGAAAAGAAATAAAATAAGTTATAAAGGGACAGAAAAGTAGAATACAATAAGATGAACTTATTCCCCAAATTGAATAATCTCATTAAAGGCAAATACACTGAACTTTAAAGAAAGAAGTTGACAGAATAAACAGAATAATCTTCAGCTAAGAAAAGTAATGGACTAATGATAAACTTGTCAGTATAATAAATCCTGGAAGAAAGAGACCATCCACTATGAGTAGATGTGTGGTTGAATTTGCATGAAGCTATAGAATAGAAAATACTAAGACAAAGTGGTAGAAATGAGGATAATAGTTGCATCTGAGGGACTTAACTGGAAAAGAGCATGACAGAATTTTCTGAGTTAATGCAAGTGTTCTAGATCTTGAATTTATTAATGGCTATGTGAATATATACATTTATTAAAACTCATTAAACCATATACTTAAAATGTCTGAAATTCATTACATTTAATATTTGTCTCAAAGAAAGAATTGTATAACTAAAAAACAAAAACAAACAAAAAAGCAAACGAAACCTTATCAATATATGTAAAAAAATCCCTATCAAATCTAGGAAAAAAGGCAGAACAGTGCTTTAGATTTCATCAAAATGAAAAAAAAAAATGTACTGAAAATTATGTCATCAACGAAGTATTAAGCCAACACACATATTGGGAGAAAATACTTGCAAATCATTTATCTGAAAAAGAACTTGTTTTCAGACATATTAAGTTCTATGGAGAACTTAACAATACCAATTAATTAGTTAAAGAAAAACCAACTTAAAATTGGCAATATATGTCAAGAAGCATATCTCCACAAAAATACACAAATGGCCAACGGACATGAAAAGAAGTTTAACCCCTTTAGATAACAGGAAACACAAACCTCAGCCATAATGAAATTAACTTTCCACACAACAAGATATCTAGAATATTAAAAAAAAAAGGCAAAACAAAAAAACAGACAGTAGCTAGTTTTAGTGAGGTAGTGGAGAAATTGGGATTCTCATAAGTTGCTGGTGGCAATGTTAAATGGTGCAACCACTTTGGAAAACAATGTGACACCTCCTCGAAGGGTTAAAAAAAAGAAAGAAGTTAAAAAAGAAACATAATGTATAATTCCTTTTTTTACGAAATATTAGAGAAGCTAATCTATAGTGAAAGAAAGTAGATTTGGGGGCCCCTTGGTGGCTCAGACTGTTCAATCTTGGGCTCTTGATTTCATCTCAGATCATGATCTCAGTGTCTTGGATTGAGGATTACATTGGGCTCTGCATTTAGCATGGACTCTGCCTAAGACACTCACATTTTCCCTCTGCCCCCTGCCACCAATGCTCTGGAATTCATTCTCGAATTCTCTTAAAAAAAAAAAAAAAAGAGAGAGAGAGAGACAAAGAGAGACAGAGAGAGAAAGGAAGAGAAAAAGAAAAAAAAGAGAAAGGAAAAGAAAAAGAAAAAAACAGAAAGTAGGTTATATTTGCCTAGGACTGCTGGTGATGATGATGGAGAGGAATGAGAAGTGACTAAATCAGGTATAAGGTTCTTTTTATTTTATTTTATTTTATTTATTTTATTTTTTATATTTTTTTATTATGTTAGTCACCATATAGTACATCATTAGTTTTTTTTTGATGTAGTGTTCCATGATTCATTATTTGAGTATAACACCAGTGGAGTTTCTTATTAGAGTGGCAAACATGTAAAACCAGATAATGTTGATTCACAGCCTTCCATACTAAAAAAAAAAAAAAAAAAATACATTATATATTTTAAATAAGTGAATTGTATAGTATGAGAAATATAATGCTATAAAGCTGTTAAAAACACATAAATGTTTAATCTAGCAGTCATTTGTACAGAATAAAAGTCCATACAGCAACCATTATTAAAAATCTATTTCCCATGAACAGAAAATATATAAATATTCTATTAAAATTACTGTATCACAGTGACTTGGATCTCTAGTCTGATTAAAATTTTAAATGCCCAAATTCATATTTGAAAATTTAGTTTGTATCATTCATACAGAATGGCTCATAGAAATTTTATTATTGGGAAATAAATAGCATGTGACATAAGAAAAGGCCATCTGTTTCTAATCTAAAAAATGGTGTCTTATGAATTAGACCCAGGACATGTGCTTCAGCAGCCAAGCACAGAGCACAATGCTGCCCACTAAAGGCAAAATTTCTATGGACTTCTGGAGAAGTCCATGCTCCAGGTGCTTGAGGAGCATAGCACAAAGCCCCAAATGAAGATGAGGGGTGTAGGTGAGGACTAAACATTAGTGCCAGGAGATCCTCCCTGGTCCAGCTCCAACTGAACAACCCCCAAGGTCTGCCTTCATAAAAATTAGAAATTGTTCTCCTTTTGAGTCTTGCCATTTGTGACAACATGGATGGATCATTATGGGAATTATGCTAAATAAATCAAACAGAAAGACAAATACTGTAAGATCTCATTAACATGGGAAATCAGAAAAAAATTCTATCAAAAAACTGAACTCAAAGGTACACAGAACGTATTGGTGGTTACCACAGTGGGGGATAAGAAGAGTGGATGAAATGGTGAAGGTAGTCAAAGGAAGAAACAAACAAAGCAGAATGAACATGTAGAAACAGGGTGTATTCTTGAGTGTAAACCTGAATTATTGTTACTATTATGATTTTACCATTGATATTAACACTGTTTCATCCCATATAGGAGAAGACACACTAGTAATGACTACTCTATTAGCCATAATACACAGATCTAAGGAAACAAAGCCTTGCAGTTTCTCAAAAGCAGAAAAAGCCAGGCACAATGTTGGGGCAAAGTGACAGCTGAGAGCAGAGAGTAGAGTAGAAACTATATGTGCTATACAAGACAGACCTGGAGGAGATGTGTCCTCAGAAAGACAGAATTCCTAACGATGGTCTAAGACACTGTGCAATGCCATCCTAACCTACCACTAGAGGAATCATTTACATCTGTGGCTCAGTTAGAGTAAGAAATTTTATGTTTAAATCAAAACTATTGCACAATCTGAGGGTTTTGAAGGGGCGGTGGGTGGGAGTTTGGGAGAGTCAGGTGGTGGGTATTATGGAGGGCACGTATTGCATGGAGCACTGGGTGTGGTGCATAAACAATGAATTCTGTTATGCTGTAAAGAATTTTTTTTAAGTGAAAAAAAAAGTGCATCACCATTAAAAAAAAAATGCACATACACATTTCCACACATACATTCGGGTGGCCTCACTAGACCACCTAATGTCCCAGTACTGAAGATGCATCTGATACTGCCTTCTTCCTAAATCCATTTAAAGCATTTCCAATGATGACCTCTTTGAAATATCTAATACATCCTGAGTGGGATAATAATATAAACTACCATAAGATCTGAACATTTAAAAGGGCAATGAAGAAATTAATGAGATTAAGAGCAGAGTCCTTCCTTTTCTTTTCTTTCTTTTTTTTTCCTGTAACTTTATTTTATTTTTTTAGTTAACAGACAGGTGTTTAAAAGTACTTCCTAGAAAATTCTCAAACACTGAGAGTGAAGACAAGAAATTGCCTTAGATTTCGCTTCCCCTTCTTTCAAATCCAACAGGTCTTGATGTGTCTACAGCATTTCCTTTCATTGCCTTATCTACTTTTATCTCTGCCTCTTCATAGGAGATTCATTGCTATCCCAGGCTGAAAGAATGGACTTAATTTGATAGTACAAGTAACTGCTCATGTGATATCAATAATAAAACTGATTTTCTAATTTCACAAATGGGATGACAGAAGCCCCTTGAAGCTAAACGATTTATCTAAAATTATAACACCATGGTCTCAGAAGGAGATGTGTATAAGTTTTGTCTTTTGAACTATACCCACCACCTTTTGACAAGAGCTTGATATCAAATAAGGGACCATAAATTCATGTACTTAAAGATCATAGTCTTCTAAGAAGATCCTGTGGAGATCACCCACACTCAACTACTTGAACACTCATGGCAGTATTCAGAAGGGAAAATACTGGGACATGTTTTTAATCCATGACAAAAATAAGATGACCTTTTCCACGTATATGAACATTACCATATCCTCTAACTCTTAATTGATTCAAAATTAGTTGGCTGTCTGAGACAGAATGAGAATTACTAAATACCTAAAAACAAGCAAATGAAAAAAAAAATACACCTTAAAAAAACCCTGGGTTTCATGGTTAGATGTGTGACTTAGAGAATTGGTTTATGTCTCTGGACTTTGTTTCCTCATATAATGTGAATGAATGCTCTAAAAATGGGGGTAAGGTGATCAAAATATGTACACCTCAATTTCTCTAAATATTCATGCCAAGCAACAGTGAGTACTCATTTTTCCTTTTCCAACTACTATCATTCTCCATTTATTTTGAGTGAGAAATAAATGTTGTTTTTCCTTGTGATGTTTTTCTTTCAGATATTTTCATTATCTTTGGGAACTTGGTGTACTAGATTTATTCCATGAGAAAAATGAACAATGAAACTGAATTCATTTCCTGGGCTCTTTCTCAGAACCTAGAGGTTGAAGAAGTTTGTTTTGTGGTGATTTATTTCTTCTGCAAAGTCATTTCCTGGAAAACCTCCCCATCAGGCTGACTGTTTACATGGGTACACTTTGGAAGGTTCCCATGCATTTTTTCACAACTGACAATTTATCATCTCACATATTCAAAAGAAGAAGGGTGAGTACAGTACACTCAGATATTTTGAGAGAGACCATGTTCAGATAACTTTTTTTACAGCACATTGTTGTAAGTTTTCTACTTCATTATTATTGTTGTTAATATCTTATTGTACCTAACTTATAAATTAAACTTTATGCTAGATATACATGTATGAAAAAATATTACATAATGAGTTCAGTACTATTTATTGTTTCAGACATCCACTGGGGGGTTTTGAAACACATCTCTCCCCCACCACACACATATGGAGGGACTACTGTATAAGTGACCTATTCCAAGCCAGAACTGAAGAAAAACTTACATGAAGTGTCCAAATGATCACATTCCCCAATTATTAAAAGATTTTATTTATTTATTTATTTGACAGAAATCACAAGTAGGCAGAGAGGCAGGCAGAAGAGGGGTAGTGGTGGGGGGGAAGCAGACTCCCTGCTGAACAGAGAGCCAGATGCGGGGCTGGATCCCAGGACTATGGGATCATGACCTGAGCCGAAGGCAGAGGCTTAACCCACTGAGCCACCCAGGTGCCCCTCCCAATTTTGCTATACTGCCTTCTCCCCTTGCCTTCTCCCCAACCCTCCCCATCCCTCACCCAAAGCCATGCAAGGGGTTCACTATGACGAACTGTAAGAGAAAAAAAGACATGGACATAGTACACAGAAAATTCTGCAGTAATATGTAGGTGCAGCTCAAAAGAAATTAGATGCAGCACTACAGCCACATTCTGGAAAATCCATGAAGGTCAGTGGTGAAGGGAATTTCTTTCAATTGGTAGAACTTGAAGTGATGCACATGGTGTTTTCTTCTTTCTTAGAAGGAAAAATGGCCTGATGTAGAAATTGTACCAATTCCTGGGTTTTGGCCAAAGGATTGGCTGAATAATCAGGGACTTGGGAAAAGAAAATGGAAAATTTGTAATAAGAACATGTGAGGAAGAAGCATGTTTACATAGCTCTCTGAATAAGTAAAAACACACAAGTATCTTTGTCCCTTGTGAATGCTCACCAAGGAATGACCTTCAGAGGACAATTTTAATATACAAGTGGGTAAGATAATCCATTTTGTGCATACCAGTTGCCTCTTTCACTATCCACTCCCATCACAGCTCAATGGGTGCATGTACACAGTGGTCATGGTGGCAGAGATGGAGGATGTACATGACCCCTACAGCATGAAATTTCAACCACCAAAGTTACCCTGGGCATGACCATGGCTGAGTGCCAAATCTTTCAGCAGCAGAAGCAACCTGAAGTCCCCATATGGCAGCATTCCTTGGCATGATCAGCCTGGGTACAGGTTAATTACATTGGACTCCTTCCATCGTTGGAGGGTGGTGATTTGTTCTTACTGCCCTATAGACACATCCTTTGGATATGGATTTGCATTCCCTGCATGTAATGTTTCTGCCAAAACTACAATTGAGAACTTAGAGAACTTTTTAACCACATTCATAGCATTTCACACAGCATTGCTTCTGATCACCAATCTTAGTTCATGCCAAATCAAGTGCCATAATGGGCCCAAGCTCGTGGAATTCACTGGTCTTACCATATCTCCCACCCTTTTGAAGCAATTAGTCTCCTAAAATGGTGGAACAACCTTCTGCAGGATTAGTTATTGTACAACCCAGGTAGCAATACTCCCAGAGTTGAAACAAGGGGCCTCACTTCTCAGGAAGGCCCTAGATGCTCTGAATCAGCATCCATGATATGTTGTTGAACTCCCATACCCAGACCTCTAATCAAAGGGTAGAAATGGGGGGCACCTGGGTGGCTCACTTGTTAAGCATCTGCCTTCAGCTCAGGTCATGATCCCAGGGTCCTGGGATCAAGCCCTGCATCAGGCTCCCAGCTCAGCGGGAAGCCTGCTTCTTCCTCTCCCACTCCCCCTACTTGTGTTCCCTCTCTCACTCACTGTATCTTTCTCTGTCAAATAATAAATAAAATCTTAAAAAAAAAAGGTAGAAATGGGTGAAGCACCACACATTATTAACACTAGTGACCCACTATCAAGTTTTTTGCTTCCTATTCCCTTTTACTTACGCTCTTCTTGCTTCAAAGTCTTCATTCCAATGGGAGAAATGTTTTCAGCAAGAGACACAACAACTCTGTTGAACAGAGTATTAGTACTGCTGTCTGACCACTTTGGATAGCTCATGTCTTTGAATCTAAAGGCAAAGGAGTAAGTTGTTGTGCTGGCTGGGGTGACTGATCCTGGCAACCAAGGGGAAATTGGACTACTACTGCACAGTGGAGGTAAGGAAGAGTACATCTGGAACACAGGAGATCCATAGGATCACATTTAGTATCGCCATACTCTGTGATCAAGGTCAAAGGAAAACTAAAACAGCCCAATCAAGTCAGGACTACTAATGGACCAGACACTTGAAGAATGAAGGTTTGTGTCACCCTACCAGCTAAAGAAACACAACCAGCTTTCCTGTTTGCTGAAGGCACATTGAATACAGAATGAATAATAGAAGAAAGTAATTATAAATTAATCATGGGACTGTTACAAAATTGAAGATGGTAATTATTTTATTTATTATTTGAAGATGGTAATTATTTTATTTACTATTTTATTTATTAATAAAATAATTAAATTATTTTATTTATTTATTTTATTATTTTATTTTATTTATTTTGATATATATGTATATATATATAGAGAGCAAAATTTTTCCTTCTCTTTCTTATTACCTTACCATGAAACTAAAGATATATTGAATTTGTGTCATAACCTTTTTGTATTTTTATTTTCCATCATAGTTTTAGCTAACTAAACATCAAGGGGAAAGTACAAACCACCCAAAAGTTTTACCTTGACCTTTTGTGGAGGTTTTAGTGCATTTTTTTTGCATGCAGGATAGTTGTACAATGTTAGGTGGAATTATAACCGTGTATAGTCTTTATTTGGAGATTAGGTAAGATTTATGGAGATTACACACACACACACACACACACACACACACACACACACTGTGCGGATAATTAATGGACTGGTTAATTTTATGTGTTAACTCATCTAGAGCACAGGACACTCAGATATTGAATTGACTACTGCTTTTGGTGATGACTAAGATTTTTCTGGGTGATATTAACTTTTTTATTGGTAGAGTGAAAAAAGTAGATTGCTCTAACTAAAGTGGTTCCTCATCAACCAAATAAGGCCTGAAAATTATGGAGGGGATTCTCCATGAGTAAGAGGGGATTCTCCTGCCTGAGAGCCTGCCAACTGAACCATTAGCTCTTCCCGTCTGATAGCTTCCACTCTGATACAATAACTCTTCCTGATGTACAGAGCTCCTGCCTGTGGACCTGAACTGGGACATCTACTCTTATAGGCCTGTAGCAGTTTCTGTTGTTCAGACTCAAAATAGGAGATTGTCTCTGCAGATTTTGCACTCTCCAATTTCCATCTAAACAAAAACAAATTCTTTCTCACAAATCATTGTGAGTGTATGTGTGAGTGTGTGTGTGCTTGTGTGTTTGTGTGTATACTCTGAAAGATGTCATGTTTTCATGGATCAGGAGACTCAATATTGTTTAGAAGTCAATAATCTCAGAAACAACACACTTTCAATACAACCCATATCAAAACTCCAATGGCAATTTTTGAGGATATAGAAAAATCAGCTGACAGTTTCATATGGAATCACAAGAGATCTTTAGTCAAAAGAAAAAAAAATATTAAAAAGAAAATGTTGTGGGTCTCACATCTCCCGATTTAAAGCTTATCATAATGCTATAGTAATGAAAACAATGTGGTAATGGCATTAAGCCAGGGACCCAGACAAATGGAATAGACTGGAGGTACCAGAAACAAAACATCACCTATATGGTGACCTGACTTTCTACAAGGGTGTCAACATCGTCTAATAGTAAAAGGATGCTTTTTTCAACAAATAGTTTGGGAAAACTAGAGATTCATATGCAAAAGAATAAAGGTAGGGCTTAACTTACACCATATAAAAAATAAACTCAAAATGGATCAAAACCTAAGTGTAAGAGCTAAAACTGTAAAACATTTGGAAGAAAATATAAATGAATAAAACCTTCAAGACATTGTGTTAGGAAATGACTTCTTCCATATGACACACAAAAAAAGCTTACAGAAAAAATAAATGAATAAATTGAATAAGCTCAAAGTTAAAAACTTCTATGCATCAAGGCTACAATCAATAGAGTGAAAAGGCAACTTACGTAATTCCTAAACCTCAATATAAACAAAACTCTTGAATAGACATTTATCAAAATATATATATATATATATATATATATATACAAATGGGCAATGAGCTGATGAGAAAATACCCAAGATCAATAAACACGTATGTGTATACAGCTTATAAGAATATAAAAATGGTGCAGCCACTGTGAAAGACAGCATGACATTCCAGAAAGTTAACAATACAATGATCAAGTGATCTCTAATTTCCACCTCCAGGTACATAACAAAAGCATTGGAAGTAGGGATTGGAAGAGATATGTGTACTCTCATGTCCATATCAACAACAGACATATAAATAAAAATAGATAAGCCACCCAAGTGTCCATCAAAATATGAACAAACAAAATGTGGTACACATACAGTGAAATATTATTTGGCATAGAAAGGGAAGGATCCTGAGCCATGCTACAACAGAAATCCACTTTGGTGACATATTAGGTGAAATAAGCCATTTATGTTTAAAAAAAAACCTCATATTTTATAACAGCTTTATATTAACAGGGAAATGGTGAAAAAGAGATTCCCCACATGCTCTGTGCTCAGTTTCCTCTGTTGCCATCTTACATAGAAGAGTACATTGGTTCACAAGTAATTAACTTCATGGGAACACATTATTTTTAACTAACAACCATATTTTATTCAGATTACTTTCACTAATGGCATTTTTCTTCTCCAGAATCTCATCCAGCATCCCACATTATATTCGGTTGACATATCTTCTTCAGCACCTCCAGACAGTGAGTTTCTCTAGATATTCTCTTATTTATCTCAAGTACAATTAACATACAGCATTTTATTACTTTGATGTATGTACAATAATGATGCGACATTGCTATAGCTAATGCAGTGCATATCACAATAATTCTGCTCAACTGTTCTTGTTTTTGATGAACTTGACTGTTTTGAGCAGAACTAGTAAGACATTTTATATCAAAACCTCCACTTGGGATTTGTTTGATATTTTACTCAAGATCAGACAGGGTTATGGGTTATTAGGTGAAAGATCACAGAGGCCAAGTTCCATTTGCATCAGATGCCAGTGGGTACATACTTTCAATGTGACTCATCATTGTTGATGTTAACCTTGATTTCTAACATGACTCCTTCCATCCTACTCCGCAGTGAGTCCTTTGGAAGGAACTCATTTGTGTACACTCTAAAAATAAGAGACTGAGAATTAGCCTACAATCCCTTGAGAGCAGAGTAACTACAGTATCATTAGGGATTCTTTTATTATGGGAGATTTGTCTATTTTCCCCTATTAATTATTTACTTATTTAAGTGTTTAGTTTCATTATGACCTTGTGGATTATTTAAACTATGAGTTACATTTCAATTCAGTGTCATTTATTTTGTTCCTCAATTTTTTCCAGCTTTTGTCACCAGGGGCTCTTCCCATTGCTCTTGTGTCCCTTTGCCATATTCTCATCACTGTGTGTGTGTGTGTGTGTGTATGTGTGTGTTAGCACTTCCTTACCTTCCATCACTCCAAGATGCTCCAGTTCATCTTGTACATTCCCTGCCCCAGATGTAGAATCAGCCATTTACTTAAGAAATTTTATTCATCTTCTTGGATAATGGTATCAAGAACCATGTCCTGGCTATGAGATCACTAGATAATCACTGTTTTTTTTTTTTTTTTATTCTAGCCAAAAGACGTCCTTTATGGCCCAAATAATCAGTTTAATCTCAAGAAGAGATCACCTTTTTTTCCCATAACCTGTTAATACATATTGAGGATTAAGTTCTTTACTACTTCTAGCTCAGAATTCTTAATTACAAAGGAAGGCTGGAAAAAAAAAAAAAAGGAAGGGAGATTTCAGGGAATTACCTTTCCCAGACTCCAATATTTTGTATCATTCATATTTAAATACTACTGCAGGAAAGGCAAAGGAAAGCATTTCTCAGTCAACATTGCATGTGAGATATGATTTCAGAAAGTGTGGGATGCATCCAGGACCAATGTCTTCAGGCATGCACATGAGAACCTGAGCTTCAGTGACATCAAATGAGATCAGACAGAATTTTAGAAACACTTTTTTTTTTTTAATTCCCAACTGAGCAAAGAGTAGCCAAATTTCCTTGAGAAGAAAGGAGAAGAACTGAACATCCTAACCTCATAAACTCTTATCAAAGCTGCTAGGATTTGTGTTAGGGATTAACATAACTGTGTATCTAACTCACAGAAAATTAATCTGATCAATGCCACAGTGTGCAACTAACACGAAAAAAGCCATTTGTGGAAGGATAGAAAGTTTAGGGTTTTTTCTAGACATAGATTACAATGGAAACTGAGAAGACCGAATGATAGAAATGCCCAGCAGCACCAGGTGGAGAGATAAGCAGGTAGAAATAATATGTATTTGAGTGTCCAAGGAAGTACTCCATGGAGATAATTATTTTACTTAGGATGGAGCAGGCTTGCCTTTTAGGTGGTAAGTGACTATTGGATGGGACTGAAAACTATTGGATGGTACCAATAGGAAACTCTCCTAAATATTTATTTTGCTTTATTAGTACTTATTAATAAATATGTACTTTTTCCTATTTGATACATTTAGCAGTAAATAGATAAAAATTGTCTCTCTTATGTTGCTCCCTTTGAATGTAAGCCTTTCTTATATCTGTTATGTGAACTATACAAATGTCTCCGTTTGTATCTCTGTTATATAGATAGATCAATAGGTATGGATGGATAGAGTTTGATAGATAGATGATGATAGATGGTTGATAGATGGATAGATAAATGATCAATACAGCATATATGAGTAAGTAGTTGGATGGATAGAAAGATAAATATCTTTTTATAATATTTAACTGTTAGAGACCACATACAAGTTTTCATTCCTGTTTGCCAAAGAGCTGGACAAAGAGAATATCTGGCAAACTCTTAAGAATGCAGGGAAATCATACTGATTGGCAGTGTCATTGGGGCATGATGTGGTTAAGAGCCATGAGTCCAGAACTGTCTCTACAGTGACTCACCCTCTGACATGGACATTTAAATCTTACGCTGGTTCTAGGAAACTTGCTGTCCCTGCAGCATATGTCAGAAGACAGTTGTTATGAACCTTATGAACCACTAATATACCAAGGTGATTAATAAACCATCTACCAAGAGAGGGTATTTAAAAGCTTTATTTTTAATGCAGCATCGTTATGATGTATTTTCAACAACCAAAGAGGATATTTTTAAAATAGTAAGTTATCCTTTATATAGTATAATATAAAAAATGTAAAATGATTATGATAGAAACTGAATTTGAAACTCTAAACAGCTAGAAATTATTGTGAGTTAAAGTACAGGAAATAAACAGTCAAGCTGACAGATTAAAATAAATTTCATAATGGACTGGACCAAATGACTGAATGTTCACACTTAAAATATTGTTTGTTTCTCTCTTGTTCTCTCTCTCATCTCACTCTCTCTTTTAGGAGTCCTTATGGAAAACACTATCAAAAGTTACTACACCATTCCTTGATAGTTCACAATATTTATTAGAAGAGACTTCAGAACTGAACTACCAGGCTCAAATAGTGTGAAAGAACATTTTGTAAATCATGCATGAGTTTTCTCTATTTGGCAACATCCTGTCCTAATAGATCCTTGCTGTATACTAAGGAGAGACCTTCACTTCAGAAAGATACCATCTCATACCAATCCCCCAGATTAATGTATATTATGCCTGAAGAATCACATACATTTTTATTAATCACATATTTCATTGTTTCTGTAAGCACTCAGGTGAATAGATGGTGAGTAAATATTATGATTACCACCTTATTCAGAAGAAAACAGCACAGAAGGTAAGGGATTCAATATTGGTAATTGACACATCCATGATCATATGGTTTGATCTCAAATGGAGTAGTCATCATAATACTTTTTATCTGTAGATTATTTCTAACCTTCTATTTCTCTGCTTTGCCTGAAATAATGCAACAAAACAACAATGTAACTGAGTTCATACTGTTAGGATTGACCCAAAATCCCATGAGACAGAAAATGGTATTTGTAATCTTCTTCATTTTTTATGTGGGAACTGTGGTAGGGAATTTGCTTATTATTGTGACCATCAAGTTCGGCCGGACACTTGGGAGCCCCATGTACTTTTTCCTATTTCATTTGTCCCTTGCTGATTCCTGTTTCTCAACGTCCACAGCCCCCAGACTACTTGTGGATTCACTCTCTGCAAAAAAAATCATATCTTACAATGAGTGCATGACTCAAGTCTTTGCCCTACATTTATTTGGCTGTATGGATGTCTTTGTGCTCATCCTCATGGCTGCTGATCGTTATGTGGCCATCTGTAAGCCCTTACATTACCCAACCATCATGAGACGGCAGGTCTGCACCGTCCTTATTATTCTTGCATGGGTAGGATCTTTTATACATTCTATAGCCCAGATTATCCTGGCCTTGAGACTGCCTTTCTGTGGACCCAATTTGATTGATCATTACTGCTGTGATCTGCAACCCTTGCTGAAACTTGCTTGCATGGACACCTATAGGATCAACCTACTGTTGGTGTCTAACAGTGGGGCCATTTGCTCCAGCACTTTTGTGATTCTGATGATCTCATACATTGTCATCTTGCATTCCTTGAGAAGTCACAGTGCAGAAGGGAGGAAAAAAGCTCTCTCAACTTGCACTTCTCACATCACAGTAGTAATCTTAACCTTTGTTCCATGTATATTCATATATACACGCCCCCCAACCACTTTCTCCATGGACAAGATGGTGACTGTATTTTATACTATTGGGACCCCTTTTCTCAACCCAATCATCTACACCCTGAGGAATACAGAAGTGAAAAATGCCATGAGAAATCTCTGGCATATCAAAATTAACTCAGAAAGCAGAAGATGAATTGAGGACTTTGGTTGATTACTTAACCTGTACACATATCAAATATGATAGTGTATATCTTGACTTGCTGGATGCACTCTAAAAAAGACAACTGATTTCCTTAGTTTTTCTGTACTTCTGTCCTCACACTTCCTCATAATACCAGCCTGATTCTTACTTTACCTGAGAGCTCAACTCTGACACTATGGATTATGAAATACTCCTCACATCTCAGTCTACACTCTGGTTTGGTAAAGAGAAAGATATTTATATAATCACAACTGTTCAAACAATAAACAGCCAAAAAGAAAAATAAAGAAAGAAGAAAGAAGAAAGAAAGAAGAAAGAAAGAAAGAAAGAAAGAAAGAAAGAAAGAAAGAAAGAAAGAAAGAAAGAACGAACTTGATCTCTATGGCTTGTAATTCTTTTTTTTTTTTTTTAAAGATTTATTTATTTGTCAGAGAGAGAGAGGGAGGAGCGAGAGTGAGCACAAGCAGACAGAGTGGCAGGCAGAGGGAGAAGCAGGCTCCCTGCCGAGCAAGGAGCCCGATGTGGGACTCGACCCCAGGACGCTGGGACCATGACCTGAGCCGAAGGTAGCTGCTTAACCAACTGAGCCACCCAGGCGTCCCGGCTTGTAATTCTTTTAAAGCACATTTCAATTAAGGAATCCTGCTTTCCCTTGAGCACATTCAGAGCAAAGGAGCTAACTGTGAGTCAAGAAGTTCTTTTCATTATATCATTACTTTTTCTTGAAAAAAGTTTCATCCTAATGAACCAAAGGCCAAAGTCTATATATATATGAATATATGTAATTTTTTCTTATATAATTGCCTTAATGTTTCCTTTGATGATTAGTGTAACAGAGGCATTATGGATGGGATTTTCTAAATGTAATATTACAAAAGCCTCATGATATTCAGATAATTTCTATGATTATTAAATAGGGGCTACAGCAAGAGACTTCTACAACTCTAAGAGGGAAAGGAGTAAAACCATTTATGCTATCAAGACTAAATAAGAATTTACAATACACCATAGATACAACATGTTTTCCAAGATTAAAGTAGAAAGGTAGAAACAACCTTAAAGGAAAAAAATGAATATAATTCCATCTACAATCGGGTTGTATCAGTGGAATAAAAGAAAGTTTGAGAGGCATTCAGAAATACTCAGTATCCTTGTATCTAGTTAATGGAGTGTGAGAGAACTCACTTTTGCAGCAAGAAGCCATTTTCTTTCTCTGTTGGTGCTTCATTACTAAAGGGGTAGTGTGTATTGTCAAGTTAGAATTGCCAAAAGAATTTGATGCTCATAGTGAGCAGAGCAGATTCACAGCCATGCCTTGAATAGATGCATACCAGGGGTTGTATCATGAACTTCTAAAATTCATTCATTTCAGAGAATACAAAAAACTAACTCAAAGGGATACATGCATGCCAAGGGTTACAGCAGCAGCATCTGCAATAACCAAATTGTGAAAATAGCTGCAGTGTCCATCAAATGATGAATTGGAAAATATAGGGTGTATTTAGGTATATGGTGCGTTTATATATATATCTATATATAGATAGATGATGATAGATAGATGATAGATAGGTAGCTAGCTAGATAGATATAATGGCATGTGACTCAATTATCAACAAGAATGGGAAGTGAGATCTTGCCATTTCCCATGACAAGGATGGAGCTAAAAAGTAGTATGCGAGGCAAAAGCAGTCAGTCAGAGAAAGATAAATACCCTATGATTTCACTCATCTGAAAATTAAGAAACCAAACAAATGAGTATAGGATAAAACAGAGAGAGGGTGTCAAATCAACAAACAGATTCTTAAGTATAGAGAACAAACTGATGGTTACGAGGGTTGATGGTAGGAGAACAGGTTAGATATGTGATGAGCATATAGTAGTACACTCACTGAATTGTACACTTGTATCACCTGTTACACTGTATATTACCAAACTGGCATTTAAACAGAAACTTAAATACCTGCATCTTACATATGTACATACATACATAATAAATAAATAAAATCCATTTATATCAGTGTATTCAAGTGTACCAGATCCTTAGTAACTGCTTTAAGATTCCATTTCAGTTTTAATGCTGTTCCCCATTATTTACCTGGAAAACCTTTTCAACACCAATAGTCTCCTCCTGTCAAAGATTGTTTTAAAATAAATACATTGAAATACCATGCTTTCAGTGTTCTCATTACTTTTTGCTTTTGGGAATATTACAAAGCTTAGTGACTACACTAGTGTCCTAAAGTTGACATGTTAACATACAAAAATTATATACATTATATACAAAAATTATATACATATACATGTTAACATACAAAAATTATATACATTTCAGTTGTACAACTTGGTTTTTTCATATACATACAATGTGTAAAGATCACCACAACCTAGTTAGCACATCTGACTTCTCTATATAGTTACCAGTGTGTGTGTGTGTGTGTGTGTGTGTGTAAGAAGATTTCATTTAACATCAATCCCATCTGCAATTTCAAGTATACATTATGTGTTGTTATGTTGTTAGCAATAGTGACCATACTATATATTAGATGTCTGGAACTTATTCTTTCTATGTAGCTGAGTCCTTGCACCCTTGGGCCATCGTCTCTCCATTTCCCCCAATCCCTGGCCCCTGATAACCACCATTATACTCTCTGCCTCTGTGAATTGAACTATATCATTTCCACATTTAAGTGAGTTCATGCAGTATTTCTCTTTCTGTGTCCCATTGTTTCACTTAACATCAAGTCCTTCAGCTCCATCTATGTTATGGCAAATGGCAGAATTTTCCTCTATTTAAAGTCTGAATAATATATGTCTCACATTTCCTGTATTGATTCATCAGTCAGGGATGAGGTTGTACCCACACCTTGACTACTGTGAATAATGATGCAGTGAACCTGGGAACACAGGCAGCCCTTCACAGTCATGATTTCTGATCCTTTGGATATCTACCCAATGGTAGGATTGAAGGATGGTCGTTCTCCTTTTACTTCTTGGAGGAACCTTTATATTCTTTTCCATAATGACTGTATAAATTTACATACCATTCAATAAGGTACATGGGATCCCTTTACTCTACATCCTCTTTAACATTTCGTAGCTCTTGTGTTCTCGATAATAGTCAGTCTAACAGATGTGAAGTGATATGTCATTATGATTTTGATATACATTTCCCTGAGAATGAGTGTTTTGAGCACCTTTTGTTGTACTTGTTGACCATTTGTGTATCTTTGGGAAAAGTTCTATTCAGTCGCTCTGCCTATTTTGTAATCAGAAGAGATGAAGGAGATCTCCATTGCTTCTGCTCAGTTTTCCTGTGAACCTGAAACTGCTCTAAAAACAGTCAACTATTAAAAAGATGTTAAGAAGACGACAAAAATTTAGTATTAGGCAAACTCCATCTATTCTGTTAGCTCAGAAAAATGTAGAAAAGAAATAAAATAAGGTATAAAGGGGGGAGAAAAGTAAACTAGAATAAGATGAACTTATTCCACCAAATTGAATAACCACATTAAAGGCGAATACACTGCACTTGAATGAAAGAAGTTGACAAAATAGACAGAATAATATTCAGCTAAGGAATGCAATGGAGTAATGATATACATGTCAGTATGATAAATCCTTTAAAAAAGAGACCATACACTATGAGTAGTAGATGCATGGCTGAATTTGCATGAAGCTATAGAATAGACAATACTAAGACAGAGTGACAGAAATGAGGACTATAGTTGCATCTGAGAGACTTAACTGGAAAGAAGGATGACAGAATTTTCTGAGTTAATGAAAGTATTCTAGATCTTGAATTTGTTATTGGCTATGGGATTATGCACATTTATTAAAATGCATCAAACCATATTCTTAAAAGGTCTGCAATTCATTATATGTATTATTTGTCTCAGAAAAAAAAATTGTATTACTAAAAACACAAACAAAAATTAAACAAATCCTTTCCAATACATGTAAAAAAAAAATCCATATCAAGTCTAGTGAAAAAAGGCAGAATAGTACCTTAGATTTCACCAAAATGAAAAACTTATGTACTGAAAATTATGTCATCAACAGTGTGTTAAGTCAACCCATATATTGGGCAAAAATTCTTGCAAATCATGTGTCTGAAAAGGAACTTGTTTTCAGATATATTAAGTTGTGTCAAGAACTTAACAATACCAATTAATTATTTAAAAAAAACAACTTCTAAACTGACAATATATGCCAAAAACCATATCTCCACAAAAATATACAAATAGCTAAAGAGTGTTGAAAATATGTTTAATACCTTTAGATAACAGGAAACACAAACCTCACTCATAATGAGATAAACTTTCCACCCACTAGGATGTCTAGAATAAAAAAAAAAAAAAAAAGAAAGAAAAAAAAAGAATCAAAAGAAAAATAAAACAAAAAACAGACAGTATCTAGTTTTAGTGAGGTAATAGAGAAATTGGGGTTCTCATAAGTTGCTGGTGATAATGTTAAATGGTACAATCACTTTGGAAAACACTGTGACATCTTCTCAAGGATTAAGAAAGAAAACATATTGTATAATTATTTTTATGAAATATTAGAGAAGCTAATCTATAGTGAAAGAAAGTAGATTTGGGGGCCCCTTGGTGGCTCAGACTGTTCAGTCTTGGACACTTGATTTCATCTCAGATCATGATCTCAGTCTCCTAGATTGAGCCTTACATTGGGTTCTGCATTCGGCATGGGGTCTGCTTAAGAGATGCACATTTTCCTCTCCCTGCTGCCAACGCTCTGGAATTCAATCTCTAATTCTCTTAAAAAACAAAACAGAACAACAACAACAACAACAAAAGTGTGTGAGAGAGAGAGATAAAGAGAAAAAGAAAGAAAAAGGAAAAGGAAAAGAAAAAAACAGAAAGTAGGTTACACTTGACTAGGACTGCAGGTGAATCAGAAGTGACTAAATCAGGTATGAAATTTCTTTTTTTATTATATATTATTTATTTTATTTTTTTAAATTTTTTATTATATTAGTCACCATATAGTGTATCATTACTTTTTGATGTAGTGTTCCATGACTCATTGTTTGAGTATAACACCCAGGGGAGTTTCTTTTTAGAGTGGCAAAGATGTTGAAAAATCAGATAATAATGATTCACAGACTTCTATACCAAAAAATATTACATTACATATTTTAAATAAGTGAATTGTATTGTATGAGGAGGATATATCAATAAAGGGGTTAAAAACAGATAAATGTTTAATCTAACAGTCATTTGTACAGAATAAAAATCCATACAGCAAAAAATAATTAAAAATCTATTTCCCATGAATAGAAAATAAATAAATAGTCTATTAAAATTACTGTATCAGAGGAGTCAAGATGGTGGAGAAGTAGCAGGCTGAGATGACATCAGGTACCAGGAGATCAGTGAGATAGTTTATGAAACCATTCCAAACACTTACAATTCCAACAGGAGATTGAAGAGAAGAGCAGCAATTCTAGAAACAGAAAAGTTACCACTTTCTGAAGGGTAGGACATGCGGAGAAGTGAATCCAAAGCAATGCTGAGATAGACCATGGTGGAAGGGCAGGCTCCTGGCAAGTGGTAGAGCAATGGAGCACAAAATCAGAACTTTTAGAAGTCTGCTCCACTGAGGGACATCACTCCAGAGGCTAAGCCGGGGTGAAGCTCATGCAGGGACAGCATGGTCTCAGGTTCCATGGGGTCACAGAAGGATTGGAGATGTGTGAGAGTCACAGAGCTTCCAGGTATTAGAGTGGGGAAGCTGGCTACAGAGAGGGAGCCAAGGAGTGAGCTCTCAACTCGGGGTTATCTTAAACTTTGATCTATGGCACAGTCAGACCACTGCTCTGTGAGCAGAGCCCTCACAAGATCAGGGATAACCCCCTGGAAGAGTACAGGTATCTAGTGGGTTTGGATATTCCAGGCAGGGCTGTGTGCCAGAGACAGAGACGCTTGGTCACAGGCTGGGTGAGCTTGGAGTGTGGCCAGAGGCCAGGGAGACAGGAGTGATTGAGCGCTTTTCTCCGAGGGTGTACTGAGGAGTGGGGCCCAACCTCTCCGCTCCTCCAGGCCAGTGACTAGGAGGCCGCCATTTTCATTTTCATTCCCATCCTCCAGAGCTCTATGGAAATGGTTCAGAGAACAAAAGCTCCCAAAAGAGACCCTGAGCAGATTACTTAGCCAGGCCCCCGGTAAGGACAGTGCGATTCCACCTTAGGCAAAGACACTTCAGAATCACTACAGCAGGCCCCTCCCCCAGAAGATCAGCAAGAAATCCAGCAAGACCAAGTTCACTTACTAAGGAGAACAGCAGAATTCCAGAGGAAGAGAAAGCAAAGCATGGAAATCATGGTATTTTCTCATTATTCTATAGTTTGGCAAATTTAATTAATTTTTCTTAATTTTATTTTTTTATTCTGCTAATTTTTTAACTTTTATTCTTTCCTCTTTTAATGATTTTTAACAATTTTATTTCAACAATACCTTTCATTAAAAAGAAATCTTTTTTGAACCTTCAATATTATAGTCATATTTTATCTTTCATTGTTTCTAAGTTTATTTTTTGTATACACATAGATTTTTTTCTTCTACAAAAATCTGGGATAAAACTTCTTTTAATAGATGAAAATATACACTAAATCTAGCACAAGGCTTTGTCCTAGTCTCCAGCCTGAGCAAATTCTCTCCAATGTCTTTTTCTTTATTCTCCCAACCAACTTATCAACTCCTTCTTTAGAAATTAAAAAAAAAATCACCTTTATACTCATATTCCATACCTTCATCGTGTTTACCCTTATTTTGTGTATATATATGAATTTATATATATATATATATATATATATATTTATATATGTGTATATATATATATTTTTTTTTTCAATTCGTTAAAATTTTGGGAGGTACTTTCTTCTAAGACACCAAAATACTCCCAAAATTAAGTGGGCAACTCTATTCTATTCACCAGTCTAATATATATATATTATTTATTTTTTATATTTTTCTTTCTTTTTCTTTTTTCAATTTTATTTTTTCTGAACTTCCTTTCTTCCCCCCACGATTTGGGGTCTCTTCTCATTTGCTTAAAGCACATTTTCTTGAGGTCTCTGTCACCCTTTTAGTATTTCATTTGTTCCTTCATATAATCATATCTGGATAAAATGACAAGGCGGAAAAACTCACCACAAAAAAAAAAAAAAAAAAAAAGAACAAGAGGAAGTACCAAAGGCTAGGGACTTATTCAATATGGACATTGGCAATATGTCAGATGTAGAGTTCAGAATGATGATTCTCAAGGTGATAGCTGGGCTAGAGAAAGGCATGGAAGATATTAGAGAAACACTGTCTAGAGACATAAAAACCCTTTCTGGAGAAATAAAAGAACAAAAATCTAACCAAGTAGAAATCAAAAAAGCTATTAATGAGGTGCAATAAAAAATGGAGGCTCTTACTGTTAGGGTAAATGAGGCAGAATAGACAATTAGTGATATAGAAGACCAAATGACAGAGAATAAAGAAGAGGAGCAAAAGAGAGACAACCAATTACTGGACCACGAGGGGAGAATTTGAGAGATAAGTGATACCATAAGATGAAAAAACATTAGAATAATTGGGATTCGACAAGAATAAGAGAGAGGGGAGCAGAAGGTATACTGGAGAGAATTGTTGTAGAGAATTTCCCTAATATGACAAAGGGAACAAGCATCAAAATCCAGAAGGCACAGAGAACCCCCCTCAAAATCAATAAGAATAGGTCCACACCCTGTCATCTAATAGTAAAATTTACAAGTGACAAAGAGAAAATCCTGAACGCAGCCCAGGACAAGAAGACTATAACATACAAGGGTAAAAACATTAAACTGGCAGTGGACTTATCCACAGAGACCTGGCAGGCCAGAAAGAACTGGCATGAGATATTCAGAGCACTAAATGAGAAAAACATGCAACCAAGAATATTATACCCAGCTAGGCTATCACTGAAAATAAGAGAGATAAAAAGCTTCCAGGACAAAGAAAAACTAAAAGAATTTGTAAACACCAAACCAACTCTACAGGAAATATTGAAAGGGTCCTCTAAGCAAAGAGAGAGCCTAAAAGTAGTAGATCAGAAGGGAACAAAGACAATGCACAGTAATATTCACCTTAGAGTCAATACAATGGCATGAAATTCATATCTCTCAATAGTTACCCTGAGTGTAAGTGGGCTAAACTCCTCAATCAAAAGACACAGGGTATCAGAATGCATAAAAAACAAAACCCATCAATATGCTCTCTACAAGAAACTCATTTTAGACCCAAAGACACCTCCAGATTCAACGTGAGGGGGTAGAAAACAATTTACCATGCTAATGGACATCAAAAGAAAGCTGGGGAGGCAATCCTTATATCAGATCAATTAGATTTTAAGCCACAGATTATAATAAGAGATGAGGAAGGAGACTATATCATACTCAAAGGTTCTGTCCAGCAAGAAGATCTAAAAGTTTTAAATATCTATGCTGCTAACATGGGGGCAGCCAACTATATAAACCAATTAATAACAAAATCAAAGAAACACATCAACAATAATACAATAATAATATTATGTAACACTCCCTTCACTGAAACGGACGGATCATCCAAGCAAAAAATCAACAAGGAAATAAAGGCTTAAATGACACACTGGACCAGACAGACAACACAGATATATTCAGAACACTCAATCTCAAAGCAACAGAATACACAGTCTTCTCTAGTGCACATGGAACATGCTCCAGAATAGATCACATCCTGGGTCATAAATCAGGTCTCAAGAAGTATCAAAAAATTGGGGTCATTCCCTGCTTATTTTCAGACAACAATGCTCTGAAGCTAGAACTCAACCACAAGAGGAAATTTGGAAAGAACCCAAATACATGGAGACTAAAGAGCATCCTTCTAAAGAATGAATGGGTCAACATGGAAATTAAAGAAGAATAGAAAAAATTCATGGAAACAAATGAAAATGAAAACACAATGGCTCAAAATCTGTGGGACACAGCAAAGGCAGTCGTGAGAGGAAAATATATAGCGGTACAAGCCTTTCTCAAGAAACAAGAAAGGTCTCAAATACACAATCTAACACTACACCTAAAGGAGGTGGAGAAAGAAAAACAAAGAAAGCCTAAATCCTGCAGAAGAAGAGAAATAATAAAGATCAGAGCAGAAATCAATGAAATAGAAACCAAAAAACAATAGAACAAATCAACGAAACGAGGAGCTGGTTCTTTGAAAGAATTAGTAAGATTGATAAAACCCTGGCGAGACTTATCAAAAAAAAAAAGAGAAAGGACCCAAATAAATAAAATCAGGAATGAAAGAGGAGAGATCACAACTAATACCAAAGAAATGCAAACAATTATAATAACCTATTATGAGCAACTCTATGCCAGCAAATTTGACAATCTGGAAGAAATGGATGCATTCCTAGAGACATATAAACTACCACAACTGAACCAGGAAGAAATGGAAAACCTGAACAGACCCATAACCAGTAAGTCGATTGAAGCAGTCATCAAAAATCTCCAAACAAACAAAAGCCCAGGGCCAGATGGCTTCTCAGGGGAATTCTACCAAACATTTAAAGAAGAACTAATTCCTATTCTCCTGAAACTGTTCCAAAAAATAGGAATGGAAGGAAAACTTCCAAAATAATTTTATGAGGTCAGAATCACCTTGATCCCAAAACCAGACAAGGATCCCATCAAAAAAGAGAATTACAGACCAATATCCTTAATGAACAAGACGTGAAAATTCTCACCAAAATACTAGCCAATAGGATCCAACAGTACATTAAAAGGATTATTCACCATGACCAAGTGGGATATATTCCAGCGTGCAAAGGTTGGTTCAACGTCTGCAAATCAATCAATGTGATACAATAGATTAATAAAAGAAAGAACAAGAACCATAAGGTACTCTCAATAGATGCTGAAAAAGCATTTGACAAAGTACAGCATCCCTTCCTGATCAAAACTCTTCAAAGTGTAGGGATAGAGGGCACATACCTGAGTATCATCAAAGCCATCTATGAAAAACCCACCGCAAATATCATTCTCAATGGAGAAAAACTTAGAGCTATTCTGCTAAGGTTAGGAACACAGCAGGGATGTCCATTATCACCACTGCTATTCAACATACTACTAGAAGTCCTAGCCTCAGCAATCAGAAAACAAAAAGAAATTAAAGGCACCCAAATCAACAAAGAAGTCTAACTGTCACTCTTTGAAGATGTTATGATACTATATGTGGAAAGCCGAAAAGACTCCACTCGAAAACTGCCAGAACTTGTACAGGAATTTAGTACGGTGTCAGGATATAAAATCAATGCACAGAAATCAGTTGCATTTCTCTACACCATCAACAAGACAGAAGAAAGAGAAATTAAGGAGTCAATCCCATTTACAATTGTACCCAAAACCATAACATACCTAGGAATAAACCTAACCAAAGAGGAAAGAATCAATACTCAGAGAACTATAATGCACTCATGAAAGAAATGGAGGAAGACACAAAGAAATGGAAAAATGTCCCATGCTCCTGGATTGGAAGAACAAATATTGTGAAAATGTCTATGCTACCTAAAACAGTCTACACATTTAATGCAATACCTATCAAAATCCCACCCATTTTTTTTCAAAGAAATGAAACAAATAACCCTAAAATTTATATGGAACTAGAAAAGACCTCAAATAGCCAAAGGAATATTGAAAAAGAAAGCCAACGTTGGTGGCATCACAATTCCGGACTTCAAACTCTATTACAAAGCAGTCATCATCAAGACAGTATGGTACTGGCACAAAAACAGATACATAGATCAATGGAACAGAATAGAGAGCCCCGGAATAGACCCTCAACTCTATGGTCAACTAATATTCGACAAAGCAGGAAAGAATATCCAATGGAAAAAAGACAGCCTCTTCAATAAATGGTGTTGGGAAAATTCGACAGCCACATGCAGAAAAATGAAATTGGACCATTTCCTTACACCACACATGAAAATAGACTCAAAATGGATGAAAGACCTCAGTGTAAGAAAGGAATCCATCAAAATCCTTGAGGAGAACACAGGCAGCAACCTCTTCGACCTCAGCCACAGCAACATCTTCCTAGGAACATCGCCAAAGGCAAGGGAAGCAAGGGCAAAAATGAACTATAGGGATTTCATCAAGATCAAAAGCTTTTGCACAGCAAAGGAAACAGTTAACAAAACCAAAAGACAACTGACAGAACGGAAGAAGATATTTTCAAATGACATATCAGATAAAGGGCTAGTATCCACAATCTATAAAAAGCTTATTAAACTCAACATCCAAAGAACAAATAATCCAATCAAGAAATGGGCAGAAGACATGAAAAGACATTTCTGCAAAGAAGACATCCAGATGGCCAACAGACACATGAAAAGGTGCTCCACATCACTCGGCATCAGGGAAATACAAATCAAAACCACAATGAGATAGCACCTCACACCAGTCAGAATGGCTACAATTAACAAGTCAGGAAATGACAGATGCTGGCGAGGATGCGGAGAAAGGGGAACCCTCCTACACTGTTGGTGGGAATGCAAGCTGGTGTAACCACTCTGGAAAACAGCAGGGATGTTCCTCAAGGTATTGAAAATAGAGCTACCCTACAACCCAGGAATTGCACTACTGGGTATTTACCCTAAAGATACAAACGTAGTGATCCGAAGGGGCATGTGCACCTGAATGTTTATAGCAGTAATGTACACAATAACCAAACTATGGAAAGAACCTAGACGTCCATCAACAGATGAATGGATAAAGAAGAAGTGGTATAAATATATACAATGGAATACTATGCAGCCATCAAAAAAATGAAATCTTGCCATTTGTGACAATGTGGATGGAACTAGAGGGTATAATGCTTAGTGAAATAAGTCAGTCGGAGAAAGACAACTATCACATGATCTCCTTGATATGAGGAAGTGGAGATGCAACATGGGGGATTAGGCGGGTAGGAGAAGACTAATTGAAATAAGATGTGATCAGGAGGGAGACAAACCATAAGTGACTCTTAATCTCACAAAACAAACTGAGGGTTGCTGGGGTGAGGGGGGTTGGGAGCAGGGGGTGGGGTTATGGATATTGGGGAGGGTATGTGCTATGGTATTGCTGTGAAGTGTGTAAACCTGGCGATTCACAGGCCTGTACCCCTGGGGATAAAAATTCATTGTATGTTTATAAAAAATAATAATAACAAAATTTTTATTTTATTCTTTAAAAACTTTTATTTATTTACTTCTCAGAGAAAGAGCAAGCAGACAAGCAGAGGGAGAAGCAGGTGGAGGCAGAAGAAGGATCCCCACCAAGCAAGGAGCCCAGTGCAGGGCTAGATCCCATGACCTGAGACAAAGGCAAACGCTTCACTGACTGAGCCACCCAGGCATCCCATAATTAAAATTTTAAATGATCAAGATCGTATTGGAAATTTAGCTTGTATCATTCATACAGAATGGCTCATAGAAATTTCATTATTGGGAAATAAATAGCATGTGACATAAGAAAAGGCCATCCGTTTCTAATCTGCAAAATGGTGCCTTATGAATTAGACTCAGGACATGTGCTTCATCAGCCAAGTGCAGAGCACAATGCTGCCCACTAAAGGCAAAGATTCTATGGGCTACTGGAGAAGTCCATGCTCCAGGTGCTCAAGGAGCATAACAGAAAGCCCCAAATGAAGATGAGGGGTGTAGGTGAGGACTAAACATTAGTGCCATGAGATCCTCGCCAGTCCAGCTCCAACTGAACAACCCCCAAGGTCTGCCCTCATAAAAATTAGATATTGTTCCCCTTTTGAGTATTGTCATTTGTGACAACATGGATGGATCATTATGGGAATTATGCTAAATAAATCAAACAGAAAGACAAATACTGTAAGATCTCATTAACATGGGAAATCAGAAAAAAATCTATCAAAAAACGGAACTCACAGGTACGCAGAATGTATTGGTGGTTGCCACAGTGGGGGATAAGAAGGGGAGATGAAATGGTGAAGGTAGTCAAAGGAAGAAACAAACAAAGCAGAATGAACATGTACAAACAGAGTGAAATCTTGAGTGTAAACTTGAATTATTATTGCTATTACGATTTTACCATTGATATTAACACTGTTTCATCCCATATAGGAGAAGACACACTTGTAATGACTACTCTATTAGCCATAATACACAGATCTAAGGAAACAAAGCCTTGCAGTTTCTCAAAAGCAGAAAAAGCCAGGCACAATGTTGGGGCAAAGTGACAGCTGAGAGCAGAGAGTAGAGTAGAAACTATATGCGCTATACAAGACAGACCTGGAGGAGATGTGGCCTCAGAGAGACAGAATTCCTAATGATGGTCTAAGACACTGTGCGATGCCATCCTAACCTATCACTAGAGGAATCATTTACATCTGTGGCTCAGTTAGAGTAAGAACTTTTATGTTTAAATCAAAACTATTGCACAATCTGAGGGTTTTGAAGGGGTGGGGGGTGAGAGGTTGGGGGAGCCAGGTGGTGGGTATTACAGAGGCCACATATTGCAGGGAGCACTGGGTGTGGTGCATAAACAATGAATTCTGTTACGCTGTAAAGAATTTTTTTTAAAAAGTGAAAAAAAATAAAAATGCATCACAATTAAAAAAAAATTTGCACATACACGTTTCCACACATACATTCGGGTGGCCTCACTAGACCACTTGATGTTCCAGTACTGAAGATACATCTGATACCGCCTTTTTCCTAAATTCATTTAAAGCATTTCCAGTGATGATGTCTTTGAAATATCTAATACATCCTGAGTGAGAGAGTAATATAAACTACCATAAGATCTGAACATTTAAAAAGACAATGAAGAAATTAGTGAGATTTTGAGCAGGGTCCTTCCTTTTCTTTTCTTTTTTTCCTGTGAATTTATTTTATTTATTTAGTAAACAGACAGGTGTTTAAAAGTACTTCCTAGAAAATCCTCAAACACTGAGAGTGAAGACAAGAAATTGCCTTAGATTTTACTTCCCCTTCTTTCAAATCCAACAGGTCTTGATGTGTCTACAGCAGTTCCTTTCATTGCTTTATCTACTTTTATCTCTGCCTCTTTGTAAGAGATTCATTGCTATCCCAGGCTGAAAGAATGGATTTAATTTGATAGTACAAGTAACTGCTCATATGATATCAATAATAAAACTGATTTTCTAATTTCACAAATGGGATAACAGAAGCTCCATGAAGCTAAATTATTTATCTAAAATTATAACACCATGGTCTCAGAAGGAGATGTGTATAAGTTTTGTCTTTTGAACTATACCCACCACCTTTTGAATATAAGAGCTTGATATCAAATAAGGGAGCATAAATTCATGTACTTAAATTCATAGTCTTCTAAGAAGAGCCTGTGGAGATCACCCACATTCAACTACTTGAACACTCACGGCAGTATTCAGAAGGGAAAATGTGGGGACATGTTTTTAATTCTGGGGCAAAGATAGGATGACCTTTTCCACATATATGAACATCGGATATCCTCTAATTCTTAATTGATTCAAAATTAGTTGGCTGCCTTAGACAGAATGAGAACTACTAAATTTCTAAAAACAAGCAAATGGGAAAAACAATAAAAAAACACCTTAAAAAAGTCTGAGTTTTGTGGTTATATGTGTGACTTAGAGAATTGGCTTTATGTTTCTGGACTTTGTTTCCTCATATAATGTGAATGAATGGGCTAACAATGGAGGTAAAGTGATCAAAATATGTACACCTCAATTTCTCTAAATATTCATGACAAGCAGCAGTGAGTACCCATTTTTCCTTTTCCAACTGCTATCATTCTCCATTTATTTTGAGTGAGAAATAAATGTTGTTTTTCCTTGTGATGTTTTTCTTTCAGATAATTTCATTATCTTTGGGAACTTGGTGTACTAGATTTATTCCATGAGAAAAATGAACAATGAAACTGAATTCATTTCCTGGGCTCTTTCTCAGAACCTAGAGGTTGAAGTTTGTTTTGTGGTGATTTGTTTCTTCTGCAAAGTCATTTCCTGGAAAACCTCCTCATCAGGCTGACTGTTTGCATGGGTACACTTTGGAAGGTTCCCATGCATTTTTTCACAACTGACAATTTATCATCTCACATATTCAAAAGAGGAAGGGTGAGTACAGTACACTCAGGTATTTTGAGAGAGACCATATTCAGATAACTCTTTTTTTACAGCATATCGTTGTAAGTTTTCTACTTCATTATTATTTTTGTTAACATCTTATCATGCCTAATTTATAAATTAAACTTTATCCTAGGTATACATGTATGAAAAAATAGTACATATAGGGTTCAGTACTATTTATAGTTTCAAACATCCACTGGAGGGTTTTGAAACACATCTCTTCCCCACCACACATATATGGAAGGACTACTGTATTAAGTGACCTATCCCAAGCCAGAACTGAAGAAAAACTTACATAAAGTGTCCAAATGATCACATTCCCCAATTTTTTATAAAAATATTTTTAAATGATTTTATTGATTTATTTGACAAACAGAGATCACAAGTAGGCAGAGAGGCAGGCAGAGAGAGTGGAGGAAGCAGGCTCCCTCCTTAGCAGAGTGTCCAATACAGGGCTTGTGTTGGGTCTCAGGGTCCTGGGATCATGATCTAAGTCATAGGAAGAGGCTTTAACCCACTGAGCCACCCAGGTTCCCCAACATTCTCCAATTTTGCTATAGTGCTTTCTCCCCAACCCTGCACCCAAGGCCATGTGAGGGGTTCAATATGACCACCTGTAGAAGAAAAGACATGGCCCTAGTGCACAGAAAATTCTGCAGCATTATGTAGGTACAGCTCAAAATAATTAGATGCAGCTCCACAGACACATTCTGGAAAATCCATGAAGTTCAGTGTTGAAGGGAATTTCTTTCACTTGGTAGAACTTGAAGCGATGTACCTGGTGTTCACTTTCTTAGAAGGAGAAGTGGCCAGATTTAGAAAGTATACTGATGCTTGGGTTTTGGCCAAACGTTTGGCTGAATAATAAGGGACTTGGAAAAAAAGAATGGAAAATTTGTAACAAGAAAATATGAGGAAGAAGCATGTTTACATAGATCTCTGAATAAGTAAAAGCACACAAATATCTTTGTCCCTTGTGCATGCTGACCAAGGACTGACCTGCAGAGGAGGATTTTAATATAAAAGTGGATAAGATAACCCATTTTGTGCATACCGGTTGCTGCTTTCCCCATCTACTTCCATCATAGCTCAATGGGTGCATGTACAAAGTGGTCATGATGGCAGAGATAGAGGATGTACATGATCTCTACAGTATGAAGTTCCAACCACCAAAGTTACCCTGGGCATGACCATGGCTGAGTGCCAAATCTTTCAGCAGTAGAAGCAAACTGAAGTCCCCATGTGGCAACATTCCTTGGCATGATCAGCCTGCGTGTAGGTTGATTACATTGGACTCCTTCCATCATGGAAGGGCGGTGATTTGTTCTTACTGCCCCATAGACACTTCCTTTGGGTATGGATTTGCATTCCCTGCATATAATGTTTCTGCCAAAACTACCATTGAGACCTTAGAGAATTTTTTAATCACATTCATAGCATTCCACACAGCATTGCTTCTGACTACCAATGTTAGTTCATACTAAATGAAGTGCCATAAAGGGCCCAAGCTCATGGAATTCAGTGGTCTTACCATATTTCCCGTCCTTTTGAAACAATTAGTCTCCTAAAATGGTGGAATGAACTTCTGCAGGATTAGTTATAGTAAAACCCAGGTAGCAATACTCCCCGTGTTAGAACAAGAGGCTTCACTTCTCAGGAAGGCCAGAGATGCTCTGAATCAGCATCCATGATATGTTGTTGAACTCCCATACCCAGACCTCTAAACAAAGGGTAGAAATGGGAGAAGCACCACACATTATTAACACTAGTGACCCACTATCGAGTTTGTTGCTTCCTATTCCCTTTTACTTATGCTCTTCTTGCTTCAAGGTCTTCATTCCAATGGGAGAAATGTTTCCAGCAGGAGACACAACAATTCTACTGAACACAGTATTAGTACTGCTGTCTGACCACTTTGGATAGCTCATGTCTTTGAATCTAAAGGCAAAGGAGTAAGTTGTTGTGCTGGCTGGGGTGACTGATCCTGGCAACCAAGGAGAAATTGGACTACTACTGCACAGTGGAGGTAAGGAAGAGTGTATCTAGAATACAGGAGATCCATAGGACTACATTTAGTATCCACCATGCTCTGTGATCAAGGTCAATGGAAAACTAAAACAACACAATCAAGGCAGAACTACTAATGACCCAGACACTTGAGTAATGAAAGTTTGTGTCACCCTACCAGCTAACGAAACACAACCAGCTTTCTTGTTTGCTGAAGGCACATTGAATACAGAATGAATAATAGAAGAAAGTAATTATAAATTAATCATAGGACTGTTACAAAAACGAAGATGCAATTATTTTATTTACTATTTATATTTGAATATGTTTATGTGTGTTTTATATATATGTATATATATATATATATTTACTTATTTGTATAAAGCAATATTTTTCTCTTTCTTATTACTTTGCCATGAAACTGAAGATATATTGAATTTGTGCCAGAGCCTTTTTGTATTTTTATTTTCCATCATAGTTTTTAGCTAACTAAATATCATGGAAAAAGTACAAATCACCCAAACGTTTTACCTTGCCTTCTTGTGGAGGTTTTAGAGTATTTTCATTTGCATGCAGGATAGTTGTACAATGTTAGGTGTAATTATAACCATGTACAGTATTTATTTGGAAATTAGTTATGATTTATGGAGATTACACAAAGACACACACACACACAATGTAGATAATCAATGGACTGGTTAATTTTATATGTTAACTTGTCTAGAGCACAGGATGCTCAGATTTTGGTTTGACTATTGCTTTTGGTGATGACTAAGATTTTTCTGGATGATATTAACTTTTGTATTGGGAGAGTGAATAAAGTAGATTGCTCTTACTAAAGTGGTTCCTCACCCAACCAAATGAAGGCCTGAATATTATACAAGACTAACCATCCATGAGTAAGAGGGGATTCTCCTCCCTGAAAGCCTGTAAACTGAACCATTAGCTCTTTCTGTCTGATGGCTTCCACTCTGACATGGTAACTTCTTGATTTACAGGGCCTCCTGCCTATGAACCTGTACTGGGACATCAAATCTTACAGATTTATAGCAGTTTCTGGTCTTTAGACTCAAAATGGGACATTGTGCAGATTTTGCACTCTTTAGCTTCCATCTAAACAAAACCAAATACTTTGTAATAGATCATTTTGTGTGTGTGTGTGTGTGAGTGGGTGTGTGCTTGTGTGTATACTCTGAAAGATGTCACACCTTCATGGATCAGGAGACTCAATATTGTTTAGAAGTCAATAATATCTGAAGCAATACACTTTCAATACAATGCATATCAAAATTCCGATGGCAATTTTTGAGGATATAGAAAAACCAGCTGACAGTTTCATAAGGAATCTCAAGAGATCTTTAGTCAAAAGAAAAAAAAAATTGAAAAGAAAAATTGTTGGTCTCACATCTCCTGATTTTAAAGCTTATCATAATGTTATAGTAATGAAAACAATGTGGTAATGGCATTAAGAGAGGTACACAGACAAATGGAATAGATTGGAGATACCAGAAACAAAACATTACCTATATGGTCACCTGACTTTCTGCAAGTGTGTCAACATCGTCTAATAGGAAAAGGATTTTTTTTTCAACAAATAGTTTGGAAAAACTAGAGATTCATATGCAAAAGAATAAAGGTAGGGCTTAACTTACACCATATACAAAACAAACTCAAAATGGATCAAAACCTAAGTGTTAGAGCTAAAACCATAAAATATTTAGAAGAAAATATAAATGAATAAAACCTTCAAGACATTATGTTAGGAATGATTTCTTGCATATGACACAAAAAAAGCTTACAGAAGAAATAAATGAATAAATTGAATAAGCTCAAATTTGAAAACTTCTATGCATCAAAGGCCACAATCAATAGAGTGAAAAGGCAACTCATGTAATTCCTAAAACTCAATATCAACAAAACTCTTGAATAAACATTTATCAAAAAATATACATACAAGGGGCACCTGGGTGGCTCAGTGGGTTAAAGCCTCTGCCTTCGGCTCAGGTCATGATCCCAGGGTCCTGGGATCGAACCCCACATCGGGCTCTTTGCTCAGTGGGGAGCCTGCTTCTCCCTCTCTTTCTGCCTGCCTCTCTGCCTACTTGTGATCTCAGTCTGTCAAATAAATAAATAAAATCTTAAAAAAATATATACATACAAATGGGCAATGAGCAGATGAGAAAATACCCAACATCACTAAACACATGTACATACTGTTCATAAGTATAAAACTGGCGAGATCACTGTGAAGGACAGTGTGACATTCCAGAAAGTTAACAATACAATGATCAAGTGATCTCTAATTTCCACCTCCAGGTATATAACAAAAGCATTGAAAGTGGGGATTGGAAGAAATATGTGTACCCTCATGTCCATATCAGCAATAGTCATATTAGCAAAAATACGTAAGCCACCCAAGTGTCCATCAACATATGAACAAACAAAATGTAACACACATACAGTGGAATATTATTCAGCATAGAAAAGGAAGGTTCCTGAGTCATGCTACAACAGAAATACACTTCAATGATATATTATGTGAAATAAGCATTTATGTTTTTAAAAACCTCATATTTTATAACAGGTTTATATTAACAGGGAAATGGTGAAAAAGAGATTTCCCACATGCTCTGTGCTCAGTTTCTTCTGTTACCATCTTAATGTAAGAGTACATTAGTTCATGAGTAATTAACTTCATGGGAACACATTATTTTTAACCAACAACCATATTTTATTCAGATTACTTTCACTAATGGCATTTTTCTCCTCCAGAATCTCATCCAGAATACCACATTAAATTCAGTTGACATATCTTCTATAGCACCTCCAGACAGTGAGTTTTTCTAGATATACACTTATTTATTTCAAGTGCAATTAACATAAAGCATTTTATTATTTTGAGGTATCTAAAATAAAATGCTACATTTCTATAGCTAACGCAGTGCACATCACAATAATTCTGCTCAACTGTTCTTGTTTTTGATGAACTTGACAGTTTTGAGCATAACTAGTAAGACATTTTATATAAAAATCTTCACCTGGGGTTTGTTTGGTATTTTACTCAAGATCAGGCAGGGTTATGGGTTATTAGGAGAAAGATCACAGAGGCCAAGTTCCATTTGCATCAGATCATGCCAGTGGGTACATATGTTCAATGTGACTCATCACCGTTGTTAACCTTGACCACCTGGTTATGGTAGTGTTTTCCACATTTCTCCATTCTAAAATGACTCCTTCCATCCCACACCACAGTGAGTCTTTTGGATGGAACTCATTTGTGTACACTCTACAAATAAGAGACTGAGAATTAGCCTACAATCCTTTGAGAACAGATTAACTCCAGTATCATTAGGGATTCCTTTATTATGGGAGATTTGTCTATTTTCCACTATTGATTATTTACTTATTTAAGTTTTTAATATCATTATGAACTTGTGGATTATTAAACTATGAGTTATATTTCAATTCAGAGTCACTTTTTTGTTCCTCAATTTTTTCCAGCTTTTGTCACCAGGGGCTCTTCCCATTGCTCTTGTGTTGCTTTGTCATATTCTCATCATGGTGTGTATGTGTGTATGTGTGTGTGTGTGTGTGTGTGTGTGTGTGTGGGTCTGTGTCTGTGGGTCTGTGTGTGTTAGCACTTCCTTAACTTCCATCACTCCAAGATGCTCCAGTTCATCTTGGACATTCCCTGCCCCAGACCTAGAATCAGCCATTTACTTAAGAAATTCTATTCATTTTCTTGGATAATGGAATCAAGAACCATGTCCTGGCCACTAGATCATTAGGTAATTGCTGTTCTTATTATTTTTTTTAATTCTAGCCAAAAGATGTCCTTATTGGCCCAAATAATCACCTTTAATTTCAAGAAGAGATCATCTTTTTCCCATAACCTGTTAATACATATTGAGGATTAAGTTCTTTACTACTTCTAGCTCAGGATTCTTAATTAAAATGAAGGGGGGGGGAAGGAAAAAAAAAAGGAAGGGCGACTTTAGGGAATTACCTTCACCAGATTCCTATATTTTCTATCATTCATGTTTAAATATTAATGCAGTAAAGGCAATAAGAAAGCATTTCCCAGTCAACATTCCATGTGAGATTTGATTTCAGAAAGTGTGGGATGCATCCAGAACCAACTTCTTCAGGGATGCAGGTGAGAACATGAGCTTCAGTGACATCAAATGAGATCAGACAGAATTATAGAAACACTTTTTTTTTTTTAATTCTCATTTTAGCAAAGAGTAGCTAAATTACCTTTGGAAGAAAGAAGGAGAACAGAACATCCTAACCTTCAGGTAAACTCTTATCAAAGTTGCTAAGTTTTGTGTTAGGGATTAACATAACTGTGTATCTAACTCACAGAAAATTAGTCTGATCAATGCCACAGTGTGCATCTGACACATAAAAGCCATTTGTGGAAGGATAGAAAGTTTAGAGGATTTTCTAGACATAGATTACAATGGAAACTGAGAACACCGAGTGATAGAAATGCCCAGGAGCTCCTGGTGGAGATAAGAAAATAGAAATAATATCTATTTGAGTGTCCAAGAAGTGTTCCATGGAGATAATGATTTTACTTGGGATGGAGCAGGCTTGCCTTTTCAGTGGTAAGTGAGTATTTGATGGGACTGAAAACTATTGGATTGTATCAACAGGAAACTCTCCTAAATCTTTCGTTCACTTTATTAATACTTATTAATAAATATGTACCATCTTCCTAGATGATAAATTTAACAGTAAACAGATAAAAATTGTCTCTCTTACGTTGCTTCCTTTGAATGTGAGCCTTTCATATCTGTTATTATGTGAACTGTACAAATGCCTCAGTCTGTGTCTCTGTTATATAGATAGATCAATAGGTCTGGATGGATAAGGATGATAGATAGATGATAGATGGTTGATGGATAGATAGATAAAAAATACAGCATATATCAATAAGGAGATGGGTGGATAGACAGATATATCCCTTTTATAATATTTAAATGTTAGAAACCTCAGACAAGTTTTCACTCCTGTTTGCTGAAGAGTTGGACATAGAGCATATCTGACAAACTCCTAAGAGTGCAAGGAAACCATAGTGAATGGCAGTGTGGTTGGGGTATGATGTGGTTAAGAGCTGCGAGTCCAGAACTGTCTCTACAGTGACTCACCCTCTCTGTCCTAGGAATCTTGCTGTCCCTGAATCCTATGTCAGAAGACAGTTGTTAAGAATCACTAATATACCAAGGTGATTAATAAAGCATCTACTAAGAGAAGGTATTTAAAAGCTTTATTTTACATGCAACATCGTTATGATGTATTTTCAACAACCAAAGGGAGTATTTTAAAAAGGTAAGTAATCCAACTAACTTTAGTTCCAAGAATGCAATTTCCATACCCTGAGGACACAAATATTCTTCTATCCCCATGCTCTCTTAAATAAAACTAATGGATATGAGTCTGTGTGTGTGTGTGTGTGTGTGATATATTATTCTGGAGCATATCAAAATATTGCCATCCTCAGCATACAGTTCAGAACTCTATCACTTTTCAACATATTTTAGAAAACATTGAATATATATTCACTTCCTTTTTTTTATGATCGCATAAAATACCATTCTTGATTCATTAAGCTTCCTTCTTATGGGCATTGAAGTGGTCTCTCACCTTTTGCCAACAAAGAAATTACTGCTGTGATTGTCTTTGTGCCTCTGAGTGAGATTACTTGCAGCAAATGGAAATGCTAGACCTGTGCCTATGTGACATTGAAATATCAATACTGGAAATCACTCCCTGAGAGATTGCATCCCCTTAAACTCCTACCAAGAATGTGTGGGATCAATTACTACATCATTTTCATCTGTGTTTGTTAAAATACATGTATCAAAAAGGTCACTTTATTAATATGATAGGTGAAAGGATATATGATTGGAGTTTAAATTGAATGTATTTTTCCATTATTGAAATTGATAATATTTCCAAACTATGTTTAATAAGAAGATTTTCTTTTGGAATCAGCTCTTTGGTCCATTTTCATTTTCATTTTTTTAAAGATTTTGTCTCTTTATTTAGAAAGAAAGGGAGATCTTGAACAGGGAAAGAAGCAGAGGGAGAGGGTGAGATAGAATTTTAAGCTGCCTCTATGCCCAGCAAGGAGCCCAGCTGTTGAGTCAATTACACAACCCTGAGATCACAACCTGAATGAAAACCAAGGGTGGGACAAAATTGACTGAGACACCTAGACACCCTATTCATTGTGTTTTTAAAGATTGATCTCTGAAATCCATTTATATATGACAAAATTGTACTTTCTCTGTAATACCCAATGTAAATATATTTAGATGCACTGGCACTTAAGCATTTTATTGTGGTACTATTTGGAAAATGTATGTAAATAGGATGGTGAAGGTTTATTCCAATGTTTAGTATATATAAATAAATATTAGTTCCCTTCTTTTTTCTATCTTCTCTTACTGAAGCCAGAGTATGAGATACTCCAGAAAATAGATTCCAGGAATTCTATTGAAAAGTTTAAGCTATGACTTGGAGCTTCCTTAACTCATTTTCTAAATCCCTGGTACTTAAAATAAAATTTAATTTGAAAAAAACCTATTTTGATTCATCCCAATGTTCTCTATCCTTCCTTTTAGTCTCAGTCACTCCTTGTGTCTTAAAAAAAATATGCTGAAAGATCCATTAAAATATGAAAGAAGTGAAGAGTTTAACTTTGGACAACATAATGTAATATAAAAAATGTAAAACGTTTGTGATAGAAACTGAATTTAAAATTCTAAACAACTAGAAATTATTGTGTTTTAAAGTACAGAAATAAACACTCAAGCTGACAGATTAAAATAAATTTAATGATGGACTGGACCAAATGAGTGAATGTTCACAGCTAAAATATTGTTTTCTTCTCTCTTGTTCTCTCTCTCTCTCTCATTTCTCTCTCTCTTTTAGGTGTCCTATTGGAAAACACTATCAAAAGTTTCTACATCATTTCTTGATTGTTCAGAATGCTTACTGGAAGATACTTTGTAACTGAACTACAAGGCTCAAATAATGTGAAAGAGCATTATGTAAATCATGCAGGAGCTTTCTCTATTTGGCAATATCCTGTACTAATAGATCCTTGATGTAAACTAAAGAGAGATCTTCACTTCAGAAAGGTACCAACTCATACCAATCCCCCAGATTAATGTTTATTATGCCTGAAGAATCACATACACTTTTTCTATTGACATATTTCATTGTTTCTGTAAGCACTCAGGTGAATAGATTGTGAGTAAATATTATGACTCCCACCTGATTCAGAAGAAAACAACATAGAAGGTAAGGGACTCAACACTGGTAATTGACACATCCATGATCATATGGATTGATCTCCAAATGGAGTAGTCATTTCATAATACTTTTTATCTGTAGATAATTTCTAACCTTCTATTTCTCTGCTTTGCCTGAAATAATGCAACAAAATAGCAGCGTAGCTGAGTTCATACTGTTAGGATTAACCCAAAATCCCATGAGACAGAAAATGGTATTTGTAATTTTCTTCATTTTTTATGTGGGAACTGTGGTAGGGAATTTGCTTATTATTGTGACCATCAAGTACAGCCCTACACTTGGGAGCCCCATGTACTTTTTCCTATTTTATTTGTCCCTTGCTGATTCCTGCTTCTCAACATCCACAGCCCCCAGACTAATTGCGGATTCACTCTCCGCAAAAAAAATCATATCTTACAATGAGTGCATGACTCAAGTCTTTGCCCTACATTTATTTGGCTGTATGGATGTCTTTGTGCTCATCTTCATGGCCGCTGATCGTTATGTGGCCATCTGTAAGCCCTTACATTACCCAATCATCATGAGACAACAGGTCTGCACAGTCCTTATTATACTTGCATGGGTAGGGTCTTTTATCCATTCTATAGCCCAGATTATCCTGGCCTTGAGACTGCCTTTCTGTGGACCCAATTTGATTGATCATTACTGCTGTGATTTGCAACCCTTGCTGAAACTTGCTTGCATGGACACCTATAGGATCAACCTACTGTTGGTGTCTAACAGTGGGGCCATTTGCTCCAGCACTTTTGTGATTCTGATGATCTCATACATTGTCATCTTGCATTCCTTGAGAAATCACAGTGGAGAAGGGAGGAAAAAAGCTCTCTCAACTTGCACTTCTCACATCACAGTAGTAATCTTAACCTTTGTTCCATGTATATTCATATATACACGCCCCCCAACCACTTTCCCTGTGGACAAGATGGTGACTGTATTTTATACTATTGGGACCCCTTTTCTCAATCCACTCATCTACACCCTGAGGAATGCAGAAGTGAAAAATGCCATGAGAAAGCTCTGGCATATCAAAATTACCTCAGAAAGCAAAAGATGAATTGAGGACTTTGGTCGATTACTTAACCTGTACACATCTCAAATACGATAGTGTATATCTTGACTTGCAGGATGCACTCTAAAAAAGACAGCTGATTTCCTTACTTTTCTCTGTACTTCTGTCCTCACACTTCCTCATAATGCCAGCCTGGTTCTTACATTACCTGAGAGCTCAACTCTGACACTATGGATTATGAAATACTTCTCACATCTTAGGCTACACTCTGGTTTGGTAAAGAGAAAGATATTTATACAATCACAACTGTTCAAACAATAAACAGCTGAAAAGAAAAGTAAAGAAAGGAAGAAAGGACTTGTTCTCTATTGCTTGTAATTCTCTTAAAGCACCTATCAATTAAGGAATCCTACTTTCCTTTGAGTACATCCAGAGCAAAGGAGCTAACTGGGAGTCAAGAAGTTCTTTTCATGATATCATTAGTTTATCCTTTTTTTTTTTTTTAAGATTTTTTATTTATTTATTTCGCAGAGAGATCACAAGTAGGCAGAGAGGAAGGTGGAGGGAGAGGAGGAAGCAGGCTCCCTGCTGAGCAGAGAGCCCGATGCGGGGCTCAATCCCAGGACCCTGGGATCATGACCTGATCTGAAGGCAGAGGCTTTAAACCAATAAGCTACCCAGGTGTCCCTCATTAGTTTATCTTGAAAAAAGTTTCATCCTAATGAACCAAAGGCCAAAAGGCTATATATATGAATATATGTAATTTGTTCTTATATAATTGCTTTAATGTTTCCTTTGACGATTAGTGTAACAAAGGCATTATGGATGGGATTTTCTAAATGTAATATTAAAAAGGCCTCATGATATTCAGATAATTTCTATGATTGTTAAATAAGGGCTACAGCAAGAGAATTCTATGATTCTAAGAGGGAAAGAAGTAAAATTATTTATGCTGTCAAGACTAAATAAGAATTTACAATATACCATAGATACAACATATTTTCCAAGATTGAAGTACAGAAAGGTAGAAACAACCTTAAAGGAAAAAAGTGAATATAATTCCATCTACAATCGGGTTGTATCAGTGGAATAAAAGAAAGTTTGAGAGGCATTCAGAAATACTCAGTATCCTTGTATCTAGTTAATGGAGTGTGAGAGAACTCACTTTTGCAGCAAGAAGCCATTTTCTTTCTCTGTTGGTGCTTCATTATTAAAGGGGTAGTGTGTATTGTCAAGTTAGAATTGTCAATAGAATTTGATGCTCATAGTGAGCAGAGCAGATTCACAACCATGCTTTGAATAGATGCATACCAGGGGTTGTATCATGAACTTCTAAAATTCATTCATTTCAGAGAATACAAAAAACTAACTCAAGGGATACATGCATGCCAAAGGTAACAGCAGCATTTTCTCCAATAACCAAATTGTGGAAATAGCTGCAGTGTCCATCAAAGGATTAATTGGAAAATATATGCTATATTTAGGTATATGGTGAGTTTTTTTTATCCATCTATATATAGATAGATGATAGATAGATAGATATAATGGCATATGACTCAATTATCAACAAGAATGGGAAGTGAGATCTTGCCATTTGCCATGAGAAGGATGGAGCTAGAAAGTAGTGTGCAAAGTGAAAGCAGTCAGTCAGAGAAAGATAAATACCCTATGATTTCACTCATCTGAAAATTAAGAAACCAAACAAATGAGTATAGGATAAAACAGAGAGAGGGTGTCAAATCAACAAACAGATTCTTAAGTATAGAGAACAAACTGATGGTTACGAGGATAGGTGGGTAGGAGAACAGGTTAGATATGTGATGAGCATATAGTAGTACACTCACTGAATTGTACACTTGTATCACCTGTTACACTGTATATTACCAAACTGGCATTTAAACAGAAACTTAAATACCTGCATCTTACATATGTACATACATACATAATAAATAAATAAAATCCATTTATATCAGTGTATTCAAGTGTACCAGATCCTTAGTAACTGCTTTAAGATTCCATTTCAGTTTTAATGTCATTCCCCATTATTTACCTGGAAAACTTTTCAATACCAATAGTTTCCTCCTGTCAAAGATTGTTTTAAAATAAATACATTAAAATATCATGTATTCAGTGTTCTCATTACTTTTTGCTTTTGGGAATATTACAAAGCTTAGTGACTACACTAGTGTCCTAAAGTTGACATGTTAACATACAAAAATTATATACATATTTTAGTTGTACAACTTGGTTTTTTCTTATACATACAATGTGTAAAGATCACCACAACCTAATTAGCACATCTGACTTCTCTATATAGTTACCAGTGTATGTGTGTGTTTGTGTGTGTGTGTGTGTGTGTGTCTGTGTGTAAGAAGATTTCATTTAACATCAATTGTTTCTGAAATTTCAAGTATGCATTATGATGTTGTTAGCAATAATGACCATGCTATATATTAGATGTCTGGAACTTATTCTTTCTACGTAGCTGAGTCCTTGCACCCTTGGGCCAACATCTCTCCATTTCCCCCAATCCCTGGCCCCTGATAGCCACCATTATACTCTCTGCCTCTGTGAATTGAACTATATCATTTCCACACTTAAGTGAGTTCATGCAGTATTTCTCTTTCTGTGTCCCATTGTTTCACTTAACATCAAGTCCTTCAGCTCCATCTATGTTATGGCAAAAGGCAGAATTTTCCTCTATTTAAAGTCTGAATAATATATGTCTCGCATTTCCTGTATTGATTCATCAGTCAGGGATGAGGTTGTACCCACACCTTGGCTACTGTGAATAATGATGCAATGAACCTGGGAACACAGGCAGCCCTTCACAGTCATGATTACTGATCCTTTGGATATCTACCCAACGGTAGGATTGAAGAATGGTTGTTCTCCTTTTACTTCTTGGAGGAACCTTTATATCCTTTTCCATAATGACTGTATAAATTTACATGCCATTCAATAAGATACACGGGATCCCTTTACTCTACATCCTCTTTAACATTTCGTATCTCTTGTGTTCTTGATAATAGTCAGCCTAACAGATGTGAAGTGATATGTCATTATGATTTTGATATACATTTCCCTGAGAATGAGTGTTGTTGAGCACCTTTTGTTGTACTTGTTGACCATTTGTGTATCTTTGGGAAAAGTTCTATTTGGTCCCTCTGCCTATTTTGTAATCAGAAGAGATGAAGGAGATCTCCATTGCTTCTGCTCATTTTTCCTGTGAACCTGAAACTGCTCTAAAAACAGTCAACTATTAAAAAGATGTTAAGAAGACGACAAAAATTTAGTATTAGGCAAACTCCATTTATTCTGTTAGCTCAGAAAAATATAGAAAAGAAATAAAATAAGGTATAAAGGGGAGAGAAAATTAAACTAGAATAAGATGAACTTATTCCACCAAATTGAATAATCACGTTAAAGGCAAATACACTGCACTTGAACGAAAGAAGTTGACATAATAGACAGAATAATATTCAGCTAAGAAATGTAATGGACTAATGATATACATGTCAGTATGATAAATCATTTAAGAAATAGACCATATGTTAGGGTCCGTGATCAAAGGAACGAGACTGATACAAAGCGAAGGTCAAGCAAAGCTTTATCTCGTGCCAGCATCAGAAACCAACCCGGCCGGTAGGGGCCATCTCTTACGAAGAGGCGACCACGACGACCCCCTCGAGGCCACTCTCCAGACGAGGCCACTCCCAACGACGAAGGGGCGACGACGACAACAATGACGAGGACGACTACGAGGATGACAGCCCTGATGACGCTGCTCCCGACGAGGCTGCTCTGGACAAGACTGCTCCAGATGAGGCTGCTGCTGACGAGCCTGCTTCCCAGACGAGGCCAATCCCCGGAAGGAGGCTGCTCTGGCAAGCCCACTCCCATCGACTCTTACAGCTCTTACAGACAGCTCTTACTGACAGCTCTTACTGACTGTTCTCACAGCTCTCGATGACTCCTACAGCTGTCAGCTCTCGCTGACAGCTCTTGATGACTCCTACAGCTGACAGCTCTCGCTGACAGCTCTCAACGGCTCTTACTCCTCTGGCGAGACTGCTCCCGACCAGGCTCACAGCTCCTGCTCCTGCAGGGGACAGCTCTTACTCCCCGGAAGGAGGCTGCTCAGGCAAGGCCACTCCCCGGAGGGAGGCTGCACTGGCAAGACCACTCCCCGGAGGGAGGCTGCTCCGGCAAGGCCCCCCAACAGCTCTTACAGTTCTTGCTGCTCCAGCAAGACTGTGAGAGACTGCCCCTACTAGCCTCGCAAGCCAACTTTTATAGAGGCACTTTTATCCGGGCTATACACAGGTAGCCAATGAGATTGCAATACACAGAGAAAACTGCACAGTCATGCTAGATCTGCCACACACACAAAAAACTGCTAGGTTACACGCGGGGGCCCAATTGAATATCAATTTACCCTAGTAGATATATGCGTGCCCCTCTGATTGGTTGTCTTCACCTGGCCTGACCCGCCCCTCCATCTAGGCTTTGCAAGGAAGTTCCTCTGGGAGGGGCAGGGTTAATCTAAGTTCACTGCAACAATATGGCTCTCCCTGCTTAAGTAAGCCCTTACACCATACACTATGAGTGGTAGATGCATAGGTGAATTTGCATGAAGGTATAGAATAGACAATACTAAGACAGAGTGATAGAAATGAGGAAAATAGTTGCATCTGAGGGGCTTAACTGGAAAGGAGCATGACAGAATTTTCCGAGTTAATGAAGGTATTCTAGATTTTGAATTTGTTATTGGCTATGGGAGTATATTCATTTATTAAAATGCATCAAACCATATACTTAAAAGGTCTGCAATTCATTATATGTATCGTCTCAGAGGAAAAAAAATATATTATTAAAAAACACAAACAAAAATTAAACAAAACCTTTCCAATATATGTAAAAAAATCTGTATCTAGTCTAGTGAAAAAAGGCAGAACAGTGCCTTAGATTTCACCGAAATGAAAAACTTATGTATTGAAAAATATGTCATCAACGATGTGTTAAGCCAACCCACATATTGGGTCAAAATACTTGCAAATTATGTATCGGAAAAGGAACTTGTTTTCAGGTATATTAAGTTGTATAAAGAACTTAATAATACCAATTAATGATTTAAAAAAAATCTTATATAAACTGGCAATATATGCCAAAAACCATATCTCCACAAAAATATACAAATAGCTAAAGAGCATGAAAAGATGTTTAATATTTTTAGATAACAGGAAACACAAACCTTACCCATAATGAGATAAACTTTCCACCCACTAGGATGTCTAGAATAAAAAAAGAATCAAAACAAAAATAAAACAAAAAAAAAACAGTATCTTGGTTTAGTGAGGTAGGAGAGAAATTGGGGTTCTCATAAGTTGCTGGTGATAATGTTAAATGGTGCAATCACTTTGGAAAACAGTGTGACAGCTCCTCAAAGGGTTAAGAAAGAAAACATATTGTATAATTATTTTTTATGAAATATTAGAAAAGCTAATCTATAGTGAAAAAAAGTAGATTTGGGGTCCCTTGGTGGCTCAGACTATTCAGTCTTGGACTCTGATTTCATCTCAGATCATGATCTCAGTGTCCTGGATTGAGCGTTACATTGGGCTCTGCATTCAGCATGGAGTCTGCTTAAGAGATTCACATTTTCCTGCTCCCTGCTGCCAATGCTCTGGAATTTGATCTCCACTTCTCTTAAAAACAAAACAAAACAAAACAAACAAACAAACAAAAAAGAGTGAGAGAGAGAGAGAGATAAAGATAAAAAGAAAGAAAAAGGAAAAGGAAAAGAAAAAGAAATAAAAAAAAAACAAACAAACAGAAAGTAGGTTACACTTGACTGGGACTGCTGGTGAATGAGAAGTGACTAAATCAGGTATGAAGTTTCTTCTTTTTTATTATATCTTATTTATTTATATTTTTTATTATGTGAGTCACCATATAGTGTATCATTAGTTTGTTTTTTGTTTGTTTGTTTTTTTTTTAGATTTTAATTTATTTATTTGACAGACAGAGATCACAAGTAAGAAGAGAGGCAGGCAGAGAGAGAGGAAGGGAGGCAGGCTTCCTGCTGAGCAGAGATCCTGATGTGGGGCTTGATCCAGGACCCTGGGATCATGACCTGAGCTGAAGGCAGAGGCTTTAACCCACTGAGCCACCCAGGTGCCCCTCATTAGTTTTTGATGTAGGGTTCCATGATTCATTGTTTGAGTATAACACTCAGGGGAGTTTCTTTTTAGAGTGGCAAAGATGTTGCAAAATCAGATAATGATGATTCACAGCCTTCTATACCAAAAAATATTACATTATATATTTTAAATAAGTGAATTGTATTGTACGAGGAGTATATATCAATAAAGATGTTAAAATGAGATAAATGTTTAATATAAAAGTCATTTGTACAGAATAAAAGTCCATACAGCAAGAATTATTAAAAATCTATTTCCCATGAACAGAAAATAAATAAGTATTCTATTAAAATTACTGTATCAGAGGAGTCAAAATTGTGGAGAAGTAGCAGGCTGAGATGATATCAGGTAGCAGGAGATCAGCGAGATATTTTATGAAACCATTCTGAACACTTACAATTCCAACAGGAGATCGAAGAGAAGAAGAGCAGCAATTCTAGAAACAGAAAATCGACCACTTTCTGAAAGGCAGGACCTGCAGAGAAGTGAATCCAAAGCAACGGTGAGATGGGCCACGGTGGAAGGGCAGGCTCCTGGCAAGCGGTGGAGCAATGGAGCACAAAATCAGAACTTTTAAAAGTCTGCTCCACTGAGGGACATTACTCCGGAGGCTAAGCCGGGGTGAAGCCCATACAAGTCAGCATGGTCTCAGGTCCCATGGGGTCACAGAAGGATCTGGGGTGTCTGAGTGTCACAGAGCTCCCAGGTATTAGAGTGGGGAAGCCGGCTACAGAGACAGAGCCAAGGAGTGAGCTCTCAACTCGGGGTTATCTTAAACTGTGATCTGTGGCACTGTCAGGCCACTGCTCTGTGAGCAGAGACCTCACAAGATCTGGGGATACCCCCCTGGAAGAGCACAGGGATCTACAGGGTTTGGAAATTCCAGGCAGGGCTGTGTGCCAGAGACAGAGACGCTTGGTCACAGGCTGGGTGAGCTTGGAGTGTAGCCAGAAGCCAGGGAGACAGGAGTGATTGAGCGCTTTTCTCCAAGGGTGCACTGAAGAGTGGGGCCCTGAGCACTCGGCTCCTCCAGGCCAGAGATTGGGAGGCCACCATTTTCATTTTCATTCCCATCCTCCAGAGCTCTACGGAAAGTGTTCAGGGAACAAAATCTCCTGAAAACAAACCTGAGCAGATTACCTAGCCCTGCCGCTGGTAAGGGCAGTGCAATTCTGCCTTAGGCAAAGGCACTTGAGAATCACTACAGCAGGCCCCTCCCCCAGAAGATCAGCAAGAAATCCAGCAAGACCAAGTTCACTTACTAAAGAGAACAGCAGAATTCCAGAGGAGGAGAAAGTAAAGCATGGAAATCATGGCTTTCTCCCCAAGATTCTTTAGTCTTGCAGAGTTAATTAATTTTTTTAACTTTATTTTTTTCTTATGCTAATTTTTTAACTTTTACTCTTTCCTCTTTTAATGATTTTTAACTAGTTTATCTTAACATTTCACTTAAAAAAATCTTTTTTGAACCTTCATTATTATAGTCATATTTTATCTTTCATTGTCTCTAAGTTTATTTTTTGTATACACATAGGTTTTTTTCTTCTACAAAAATCTGGCATAAAACTTCTTCTAATAAATCAAAATATACCCTAAATCTAGTGCAAGGCTTTGTCCTAGTCTCCAGCCTGAGCAAATTCTCTCCAATATCTTTTTTTTAATTCTCCCAACCAACTTATCAACTCCTTCTTTTGAAATTAAAAAAAAAGGCCTTCATCTTTATACTCATATTCCATCCCTTCATCATGTTTATCCTTATTTCGTGTATCTATATGAATATATATATATATATATATATATATTCCATTCTTTAAAATTTGGGAGGTACTTTCTTCTAAGACACCAAAATACTACCAAAATTAAGTGCACAACTCTATTCTATTCACCAGTCTAATATATATATATATATATATATATATATATATATATATTTCTTTTTTATATTTTTTCTTTATTTTATTTTAATTTTATTTTTTCTGAACTTCCTCTTACCCTTTCTTCCCCCCACAATTTGGAGTCTCTTCTTATTTTGTTAAAGCACATTTTCTAGGCGTCTCTGCCACCTTTTTAGTATTTTATTTGATTCTTCATATATTCTTATCTAGATAAAATGACAAGGCAGAAAAACCACAAAAAAAAAAAAAGAACAAGAGCAAGAGGCAGTATTGAAGTCTAGGGACTTAATCAATAGGACATTGGCAATATGGCAGATCTAGAATTCAGAATGACAATTCTCAAGGTTATAGCTGGGCTCGAGAAAGGCATGGAAGATATTGGAGAAACCCTGTCTTGAGAAATAAAAACCCTTTCGTGAGAAATAAAAGAACTAAAATCTAACCAAGTTGACATTTTTTAAAAAAGCTATTAATGAGGTGCAATAAAAAAATGGAAACTCTTACTGCTAGGATAAATGAGGCAGAAGAAAGAATTAGTGATATACAAGACCAAATGACAGAGAATAAAGAAGCAGAGCAAAAGAGACAACCAGCTTCTGGACCATGAGGGGAGAATTTGAGAGATAAGTGATACCATAAGACGAAACAACATTAGAATAATTGGGATTCCAGAAGAAGAAGAAAGAGAGAGGGGAGCAGAAGGTATATTGGAGACAATTATTGGAGAGAATTTCCCTAATATGGCAAAGGGAACAAGCATCAAAATCCAGGAGGCACAAAGAATCCCCTAAAAATCAATAAGAATAGCTACATACCCCATTATCTAATAGTAAAATGTACAAGTCTTAGTGACAAAGAGAAATATTGGAAGCAGCTCAGGACAAGAAGTCTATAACATACAATGGTAAAAATATTAGACTGGCAGCAGACTTATCCACAGAGACCTGGCAGGCCAGAATGAACTGGCATGAGATATTCAGAGCACTAAATGAGAAAAACATGCACACGAGAATACCATACCCAGCTAGGCTATCACTGAAAATAAGAGAGATAAAAAGCTTCAAGGACAAACAAAAACTAAAAGAATTTGTAAACACCAAACCATCTCTACAGGAAATATCAAAAGGGGTTCTCTAAGCAAAGAGAGAGCCTAAAAGGAGTAGATCAGAAAGGAACAGAGACAATATACAGTAATAGTCACCTTAGTCAATACACTGGCACTAAATTCATATCTCTCAATAGTTACCCTGAGTGTAAATGGGCTAAATGCCCCAATCAAAAGACACAGGGTATCAGAATGCAATAAAAAAAAAAAATAGATAAGTTGTCTACAAGAAACTCATTTTAGACCCAAAGACATCTCCATATTTAAAATGAGGGAGTGGAAAACAATTTACCTTTGCTAATGGATATCAGAAGAAAGCTGGGATAGCAATCCTTATATCAGATCAATTAGATTTTAAGCCAAAGACTATAAAAAGAGATGAGGAAGGACACTATATCATACTCAAAGGGTCTGTCCAGCAAGAAGATCTAACAGTTTTAAATATCAATGCCCCTAACATGGGAGCAGCCAACTATATAAACCAATTAATAACAAAATCAAAGAAACGCATCAACAATAATACAATAATAATATTATTTAACACTGCCCTCACTGAAATGCACAGATCACCCAAGCAATACAGTAATAGTATTATTTAACACTCTTCTCACTGAAATGGACAGATCATCCAGCAAAAGATCAACAAGGAAATAAAGGCCTTAAAGGACACACCAGACCAGATGGACATCACAGATATATTCGGAACACTCCATCTCAAAGCAACAGAATACACAGTCTTCTCTAGTGCACATGGAACATTCTCCAGAATAGATCACATCCTGGGTCATAAATCAGGTCTCGACCGGTATCAAAAGATTGGGATCATTCCCTGCATATTTTCAGACCACAATGCACTGAAGCTAGAACTCAACCACAAGAGGAAATTTGGAAAGAACCCAAATACATGGAGACTGAACAGCATCCTTCTAAAGAATGAATGGGTCAACCTGGAAATTAAAGAAGAATTGAAAAAATTCATGGAAACAAATGATAATGAAAACACAATGGTTCAAAATCTGTGGGACACAACATAGGCAGTCCCGAGAGGAAAATATATAGTGATGCAAGCCTTTCTCAAGAAACAAGAAAGGTCTCAAATACACAACCTAACCTTACACTCAAAGGAGCTGGAGAAAGAACAACAAAGAAAGCCTAAATCCAGCAGGAGAAGAGAAATCATAAAGATCAGAGCAGAAATCAATGAAATAGAAACCAAAAAACAATAGAACAAATCAACGAAACGAGGAGCTGGTTCTTTGAAAGAATTAATGAGATTGATAAAACCCTGGCCAGACTTATCACAAAGAAAAGAGAAAGGACCCAAATAAATAAAATCAGGAATGAAAGGGGAGAGATCACAACCAACACCAAAGAAATGCAAACAATTATAATAACCTATTATGAGCAACTCTATGCCAGCAAATTTGACAATCTGGAAGAAGTGAATGCATTCCTAGAGACCCACAAACTACCACAACTGAACCAGGAAGAAATGGAAAACCTGAACAGACCCATAACCAGTAAGTAGATTGAAGCGGTCATCAAAAATCTCCCAACAAATGAGAGCCCAGGGCCAGATGGCTTCTCAGGGGAATTCTACCAAACATTTAAAGAAGAATTAATTCCTATTCTCCTAAAACTGTTCCCAAAAAATAGCAATGGAAGGAAAACTTCCAAACTCACTTTATGAGGCCAATATCACCTTGATCCAAAAACCAGACAAGGATCCCATCGAAAAAGAGATTTACAAACCAATATCCTTAATGAACAGTGATACAAAAATTCTCACCAAAATACTAGCCAATAGGATCCAACAGTACATTAAAATGATTATTCACTACAACCAAGTGGGATTAATTCCAGGGCTGCAAGTTTGGTTCAACATCCGCAAATCAATCAATGTGATACAATACATTAATAAAAGAAAGAACAAGAACCATAAGGTACTCTCAATAGATGCTGAAAAAGCATTTGACAAAGTGCAGCATCCCTTCCTGATCAAAACTCTTCAAAGTGCAGGGATAGAGGGCACATACCTGAGTATCATCAAAGCCATCTATGAAAAACCCACTGCAAATAATCATTCTCAATGGAGAAAAACTGAGCTTTTCTGCTAAGGTTAGGAACACGGCAGGGATGTCCATTATCACCACTGCTATTCAACATAGTACTAGAAGTCCTAGCCTCAGCAATCAGACAACAAAAAGAAATTAAAGGCATCCAAATCAGCAAATAAGAATTCAAACTATTACTCTTTGCAGATGATATGATACTATATGTGGAAAGCTCAAAAGACTTGACTCCAAATCTGCTAGAACTTATACAGGAATTCAGTAAAGTGTCAGGATATAAAATCAATGCACAGAAATCAGTTGCATTTCTTTACACCAACAACAAGACAGAAGAAGGAGAAATTAAGGAGTCAGTCCCATTTAAAATAGTGCCCAAAACCATAAGATACTTAGGAATAAACCTAACCCAAGAGGCAAAGAATCTATACTCAGAAAACTATAAAGTACTCATGAAAGAAATGGAGGGATACACAAAGAAATGGAAAAATGTCCCATGCTCCTGGATTGGAAGAAAAAATATTGTGAAAATGTCTATGCTACCTAAAACAATCTACACATTTAATGCAATCCCTATCAAAATCCCACCCATTTTTTTCAAAGAAATGGGACAAATAATCCTAAAATTTATATGAACCAGAAAAGACCTTGAATAGCCAGAGGAATTTTGAAAAAGAAAGCCGACGTTGGTGGCATCACAATTCCAGACTTCAAGCTCTATTACAAAGCAGTCATCATCAAGGCAGTATGTACTGGCACAAAAACAGATACATACATCAGTGGAACAGAATAGAGAGCCCCAGAATAGACACTCAACTCTATGGTCAACTAATATTTGACAAAGCAGGAAAGAATGTCCAATGGAACAAAAAGACAGTCTCTTCAACAAATGGTGTTGAAAAAATTCGACAGCCACATGCAGAAAAATGAAATTGGACCATTTCCTTACACCATACATGAAAATAGACTCAAAATAAGTGAAGGATCTCAATGTGAGAAAGGAATCTTTCAAAATCCTTGAGGATAACACACGCAGCAACCTCTTCGATCTCAGCTGCAGCAAATTCTTTCTAAGAACATTGCCAAAGGCAAGGGAAGCAAGGGCAAAAATGAATTTTGGGGACTTCATCAAGATCCAAGAGTTTGCACAGCAAAGGAAACAGTTAACAAAACCAAACGACAACTGACAGAATGGGAGAAGATATTTACAAATGACATATCAGATAAAGGGCAAGTATCCAAAATTGTAAAGAACTTATCAAACTCAACACCCAAAGAACAAGTAATTCAATCAAGAAATGGGCAGAGGACATGAACAGACATTTGTGCAAAGAGGACATCCAGATGGCCAACAGACACATGAAAAAGTGCTCCACATCACTCGGCATCAGGGAAATACAAATCAAAACCACAGTGAGATACCACCTCACACCAGTCAGAATGGCTAAAATTTATATGTCAGGAAATGACAGATGCTGGTGAGGATGCGGAGAAATCTGGATCCTCCTACACTGTTGGTGGGAATGCAAGCTGGTGCAACCACTCTGGAAAACAGCATGGAGGTTCCTCAAGCTGTTGAAAATAGAGTTACCCTATGACCCAGCAATTGCACTACTGGGTATTTACCCTAAAGATACCAATGTAGTGATCCGAAGGGGCACATGCACCCAAATATTTATAGCAGTAAATGTCCACAATAGCCAAACAATGGAAAGAACCTAGATGCTCATCAACAGATGAATGGAAAATGAATAGGTGGTATATATATACAATGGAATACTATGCAGCCATCAAAAGAAAGAAATCTTGTCATTTGCGATGACATGGATGGAACTAGAGGGTATTACGCTTAGTGAAATAAGTCAGTAAGAGAAAGACAATTATTATATGATCTCCAAGATATGAAGAAGTTGAGGAGCAATGTGGAGGATTTGGGGGGGTAGGAAAAAAATAAAGGAAACAAGATGGGATTGGGAGGGAGACAAAACATAAGAGACTCTTAATCTCACAAAACAAACTGATGGTTGCCGGGGAAGGGGGGTAGGGAGATGGTGTGGGTTTATGGACATTTGGGAAGGTATGTGATGTTAAGAGTGCAAACCTGGCGATTCACAGATCTGTACCCCTGGGGCTAATAGTACATATGTTAATTAAAAAATAAAAGTATAAAAAAATAAATTACTGTATTACAGTGACTTGGATCTCCATCCTGATTAAAATTTTAAATGATCAAGATCATATTTGAAAATTCAGGTCATATCATTCATACAGAATGGCTCACAGAAATTCTATTATTGGGAAATAAACAGTATGTGAAATATGAAGGCCATCTGTTTCTAATCTGCAAAATGGTGCCATATAAACTACACCCAGGACATTTGCTTCAGCATCCAAGTACAGAGCACAGTGCTGTCCCATAAAGGCAAAATTTCTATGTCTTGCTAGAGTAGCCCATGTTCCAGGTACTTGAGGAGCATATCACAAAACTCTCACTGGAGCTGAGGGTTGTAGGTGAGGAACAAATTTTTGAGTCAGGAGAGCCTGACTGGTCCAGCTCCAACTAAACAGCCCCAAAGGTCTGCCTTCATAAAAATTAGGTATTGTTCGCCTTTTCAGTATTGCTATTTATTACCACATGGATGTATCATTATGGGAATTATGCTGAATAAGTCAAATAGGAAGACAAATACTATATGATCTGATTAGCATGGGGGATCTTAAATAATAATTGTTTTTTTTAATGAACTTATAAATAGAGAGACCATACTGGTGGTTGCCACAGTGGGAGATAGGAAGGGTAGATGAAATAGGTGAAGGTGGTCAAGGGAAGAAATTTCCAGTTATAAAGTAAACAAATATTACCTGATGGGAATGTAATAATGTACTAGAGACTGTAGTTAATAATACTATACTCTTTATCTCAAAATTACAGAGCAGCTCTTGAAAATTTTCATCATAAGAAAAACATGTAACTATGTGTTGTGATGGGTGCTAACTAGATTTATTGTGGTGATCATTTTGAAATATATTCCTTATCAATTGTTAGGTTGTACACCAAAATCCACCAATACTGTTATATGATAATTATATCTTACCAAAAAAAAAGTGGAGTCTATCTCTTTATGCTTTTATCTGGGTTAAACTTGTGACACAACTCACATGTAACCTTTAGCCACATGAACAGAAGATGGCAAAGGTGATGTTGTGTAATACCTAAAGGCTGGCTTGGGATGTTTTGAAACTTGTTTTGTGAAACAACCACTGCCCTGAAACAACAGTGGCGTGGTAGTGCCCAATCTACACTCCTGAAGAAACTGTGAGAACTGACATACCTGAGCCAATTACCAGATGTATATATTAGGCCATCTTGGACCATGCACTTCATTCAAACTCCATTCATAACACTGAGCATGTTCCCAGGTGAAAACAGAAGAAGGAACACCCAGCTGAATCCAACCTACATTGCAGAAGCATAATCAAATAAACTGCTTTTATTTTAAGCTTTCAGGTTTTAGTTTGCAACTTAAAACTAGTAATTAGGCATCAGGTTGGGGGTGGCGATTAGGTAGGTCAGTCAGATAAGCATCTGTCTTAGGCTCAGGTCATGATCTCAGGGTCCCAGAATCAAGCTCCCTCTAGGGCTCTCCACTTTGCAGGGAGTCTGCTTCTCCCGCTCATACTCACTCTGCACACACACGCACACACTCCCTCTCTCAAATAAATTAATAACAATCTTTAAAAAAAGAAAATAAAACAAAACTATTAATTTGGAAATTCAATTTTGTGGTTTTAAGCCACTAATTTTTTGCTTAGTGTTATTTCCTGGTATACAGTAGTAGGTAATTAACACACATACTAAGTTCACACAAAGCAGAAAGTAGGAGATAAACATTGTGACATTTCAGGGAACAGTCACATGATCAGACAGTTATTACGCCTAGAGATTCAGAGATTCCCTCAATCAAAAAAAGTGGTGTTTTCTATTCATATCTCCTACCAGTAGGAAAGAAACACAGAATTTCATGAGCCTCTAAATTTGGGAAGTAACATATACTGTATCTGAGAGCACTGTTCAAAATCTTTTTTTTTTTTAATGTTAACTGTAAAGATGACTAGTTTTCAGGAGGATCCATTGACAAAGGCAAAAAAGGAAAGAGTCAAATCCCTTTGCAGTGAAGGTGAACATCACCTGACCAATCAAGCAAATGAGAGCTAACATCTAAGTGTGAGGCAGATCAAGCATGGCATTCATATTTTTTGTTTTTAATGTCACCCATATTCCTCCACTTCTCTTGCTTATAGCCAGAGATGCCTTAGCAATGTCTTGCATTTCATCATGATACTCTTCTCCATCTTTGGTCACTCGTGGGCCTGACTTGGCAAGACTTTGGCTCATATTCATGGGGACACTTCTGAAATCCTACCAAGAGATATTCCCTATTGCTGCTGAGGTAGTAGACGCTGTGTGACATGACTGGGACCTAATATGCACAGAGGCTTTCCCATCAAGTTTGCTTTCTGCTTGGAATGCCCCTGCTGCTAATTTGGACTCTATATTTTTCTACAACTCTAGAAAGAGTCCAGTGACATGGCCAGTTGACAGTGCAAACGGCCCACTCTGGGGCTGAACTTTGGCCAGTGGGAAAGCGACTCAATGGCTAATTTTCCCCCTTTGTGACTTTTGCAGATTGGAAAAGGAATGTATAATCTCCCATAAAAGGTCTGGTGAGATCAAGAAGTCAGCTGTGTAAGTGGTGAAACTAGTCCAGGCATAAACAGTTTATAGGCTCCTTCCAGGAAGAGAAACAGGTAAGAGTCTGGAATTTTGGACATCGTATGAAAAAGGAAGAAATAGGTTTGATGACAATACAAAGAGAATAGAAAAAAAAGAAAGAATGGGGAGAATGATATGAGTAGGAATAGGAGAGGAATAAGAAAGGATATTAGTGGTCAAGAGTCAAGTGAATGGCTTACACTCAAAAAGCAGAAGTATGGAAGCCTGCATTACAGTTTCTCCCAGGTATAAACTTGAAATCAATTTCCCAGCAATTTTTCCAGAAATCAAAGATTCAATTAAAAAGAAAAGCAGTTTCTTGATTAGATGTGTGACATAGAGAATTTGTTTTCTCTCTCTGGACTTTGTTTCCTTATTTAATGTGAATGAATTGAATAAAAATGGAGGTAACATGATCAAAATATGTGTACCTCAGTTTCTCTAAACATTTATGCCAAACAGTAGTAAGTACCCATTTTCCTTTTGCAACTACTAGGATTCTTCATTTATCTTGAATCATAAATAAATGTTGTTGTTCCTTGATATGTTTGTCTTTCTGATAACTTCATTGTCTCTTCAAAACTGGGTGTGCTAGAATTATTCCATGGAAAAAATGAATAATGTAACAATTCATGTTCTGGGGTCTTTCTCAGTACCTGGAAGCAAGAAGTTTGTTTCTTTGTGGTTTCATTCTTTTACAAGGTCATTTTCTGGGAAACCAGAGAGGTGATGTGATATCTCATTATGATTTTGATTTGCATCTCTTTGGTGATAAATGATGTTGAGCACATTTTGATGTACTGTTGGCTATTTTTATGTCTTTGGAAAATGTCTGTTCAGTCTCTCTGCCTATTTTTTAAGCAGAGGAGATGAAGGAAATCACATAGCTTTGGCTCAGTTTTGCTGTGAACCTGAAACTGCCCTAAAAAAATAGAGATTTACAGAAGTTTTATAAAAATAAAAATAAGGAAGATGTGAAGAAGAGAAAATTGAATAATAGACAAAAACCATTTACTCCATTAACTCAAAAAAATATAGAAAAGAAGTAAAATAAGTTACAAAGAGGACAAAAAAAAACTAAAATAATATGAACTTACTCCCCAAAATTTAACAATTGCCTTAAATTCAAATACACTGCACTTGAAAGGCACAAGTTGGCAGGATAGACAGAATAATTTGCAGCAAAGAAAAGTAATGGACTAATGATATACAGAACAATACGATGAGCCCCAAAACAGAGAGCATGCACCATGAGTAAATGCTGTGATTCAATTTTCATGAAGATGAAGAATAGACAACACTAAAACAGAGTGATACAAATCAGGACGATAGTTGCATCTGAGGCAATTAACTGAAAAGGAGCATGACAGAATTTTCTGGGTTAATGAAAGTTTTCTAGGTCTTGAATTTCTTAATGGCTGTGTGAGCAACACAGTTATCAAAACTCATCAAACTTTATATTTGAAAAGGTCTGCATTTCATTTTATGTAAAATTTGTCTCACAAAAAGATTTATATTACTAAAATAACACCTTACTGATATAACTAAGTCTCCTCAAAAAAAAAAAAATCCCTTTCAAATTTAGTGATCGTTTTCATAGGAAAAAAAAAAAAAAAGCAGAACAGTGACTGTCATTAAAAATTTCATTCCCTTGAGTGGAAAATATACAAACATTTTATTGCAAAAGAGTACCTCATAGTGACTTTGAATGGCTGCCTTAAGGCTTCATGAAAATTAATGCCTATTGTACTGAAAATTACGTCATCAACAAAGTGTAATGTCAACCCACATAGTGGGAGGAAATACTTGTAAATCATGTATGTATATATTTTAAAGATTATACTTAATTGAGAGATAAAGTAAGAGGAGAAGCTGGGGGAGAGGGAGAGAAATAAACAGACTCCCCACTGAGAAGGGAGTCTAATGCAGGGCTTGATCCCAGCACCCTGACTGAGATCATGACCTGAGCAGATGACAGATGCCTAACCAACTGAGCCACCAAGACAACACTTTTTTTTTTTTTTTGCAAATTATATATCTGATAAGGAACTTGTTTTTAGACTCTATAAAGTACTCCTACCACTTAATAGTAAAAAAAAGCACAAGCCCAAATCAAAAACTGGCAAAATATCTGAATAAACCCTACTCCAAAAAAATATACAAATGTCCAAAGGAACATGAGAAGATGTTAACACCTTCAGATAATTGGTAATGCAATCCTCAGCCATCATGAGACATCACTTTCCACCCACTAGGATGTCTAGAATCAGAACTGTCAGGTAATAATGAGTTTTAGTGAGGTGGTGGAGTAATTAAAGTTCTCATAAATTGTTTGTAGTAATGTTAAGTGGTGCAACCACTTTGGAAAACAATGTGGAAGTGCCTCAGAAGATTAAACATAGAATAACAATGACTTATCTATTCTCATCTTAAACAACTACCCTAGGGAAATTAAATATATCTTCACATAAACTTGTAAACCAATATTCATAACAGCATTATTCATAAGAGCTAAAATGAGGAAACACCTACAGTTCAACTGACGAATGGGTCAATTATATATTCATAAACTGGAAGGTTATTCATCAACAAAAAGGAAACAAATACTGATCATTTCCACAATATGGGTGAAACTAATGCTCAGAACTTAATACTAAATGAAAGAAATAGGTTAAAAAAGAAAACATACTTAATTCCTTTTATATGACATGTCTAGAAAAGTTAATCTATAGAGTAATAAAGTGGATTATGGGGACCCTTTCTGGCTCAGTCTGTTCAGGCTCAGACTCTATTTCAGCTCAGATAGTCATGATCATCATGATCATGGGATTAGGCCCCATCATGCTCTACACCCACCATGGAGTCTGCTTAAGAATCTCTCCTGCCTCTCCCCTACTACACCTGAATGTGAGCTCTCTTTCTTAAAATAAATAAATAAATAAATAAATAAATAAATAAACAAACAGACAAAATAGAATGCTATTTGCATTGGACTGTTAGTGATGGTGATGGAGAGGAATGACTAAAAGGGGCAAGGGGAATAGTGTTTCTTTTTAGAGTGTCAAAGATATTGTAAAATTAGTTAATGTTGGTTGTTTCACAGCCTTCTATACTATTATATACTTTAAATAAGTGAATTGTTTAGTATGTGGTATGTATCTCAATAAAGCCAATAAAAACAGGAAAATGCTAATCCTAGTGATCACTTATACAGAATAAAAGGTCATATAGTAGCTGTTCTTAAAAATTTATTTCCCATGAACATAAGATATATAAATATTCTTAAAAGTTAGTGTATAACTTGGAACTCCATTACAGTTAAAATTTTATTTTATTCTTTAAAATACATTTATTTATTTACATTAAAAGGTGTTTATTTATTTACTTCTCAGAGACAGAGCGAGCAGACATGTAGAGGGAGAAGCAGGGAGCATCAGAAGTAGGATCCCCACCAAGCAAGAGGCCCAATGCAGGGCTGGATCCCAAGACCCTGAGATCATGACCTGAATCAAATGCAAATGCTTCACTGACAGAGCCACCCAGGCATCCCATAATTAAAATTTTAAATGATCATGATCGTGTTTAAAATTTAGTTTGTATCATTCATACAGAATAGCTCATAGAAATTTCATTGTTGGGAAATAAATCACATGTGGCATGAGAAAAGGCCATCTGTTTCTAATCCTCAAAATGGTGCCTTATGAATTAGACTCAGGACGTGTGCTCCAGCAGCCAAGTGCAGAGCACAATGCTGCCCACTAAAGGCAAATTTTCTATGGGCTAGTAGAGAAGTCCATGCTCCAGGTGCTCAAGGAGCATAGCACAAAGCCCCAACTGAAGGGGTGTGGGTGAACATTAGTGCCACCAGATCCTCGCTGGTCCAGCTCCAACTAAACAACACCGTAGGTCTGCCCTCATAAAAATTAGATACTCTTCTCCTTTTGAATATTGCCATTTGTGACAAAAAGGAAGGGATCATTATGGGAATTATGCTAAATAAATCAAACAGAAAGACAAATATTGTAAGATCTCATTAACATGGGAAATCAGAAAAAAATCTGTCAAAAAATGAACTTGCAGGTACACAGAACATATTGGTGGTTACCACAGTGGGCGATAAGAAGAGTGGATGAAATGGTGATGGTAGTCAAAGGAAGAAACAAACAAAGCAGAATGAACATGTAGAAACAGGGTGTATTCTTAAGTGTAAACCTGAATTATTATTACTATTACGATTTTTACCATTTATATTAACACTGTTTCATACCATATAAGAGAAGACACACTAGTAATGACTACTCTATTAGCCATAATACACCGATCTAAGGAAACAAAGCCTTGCAGTATCTCAAAAGCAGAAAGAGCCAGACACAACTTTGGGGCAAAGTGGCAGCTGAGAGCAGAGAGTAGAGTAGAAACTACATGTACTATAAAAGACAGACCTGAAGCAGATGTGACCTCAGAGAGACAGAATTCCTAATGATGGTCTAAGACACTGTGCAATGCCATCCTAACCTACCACTAGAGGAATTATTTACGTCTGTGGCTCAGTTAGAATAAGAACTTGTATGTTTAAATCAAAACTATTGCACATACACTGTTTCATCCGTACATTTGGGTGGCCTCACTAGACACCTGATGTCCCAGTACTGAAGATGCATCTGGTACTGCCTTCTTCCTAAATCCATTTAAAGCATTTCCAGTGATGACCTCTTTGAAATATCTAATACATCCTGAGTGGGAGAATAATATAAACTACTGTAAGACCTGAACACTTAAAAGGACAATGAAGAAATTAGTGAGATTAAGAGCAGAGTCCTTCCTTTTTCTTTCTTTTTTTTTCCTGTGACTTTAAAAAATTTTTTTTTTTAGTAAACAGACAGGTGTTTAAAAGTAATTCTTAAAAAAATCCTCAAACACTGAGAGTGAAGACAAGAAATTGCCTGAGATTCCACTTCCCCTTCTTTCAAATCCAACAGGTCTTGATGTGTCTACAACAGTTCCTTTCATTGCTTTATCTACTTTTATCTCTGCCTCTTCCTAAGAGATTCATTGCTATCCTAGGCTGAAAGAATGGATTTAATTTGATAGTACAAGTAACTGCTCATGTGATATCAATAATAAAACTGATTTTCTAATTTCACAAATGGGGTAACAGGAGCCCCATGAAGCTAAAGGATTTATCTAAAAGTATAACACCATGGTCTCAGAAGGAGATGTGTACAATTTTTGTCCTCTTTTTAACTATTTCCACCACCTCTTGACTATAAGAGCTTGATATCAAGTAAGGGACCATAAATTCATTTACTCAAAGATCGTAGATCGTTTTCTAAGACAAATCCATGGAGATATCCCACACTCAACTACTTGAACACTCATAGCAGTATTCAGAAGGGAAAATATGGGAACATGTTTTTAATTATGGGGTAAAGATAGGATGACCCTTTCCAGATATATGAACATTACCATATCCTCTAACTCTTAATTGATTCAAAATTAGTTGGCTATCTTAGACAGAATGAGAACTACTAAATACCTAAAAACAAGCAAATGGAAAACAAACAAACAAACAAACAAACAAAACTTTAAAAAAAAGCCCGAGTTTCATGGTTAGATGTGTGATTTAGAAAATTGGTTTATGTCTCTGGACTTTGTTTCCTCATATAATGTGAATGAATGGGCTAAAAATGGAGGTAAAGTGATCAAAATACGTACACCTCAATTTCTCTAAATATTCATGGCAAGCAGCAGTGAGTACCCATTTTTCCTTTTCCAACTGCTATCATTCTCCATTTATTTTGAGTGAGAAATAAATGTTGTTTTTCCTTGTGATGTTTTTCTTTCAGATATTTTCATTATCTTTGGGAACTTGGTGTACTAGCTTTATTCCAAGAGAAAAATGAACAATGAAACAGAATTCATTTCCTGGACTCTTTCTCAGAACCTAGAGGTTGAAGAAGTTTGTTTTGTGGTGATTTATTTCTTCTTCAAGGTTATTTTCTGCAAAACCTCCTCATCAGGCTGTTTACATGGGTACAGATTTGAAGTTTCCCATGTATTTCTTTCACAACAGGTAATTTATCATCTCACATCATCAAAAGTAGAAGGGTGAGTACAGTACACTCAGGTACTTTGAGAGAGACCATATTCAGATAACTCTTTTTTCACAGTATATTGTTGTAGGTTTTCTACTTCATTATTATTGTTGTTAATATCTTATTGTGCCTAGTTTATAAATTAAACTTTATCCTAGATATACATGTATGAAAAAAATTCTTTAAGGAATTCAGTACTATTTATTTTTTTCAGATCCACTGGGGGATTTTGAAACAAGGGGCCTCACTTCTCAGGAGGGCCAGAGATGCTCTGAATCAGCATCCATGATATGTTGTTGAACTCCCGTACCCAGACCTCTAATCAAAGGGTAGAAATGGGAGAAGCACCACACATTATTGACCCTAGTGACCCACTATCAAGTTTTTTGCTTCCTATTCCCTTTTACTTATGCTCTTCTTGCTTCAAAGTCTTCATTCCAATGGGAGAAATGTTTCCAGCAGGGGACACAACAATTCTATTGAACAGTGTTAGGACTGCCGCCTGACCACCTTGGATAGCTCATGTCTTTGAATCTAAAGGCAAAGGAGTAAGTTGTTGTGCTGGCTGGGGTGACTGATCCTGGCAACCAAGGGGAAATTGACTACTACTGCACAGTGGAGATAAGGAAGAGTATATCTAGAATACAGGAAATCCATAGGACCACTTTTAGTATCACCATACTCTGTGATCAAGGGCAATGGAAAACTAAAACCATGCAATCCAGGCAAAACTACTAATGACCCAGACACTTGAGGAATGAAAGTTTGTGTCACCCCACCAGCTAAAGAAACACAACCAGCTTTCCTGTGTGTTGAAGGCATATTGAATACAGAATGAATAATACAAGAAAGTAATTAAAAATTAATCATGGGACTGTTACAAAAATGAAGATGGTATTTATTATTTATTTATTTAATTTAATTTTTTATTTTTTTAATTTCTTTTCAGTGTACCAGAATTCATTGTTTATGCACCACACCCAGTGCTCCATGCAAAACGTGCCCTCCATAATACCCACCACCAGGCTCACCCAACTTCCCACTCCTGCCCCTTCAAAACCCTCAGATCAGAAGATGGTAATTATTTTATTTACTCTTTATATTATGGATATGTTTATGTGTGTAAATATATATATTTAAAGCAATTTTTTTTGCTTGTTTCTTTTCTTCACTTTCTTATTACCTTACCATGAAACTGAAGATACATGGCATTTGTGCCATACCCTTTTTGTATTTTTATTTTCCATCATAGTTTTAGCTAACTAAACATCAAGGGGAAAGTACAAACCACCCAAAAGTTTTACCTTGCCTTTTTTTGGAGGTTTTAGAGCATTTTCATTTGCATACAGAATAGTTGTACAATGTTAGGTAGAATTATAACCTTGAAAAGTCTTTATTTGGAGTTTAGGTGTTATTTATGGAGATTATACACACACACACACACACACACAGTGTGAATAATCAAGGGACTGGTTAATTTTATGTGTTAACTTATCTAGACCACTGGGAGCTCAGATATTGGTTTGACTCTTGCTTTTGGTGATGACTAAGATTTTTCTGGATGATATTAACTTTTGTGTTGGGAGAGTGAATAAAGTAGATTGCTCTAACTAAAGTGGTTCCTCATCCAACCAAATGAAGGCCTGAAAATTATGGAAGACTAACCTTCCATGAGTAAGAGGGAATTCTCCATTCTCCTGCCTGAGAGCCTGCAAACTGCACCATTAGCTCTTCCTGTCTGATGTTTCCACTCTGACACATAACTCTTCCTGATGTACAGAGCTCCTGCCTGTGGACCTGAACTGGGACATCAACTCTTACAGGCTCATAGCAGTTTCTGGTGTTCAGACTCAAAATGGGACATTGATTCTGCAGATTTTGCACTCTTCATCTTCCATCTAAACAAAAGCAAATTCTTTCTAACAAATCATTGTGTGTGTGTGTGTGTGTGTGTGTGTGTGTGTATCTCTACTCTGAAAGATGTCACATTTTCATGGATCAGGAGACTCGATATTGTTTAGAAGTCAGTAATATATGAAACAATTCACTTTTAATAAACCCATATCAAAACTCCAATGGCAATTTTTGAGGATATAGAAAAATCAGCTGACAGTTTCATATGGAATCTCAAGGGATCTTTAGTCAAAAGAAAAGAAATAAATATTGAAAAGAAAAAGTTGTAAGTCTCACATCTCCTGATTTTAAAGCTTATCATAATATTATAGTAATGAAAACAGTGTGGTAATGGCATTAAGACAGGTTCATAGACAAATGGAATAGATTGGAGAGCCCAGAAACACATCTCCTATAGGGTCACCTGACTTTCTACAAGGGTATCAACATCACCTAATAGGAAAAGGATAGTTTTTTTTCAACAAATAGTTTGGAAAAACTAGAGATTCATGTGCAAAAGAATAGAAGTAGGGCTTAACTTACACTGTATACAAAATAAACTGGAAATGGATCAAAGACCTAAGTATAAGAGCTAAAACTGTAAAATATTTAGAAGAAAATATAAATGAAAAAAAAAAAAGCTTCAAGGGGTGCCAGAGAGAATTCGTAGGTTAAAGCCTCTGCCTTTGGCTCAGGTCATGATCCCAGGGTCCTAGGATCGAGCCCCACATCTAGCTCTCTGCTCAGCTGGGAGCCTGAATCCTCCTCTTTCTCTCTCTCTCTATCTGCCTGCCTCTCCACCTACTTGTGATCTCTGTCTGTCAAATAAATATATAAAACCTTAAAAAAAAAGGAAAAATCTTCAAGACATTATTTTAGGAAATAATTTCTTGAATATGACAATAAAAAAAGATTACAGAAGAAATAAATAAATAAATGAATAAGCTCAGAGTTAAAAACTTCTATGCATCAAAGGCCACAATCAGTGAAAAGGCAACTCATGGAATTCCTAAAACTCAATATCAATAAAATCTTTGAATAAACATTTATCAAAAATATACATACAAATGGGCAATGAGCAGATGAGAAAATACCCAACATCATTAAACACTTATGTACATACTATTCATAGGAATATAAAAATGGCATAGTGACTATGAAAGACAGTATGACATTCCAGAAAATTAATAATGCAATGATCAAGTGATCTCTAATTTTCACCTCCAGGTATATAACAAAAGCATTGGAAGTGAGGATTGGAAGAAATATGTGTACCCTCATGTCCATATCAGCAATAGTCATATTAGCAAAAATAGGTAAGCCACCCAAGTGTCCATCAACATATGAACAAACAAAATGTAACACACATACAGTGAAATATTATTTGGCATAGAAAAGGAAGGTTCCTGAGTCATGCTACAACAGAAATACACTTCGATGACATACTATGTGGAATAAGCCATTTATGTTTTAAAAAACCTCATATTTTATAACAGGTTTATATTAACAGGGAAATGGTGAAAAAGAGATTTCCCACACGCTCTGTGCTCAGTTTCCTCTACTACCATCTTACATAGAAGAGTACATTAGTTCACAAGTAATTAACTTCATGGGAACACATTATTTTTAACTAACAACCATATTTTATTCAGATTACTTTCACTAATGGCTTTTTTCTCCTCCAGAATCTCATCCAGCATCCCACATTAAATTCAGTTGACATATCTTCTTTAGCACTTCCAAACAGTGAGTTTTTCTAGATACTCTCTTATTTATTTCAAGTACAATTAACATACAGCATTTTGTTACTTTCAAGTGTGTAAAATAATGATGCTACATTTCTATAGCTAACGCAGTGTCCATCACAATAACTCTTCTCAACTGTTTTTGTTTTTGATGAACTTGACTGTTTTGAGCAGAACTAGTGAGACTTTATTTTATTTTATTTTATTTTATTTTATTTTAAGATTTTATTTATTTATTTGACAGAGAGATCACAAGTAGGCAGAGAGGCAGGCAGAGAGAGAGGAGGAAGCAGGCTCCCCACCAAGCAGAGAGCCCGACGTGGGGCTTGATCCCAGGACCCTGAGATCATGACCCGAGCTGAAGGCAGAGGCTTAACCCACTGAGCCACCCAGGCACCCCCTAGTGAGACATTTTATATAAAAACCTTCACTTGGTGTTTGTTTGATATTTTACTCAAGATCAGACATGGGTTGTGGGTTATTAGGAGAAAGATCACAGAGGCCAAGTTCCACTTGCATCAGATCATGCCAGTGGGTACATACGTTCAATGTGACTCAACACAGTTGATGTTACCCTTGACCACCTGGTTAAGATAGTGTTTTCCACATTTCTCCTCTCTAAAATTACTCCTTCCATCCCACTCCACAGTGAGACTTTTGGAAGGAACTCATTTGTGTACACTCTACAAATAAGAGACTGAGAATTAGCCTACAATCCTTTGAGAGAAGAGTAACTGCAGTATCGTTAGGGATTCTTTTATTATGGGAGATTTGTTTAGTTCCCCATATTGATTACTTATTTAAGTGTTTATTATCATTATGAATTTGTGGAGTATTTAAACTATGAGTTGCATTTCAATTCAGTGTCATTTACTTTGTTCCTCAATTTTTTCCAGCTTTTGTCACCAGGGGCTCTTCCCATTGCTCTTGTGTCCCTTTGCCATATTCTCATCACAGTGTGTTTGTGTGTGTGTGTGTGTGTGTGTGTGTGTGTGTGTGTGTGTGTGTTTGCACTTACTTACCTTCCATCACTCCAAGATGCTCCAGTTTATCCTGTACATTCCCTGCCCTAGGCATAGAATCAGCCATTTACTTAAGAAATTCTATTCATTTTCTTGGATAATGGTATCAAGAACCATGCCCTGGCCACTAGATCACTAGGTAATCACTGTTTTTATTATTATTATTTTTTTATTGTAGCCAGACAACATCCTTTATGGCCCAAATAATCACCTTTAATTTCAAGAAGAGATCACCTTTTTCCCATAATCTCTTAATGCATATTGAAGATTAGGTTCTTTACTACTTCTAGCTCAGGATTCTTAATTAAAAAGGAAGGGGGCAAAAAAGGAACAAAAAAAAAAAAAAGGAAGGGAGATTTCAGGTGATTACCTTCCCTAGACTCCAATATTTTGCATCACTCATGTTTAAATACCAGGGCAGGAAAGGAAAAACGGGGAGCATTTTCTTTCCAGTCAACAGTCCATGTGAGATTTTATTTCAGAAAGTGTGGAATGAATCCAGGACCAACTTCTTCAGGCATGCGGATGAGAACATGAGCTTCAGTGACATCAAATGAGATCAGACAGAATTTTAAAAACACTTTTTTATTTTTTTTAATTATCACCTGAGCAAAGAGTAGCCAAATTACCTTTAGAAGAAGGGAGAAGACCTGAACATACTAACCTTCAGGTAAACTCTTATCAAAGCTGATAAGATTTGTGTTAGGGATTAACATAACTGTGTATATAACTCATAGAAAATTAATCTGATCAATGCCACAGTGTGCATCTGACACATAAAAGACATTTGTGGAAGGATAGAAAGTTTAGAGGATTTTCTGGACATAGATTACAATGGAAACTGAGAACACCGAATGATAGAAATGCACAGCAGCAACTGGTGGAGAGATAAGCAAATAGAAATAATATCTATTTGAGTGTCCAAGGAAGTGCTCCATGGAGATAATGATTTTACTTGGGATGGAGGAGGCTTGCCTTTTAGGTGTAAGTGAGTATTGGACTGAAAACTATTGGATTTTATCAATAGGAAAGTCCCTAGATCTTACATTTCCTTTTTAATACTTATTAATAAATATGTACTTTTTTCCTAGATGATATATTTATCAGTAAACAGAAAAAAAGGTGCCTCTCTTATGTTGCTCCCTTTGAATGTAAGCCTCTCATATATATTATTATATGAACTATACGAATGTCTCAGTCTGTATCTCTATTATGTAGATAGATGAATAGCTCTGGATGGATAGAGGATAGATAGATGATGATAGATGGTTGATAGATAGACAGATGATAAATACAGCATATATCAATAAGTAGTTGGGTGGATAGAAAGATAGATATATTTTTATAATATTTAACTGTTAGAAACCACAGACAAGTTTTCATTCCTGTTTGCCAAGAAGTTGGACAAAGAGCATATCTGGCAAACTCCTAAGAGTGCAGGGAAATCATACTGATTGGCAGTGTGGTTGGGGCATGATGTGGTTAAGAACCATGAGTCCAGAACTGTCTCTACAGTGACTCACACTCTGACACAGACATTTAAATCTTACACTGATCCTAGGAATCTTGCTGTCCCTGCAGCCATTGTCAGAAGACAGTTGTTACGAATCTTATGAACCACTAATATGCCAAGGTGATTAACAAATCAACCACTAAGAGAATATGTTTAAAAGCTTTATTTTTAATGCAGCATCATTATGATGTATTTTCAACAAAGAAAAGGGGTATTTTAAAATGGTAAGTAATCCTTTATATTGTATAATATAAAATATGAAAAAGTTTATCATAGAAACGATTTTAAACTCTAAACAACTAGAAATTATTGTGAGTTAAAGTACAGGACATAAACAGTCAAGCTAGCAGATTAAAATAAATTTCATAATGGATTGGACCAAATGACTGAATGTTCACAGGTAAAATATTATTTGTTTCTCTCTTGTTCTCTCTCTCTCTCTCTCTCTCTCTCTCTCATGTTTCTCTCTCTTTTAGGTGTCCTTATGGAAAACACTATCAAAAGTTTCTACATAATTCCTTGATTGTTCAGAATACTTACTAGAAAATACTTCATAACTGAACTACAAGGCTCAAATAGTGTGAAAGAGCAGTATGCACATATTGCAGGAGTTTTCTCCATTTTCCCACATCCTGTCATAATAGGTCCTTGCTGTAAACTAAAGAGAGATCTTCACTTCAGAAAGATACCATCTCATACCAATCTCCTAGATTATTGTTTATAATGCCTAAAGAATCACATATACTTTTATTATTGACATATTTCATTGTTTCTGTGAGCACTCAGGTGAATAGATTGTGAATAACTATTATGATTCCCACCTTATTCAGAAGAAAACAACACAGAAGGTAAGGGATTACACACTGGTAATTGACACATCCATGATCATATGGATTTGATCTCCAAATGAAGTAATCATTTCATAATACTTTTTATCTGTAGATTATTTCTAACTTCCATTTCTCCACTTTGCCTGAAATAATGCAACAAAACAACAGCGTGTCTGAGTTCATACTGTTAGGATTGACCCAAAATCCCATGAGACAGAAAATGGTATTTGTAATCTTCTTCATTTTTTATGTGGGAACTGTGGTAGGAAATTTGCTTATTATTGTGACCATCAAGTACAGCCCTACACTTGGGAGCCCCATGTACTTTTTCCTATTTTATTTGTCTCTTACAGATTCCTGCTTCTCAACATCCATAGCCCCCAGACTAATTGTGGATTCACTCTCCGCAAAAAAAATCATATCTTACAATGAGTGCATGACTCAAGTCTTTGCCCTACATTTATTTGGCTGCATGGAGATCTTTGTGCTCATCTTCATGGCCGCTGATCGTTATGTGGCCATCTGTAAGCCCTTACATTACCCAATCATCATGAGACGACAGGTCTGCACAGTCCTTATTATTCTTGCATGGATAGGATCTTTTATCCATTCTATAGCCCAGATTATCCTGGCCTTGAGACTGCCTTTCTGTGGGCCCAATTTAATTGATCATTACTGCTGTGATTTGCAACCCTTGCTGAAACTGGCTTGCATGGACACCTATAGGATCAACCTACTGTTGGTGTCTAACAGTGGGGCCCTTTGCTCAAGCAGTTTTGTGATTCTGATAATCTCATACATTGTCATCCTCCATTCCCTGAGAAACCACAGTGTAGAAGGGAGGAAAAAAGCTCTCTCTACTTGCACTTCTCACATCATAGTAGTAATCTTATCCTTTGGTCCATGCATATTCATATATACACGCCCCCCAACCACTTTCTCGATGGACAAGATGGTGACTGTATTTTATACTATTGGGACCCCTTTTCTCAATCCACTCATCTACACCCTGAGGAATGCAGAAGTGAAAAATGCCATGAGAAAGCTCTGGCATATCAAAATTGCCTCAAAAAGCAAAAGATGAATTGAGATCTTTGGTTGATTACTGAACCTGTACACATATCAAATACGATAGTGTATATCTTGACTTGCTGGATGCACTCTAAAAAGGACAGCTGGTTTCATTTCTTTTATCTGTACTTCTGTCCTCAAACTAGTAGCTTCCCTCATAATGCCGGCCTGGTTCTTTCTTTACCTGAGAGCTCAACTCTGACACTATGGATTATGAAATACTCCTCACATCTCAGTCTACACTCTGTTTTGGTAAAGAGAAAGATATTTATACAATCACAACTGTTCAAACAATAAACAGCCAGAAAGCAAGGAAGAAATGAAGGAAGGAAGGAAGGAAGGAAGGAAGGAAGGAAGGAAGGAAAGAAGGAAGGAAAGAAAGAAAAGGAAAGAAAGTCTTGTTCTCTATGACTTGAATTTTCTCTAAAGCACATTTCAATTAAGGTATCCAGCTTTCCCTGAGCACATTCAGAGCAAAGGAGCTAATTGTGAGTCAAGAAGTTCTTTTCATTATATCATTAGATTATCTTGAAAAAAGTTTCATCCTAGTGAAACAAAGGCTATATATATATATACATATATATACACACACACACATATATACGTATATGAATATACGTATTTTTTCTTATACAATTGCTTTAATGTTTCCTTTGACTATTAGGATAACAGAGATGTTATGTATAGGATTATCTAAATGTAAAAGGTCTTATGATATTCAGCTAATTTCTATGATTGTTAAATGGGGGCTACAACTAGAGACTTCTACAACTCTAAGGGGGAAAGAAGTAAAACCATTTATGCTGTCAAGAATAAATAAGAATTTACAATACACCATAGATACAACATATTATCCAAGCATGAAGTACAGAAAGGTAGAATCAACTTTAAAGGAAAAAAGTGAATATAATTCCATCTACAATCGGGTTGTATCAATGGAATAAAAGAAAGTTTGGGAGGCATTCAGAAATACTCAGTATCCTTGTATCTAGTTAATGGAGTGCGAGAGAACTTACTCTTGCAGCAAGAAGCCATTTTCTTTCTCTGTTGGTGCTTCATTACTAATGGGGTAGTGTGCATTATCAAGTTAGAATTGCCAATAGAATCTGATGTTCATAGTGAGCAGAGCAGATTTACAGCCATGCCTTGAATAGATGCATACCAGGGATTATATCATGAACTTCTAAAATTCATTCATTTCAGAGAATACAAAAAACTAACTCAAAGGGATACATGCATGGCAAGGATTACAGCAGCATCATCTGCAATGAACAAATTGTGGAAATAGCTGCAGTGTCCATCAAATGATGAATTGGAAAATATAGGGTGTATTTAGGTATATGGTGCATTTTTATATATATCTATATATAGATAGATGATGATAGATAGATGATAGATAGGTAGCTAGATGGATAGATATAATGGCATGTGACTCAATTATCAACAAGAATGGGAAGTGAGATCTTGCCATTTCCCATGACAAAGATGGAGCTAGAAAGTAGTATGTGAGGCAAAAGCAGTCAGTCAGAGAAAGATAAATACCCTATGATTTCACTCATGTGAAAATTAAGAAACAAAACAAATGAGTATAGGAAAAAACAGAATGAGGGTGTCAAATCAACAAACAGATTCTTAAGTATAGAGAATAAACTGATGGTTACGAGGGTAGATGGGTAGGAGGACAGGTTAGATATGTGATGGGCATATACTAGTACACTCACTAAATTGTACACTTGTAACACCTGTTACACTTTATATTAATAAACTGGCATTTAAACAAAAACTTAAATACATGCATCATACATACATACATACATAATAAATAAATAAAATTCATTTATACAAGTGTATTCAAGTGTACCAGATCCTTAGTAACTGCTTTAAGATTCCATTTCATTTTTAATGTCATTCCCCATTATTTACCTGGAAAACTTTTCAATACCAATAGTCTCCTCCTGTCAAAGATTGTTTTAAAATATCATGTTTTCAGACTTCTCATTACTTTTTGCTTTTGGGGATATTATAAAGCTTAGTGGCTGCACTAGCGTCCTAAAGTTGACTTATTAACATACAAAAATTATATACATATTTCAGTTGTACAACTTGTTTTTATCATATACATACAATGTGTAAAGATCACCACAATCTAATTAGTACATCTGACTTCTCTATATAGTTACCAGTGTGTATGTGTGTGTGTGTGTGTGTGTGTGTGTGTAAGAAGATTCCATTTAGCATCAATCATTTCTGCAATTTCAACTATGCGTTATGATGTTGTTAGCAATAGTGACCTTGCTATATATTAGATGTCTGGAACTTATTCTTTCTACGTAGCTGAGTCCTTGTACCCTTGGGCCAACATCTCTCCATTTCCCCCAATCCCTGGCCACTGATAACCACCATTATACTCTCTGCGTCTGTGAATTGAACTATATCATTTCCACATTTAAGTGAATTCATGGAGTATTTCTCTTTCTGTTTCCCATTGTTTCACTTAACATCAAGTCCTTCAGCTCCATCTATGTTATGGCAAACGGCAGAATTTTCCTCTATTTGAAGTCTGAATAATATATGTCTCGCATTTCCTGTATTGATTCATCAGTCAGGGATGAGGTTATACCCACACCTTGGCTACTGTGAATAATGATGCAATGAACCTGGGAACACAGGCAGCCCTTCACAGTCATGATTTCTGATCCTTTGGATATCTACCCAATGGTAGGATTGTAGGATTGTCATTCTCCTTTTACTTCTTGGAGGAACCTTTATATTCTTTTCCATAATGACTGTATAAATTTACATACCATTCAATAAGATACATGGGATCCCTTTACTCTACATCCTCTTTAACATTTCATATCTCTTGTGTTCTTGATAATAGTCAGTCTAACAGATGTGAAGTGATATGTCATTATGATTTTGATATACATTTCCCTGAGAATGAGTGTTGTTGAGCACCTTTTGTTGTACTTGTTGGCCATTTGTGTATCTTTGGGAAAAGTTTTATTCAGTCTCTCTGCCTATTTTGTAATCAGAAGAGATGAAGGAGATTTCCATTGCTTCTGCTCATTTTTCCTGTGAACCTGAAACTGCTCTAAAAACAGTCAACTATTAAAAATATGTTAAGAAGATGACAAAAATTTAGTATTAGGCAAACTCCATTATTCCATTAGCTCAGAAAAATATATAAATAAATAAAATAAGTTATAAAGGGGAGAGAAAAGTAAACTAGAATAAGATGAACTTATTACCCCAAATTGAATAATCACATTAAAGGCAAATACACTGCACTTGAAAGAAAGAAGTTGACACAATAGACAGAATGATCTTCAGCTAAGAAAAATAATGGACTGGTGATAAATTTGTCAGTATGATAAATCCTGGAAGAAAGAGACCATGCACTATGAGTAAATGTGTGGTTCAATTTGCATGAAGCTATAGAATAGACAATACTAAGAGTGACACAAATGAGCACAATAGTTGTATCTGAGTGAATTAACTGGAAAGGAGCATGACAGAATTTTCAGAGTTAATGAAACTATTCTAGATTTTGAATTTGTTAATGGCTTTGTGTGTATATACATTAATTAATATGCATCAAACCATATACTTTAAAGGTCTGCTATTCATTATATGTAATATTTGTCTCAGAGAAAGAATTGTGTTACTAAAAATCATAAACAAACAAACAAAACCTTACCAATATATGTAAAAAAAATTCCTATCAAAAATAGTGAAAAAGGCAGAACAGTGCCTGAGATTTCACCAAAATTAAAAATACTTTTACAGAAAATTATGTCATCAAAGAAGAGTTAAGCCAACCCACATATTGGGAGAAAATACTTGCAAATCATGAATCTGAAAAAGAATTTGTTTTCAGATATATTAGTTGTATAAAGAGCTTAATAATACCTATTAATCATTAAAAAAAACAACTTGTAAACTGGCAATATATGCCAAAAACTGTATTTCCACAAAAATATACAAATGGCCAAAGAACGTGAGAAAGGTTTAACACCTTTAGATAACAGGAAGCAAAAACCTCAGCCATAATGAGATAAACTTTCCATCCACTAGGATGTCTAGAATTTAAAAATAAATAAATAAATAAAAAGCAAAACAAAAATAAAAAAAACAAAACATACAGTATCTAGTTTGTTTGTTTGTTTGTTTTTTTCAGTGTGCCAGAATTCATTTTTTATGTACCACACCCAGTACTCCATGCAATACATGCCCTCCATAATATCCACCACCAGGCTCACCCAACTTCCCATGCCATGACCCTTCAAAACCCTCAGATTGTTTTTCAGAGTCCATAGTCTCTCATGGTTCATCTTCCCCTCCAATTTCCCCCAACTCCCTTCTCCTCTCCATCTCCCCATGTCCTCCCTGTTATTTCTTATGCTCTACAAATAAGCAAAACCATATGATAATTGACTCTCTATGCTTGACTTATTTCACTCAGCACAATCTCTTCCAGTCCTATCCATGTTGATACAAAAGTTGGGTATTCATCCTTTATGATGGAGGCATAATACTCCATAGTGTATATGGACCACATCTTCCTTGTCCATGCATCTGTTGAAGGGCATCATGGTTCCTTCCACAGTTTGGCGACTGTGGCCATTGCTCCTATGAACATTGGGGTACAGATGGTCCTTCTTTTCACCACATCTGTATCTTTGGAGTAAATACCCAGTAGTGTAATTGAAGGGTCATAGGCAAGCTCTATTTTTAATTTCTTAAGGAATCTCCACACTGTTTTCCAAAGTGGCTCTACCAACTTGCATTCCTACCACAGTGTACAAGGGTTCTCCTTTCTCCACATCCTCTCCAACACATGTTATTTACTGTCTTGTTAATTTTTGCCATTCTAACTGGTGTAAGGTGGTATCTCAATGTGGTTTTGTTTTGAATCTCCCTGATGGCTAGTGATGATGAACATTTTTTCATGTGTCTGATAGCCATTTGTATGTCTTATTGGAGAAGTGTCTGTTCATGTTTTCTGCCCATTTTTTGACATGACTATCTGTTTTGTGTGTGTTGAGTTTGAGGAGTTCTTTATCGATCCTGGATATCAGCCTTATGCCTGTACTGTCATTTGTGGATATCTTCTCCCATTCCATGGGTTGCCCCTTTGTTTTGTTGACTGTTCCCTTTGCTGTGCAGAAGCTTTTGATCTTGATGAAGTCCCAAATATTCATTTTCACTTTTCTTTCCTTTGCCTTTGGAGACATATCTTGAAAGAAGTTGCTGTGGCTGATCTTGAAAATGTTACTTCCTATGTTCTCCTCTAGGATTCTGAAGGATTCCAGCCTCACGTTGAAGTCTTGTATCCATTTTGAGTTCATCTTTGTGTATGTTGTAGAGAATGGTCGAGTTTCATTCTTCTACACATAGCTGTCCAAATTTCCCAGCACCATTTATTGAAGAAACTGTCTTTTTTCCACTGTATATTTTTTACTGCTTTGTTGAAGATTATTTGACCATAGAGTTTAGGGTCCATATATGGGCTCTCTACTCTGTTCCACTGGTCTATGTGTCTGTTTTTATGCTGGTACCATGCTGTATTGGTGAACACAGGTTTGTAGTAAAGCTTGAAATCAGGCAACATGATGTCCCTGGTTTTGTTTTTCTTCTTCAACATTTCCTTAGCAATTCGAGGTCTCTTCTGATTCCATATACATTTTTGGATTATTTGTTCCAGCTCTTTGAAAAATGCCTCTGGAATTTTGATTGGAATGGCATTGAAAGTATAGATTGCTCTAGGAATATAGACATTTTATCAATGCTTATTTTTCCAATCCATGAGCATGGGATGGTCTTCCATTTTTCTGTGTCTTCCTCAATTTATTTCATGAGTGTTCCATAGTTACTTGAGTGCAGATCCTTTATCTCTTTGGTTAGGCTTATTCCCAGGTATCTTATGGTTCTTGGTGCTAGAGTAAATGGAATCAATTCTCTAATTTCCCTTTCTGTATTTTCATTGTTAGTGTGTAAGAAAGCCACTTATTTCTGTGCATTGACTTTGTATCCTGCCACATTACTGAATTGCTATATGAGTTCTAGTAGTTTGGGGGTGGAGTCTTTTGGATTTCCATATAAAGTATCATGTCATCTGCAAAGAGAGAGTCTTACTTCTTCATTACGAATTTGAATACATTTTATTTCTCTTTGTTGTCTGACTGCTGTTGCTAGGACTTCTAATACTATGTAGAACAAGAGTGGTGAGAGTGGCATCCTTGTCGTGTTCCTGATCTCAAAGGGAAGGCTGTCAACTTTTTCCCATTGAGGATATTTGCTGTGGGTTTTTCATAGATGGATTTGAAGAAGTTGAAGAATGGTCCCTCTATCCCTATACTTTGAAGAATTTTAATCAGCAAGAGATGCTGGATTTTGTAAAATGATTTTTCTGCATCAATTGAGAGGACCATGTGGTTCTTCTCTCTTCTCTTATTGATTTGTTCTATCACATTGATTGATTTGCGAATGTTGAACCATGCTTGTAACCCAGGGATGAATGCCACCTGGTCATGGTGGATAATCTTTTTAATGTGCTGTTGGTTCCTGTTTGCTAGGATCTTGTTGAGTATCTTAGCATCCATATTCATCAGGGATATTGGTCTGAAATTCTCCTTTTGGTGGGGTCTTTGCCTGGTTTGGGGATCAAGGTAATGCTGCCTTCATAAAAAGAGTCTGGAAGTTTTCCTTCTGCTTCAATTTTTTGAAAAAGCTTCAGGAAACAGCTTCAGGAGAATAGGTGTTATTTCTTCTTTGAATGTTTGGTAGGATTCCCCAGGGAATCCATCAGGTCCTGGTCTCTTGTTTTTTGGGAGGTTTTTGATCACTGATTCAATCTTGTTACTAGATATTGGTTTATTCGGGTTGTCAATTTCTTCCTGGTTCAATTTTGGGAGTTTATAGTTTTCCATGAATGCATCCATTTCATCTAGGTTGCTTAACTTATTGTCATGTAACTGTTGATAATAACTTCTGATGATTGTTTCTATTTCCTTGGTGTTAGGGAATTTTCCTCTTCCCTCTTCATTCATAATTTTATTAATTTGGGCCTTCTCTCTTTTCTTTTGGATTAGTTTGGCCAATGGTTTATCAATCTTATTGATTCTTTCAAAAACCAGCTTCTAATTTCATTGATGAGTTCTACTGTATCTTTAGTTTCTATCTCATTGATCTCTGCTCTAATCTTGATTATTACCCTGCTTGTGTGAGGAGTTGGCTTAATTTGTTGTTGATTCTCCAGTTCTTTAAGGTGTAGAGACAGCTGGTATATTCTGGATTTTTCAATTGTTTTTGAGGGAGTTTGGATGGCTATGTATTTCCCCCTTACGACCGCCTTTGCTGCATCCCATAGGTTTTGCACTGAAATGTCTTCATTCTCATTGGTTGCCATGAATTGTTTAAGTTCTTCTTTGATTTTCTGGTTGATCCAAACATTCTTAAGCAAGTTGGTCTTTAGCTTCCAGGTGCTTGAGTTCCTTCAAAACTTTTGCTTGTGGTTGAGCTCCAGTTTCAAAGCATTGTGATCTGAGAATATGCAGGGAATAATCTCAATCTTTTGGTATTGGTTGAGCCCTAATTTCTGACCCAGTATGTGGTCTATTCTGGAGAAGGTTCCATGTGCACTTGAGAAGAATGAGTATTCTGTTGTTTTAGGGTGGAATGTTCTATATATATCTATGAGGTCCATCTGGTCCAAAGTGTCATTCAATGCTCTTGTTTCTTTATTGATTTTCTGCTTAGATGATCTGTCTATTACCGTGAGTGGCATCTTAAGATCTCCTACTATTAATGCATTCATATAAATATGACTTTTTATCTTGATTAACAGTTTTCTTATGTAATTGGCTCCAATATTATGGGACTAAACATTTACAATTGTTAGATCTTCTTGGTGGATAGTCCCTTTAAGAATTATGTAGTGTCCTTCTGTATCTCTGACTACAGGCTTTAGTTTAAAATCTAATTTATCTAATATGAGAATTATTACCTCCAAGCTTCTTTTGAGTCCCAGTGGCATGAAAGATGTTTCTCTATCCCTTCACTTTCAGTCTGGATGTATCCTTAGGTTCAAAATGTGTCTCTTGTAAACAACATATGGATGGGTCCTGTCGTTTTATCTAATCTGCAACCCTGTGTCCTTTTATGGGCACATTTAGGCCGTTCATGTTGAGAGTGATTATTGAGAGATATATTTTTATTGACATCGTGTTACCTGTGAAGTCTTTGTTTCTGTAGATTGTCTTAATATATTTCTGTTCGATGATATTCCTGTTTTTTTTCCTTTTTTATAAAATTCCCCTTAATATTTCTTACAGTGCCAGCTTGGTGGTCACATACTCTTTTAAACTTTGACAGTCTTGGATGCTCTTTATCTCTCCATCCATTTTGAATGTCAGTCTTTCTGGATAAAGTATTCTTGGCAGCATGTTCTTCTCATTTAGTGCCCTGAATACATCTGCCAGCCGTTTCTGGCTTGCCAGGTTTCTGTGGATAGGTCTGACATTATTCTGATGGGCCTTCCTCTGTACATAAGGAATCTATTTCCCCTAGCTGATTTCAAGAGCTCTTGTCTAAAATTATGATTCATCACTTTCACAGTCAGGTGTCTCGAGTTCTTTCTAGATTCTATGATCTTGTGGGAAGATCTTTCTACCTCTAGGACATGAACACTGGTTCCATTCACCAAATTGGGAAAAATTTCATGGAGAATTTGTTCAACTATATCTTCTAGTATTCTTTCTTTCTCCTCCCCCTCAGGGATTCCAATAATTCTGACATTGGAACCTTTCATGGTGTCATTTATTTCCCTAATTCTGTTTTTGTGGCTTCTAAGCTGTTTGTTCCAAGCTTCCTCCTGATCCTTTTTCTCTATCAGTTTGTCCTCCAGATCACTAATTCTATCTTCTGCTTCAGTTACCCTAGTTTTTACAGAATTCAGATTAGATTGGAACTCATTTAGAGCATTGTTAACATCATCCCTGGTGGCTTTCACTTCTGCCTTAATCAATTCCATTTTGTCATCAAAGGCTTTCACCAACCTACCTATTGCATAGATAATTTTTATTCTGAATTCTCTTTCTGACATCCTGTTTATGTCCAATTCCAAAAGCTCTGATGGAGAGGGCCCAGTATCTGAATTTTTCCTCTGTTGGTCATTCTTCCTTCTACTCATTTTGATGAGATATGGCTGAATGGATGTGTAGCTGAATGTATCAACTGTGGTGCAGGCAAGGTACAATCTGGAATGCTTCTGAGAAATCAAGAGTCCCAACCAAAAGATAAAAGAAAAAGAGCGAGAGAGAGAGAGGGGTAGAAAGAGGGAAAAAAGAAATAGAAAAGGAAAGAGAAAGCCCAGCCTGAATAGGCCCCAAAGCTAAGATTTATAAAGTACACAAACAAAGAAAGACAAACAAAAAGACCTACAAAAGTAGATGACAAGAGGTAAGAAAAACAAATAAATAAATAAAAAAGAACCCAGTCAAAATGAACCCCAAGTGTAAGACTTATATACTACCAGAACAAAAACAAATACACAGAAACATAGTAGACAGTATCTAGGTTTAGTGAGGTACTAGAGAAATTGGGGTTCTCATAAGTTGCTGGTGATAATGTTAAATGGTGCAACCACTTTGGAAAACAATGTGACAGCTCCTCAAAGTATTAAATGATAAAACATATGGTATAATTCTTTTTTTTAATGAAATATTAGGGAAGCTAATCTAAAGTGAAAGAAAGTATGGTTTTGGGGGCCCCTTGGTGGCTCAGACTAATCAGTCTTAGACTCTTGATTTCATCACAGATCATGATCTCAGTATCCTGGATTGAGCCTTACATTGGGCTCTGCATTCAGCATGTACTCTGCTTAAGAGATTCACATTTTCCTGCTCCCTGCTGCCAATGCTCTGGAATTAGATCTCTAATTTTCTTAAAAAAAAAAGAGAGAGAGAGAGAGAGAGAGAGAGAAAGAAAAAGAAAAAAAAAAGAAAGAAAAAGAAAAAGAAAAAACAGAAAGTAGGTCATATTTTCCTAGGACTGCTGGTGATGATGATGGAGAGGAATGAGAAGGGACTAATTTGCTATGAAGTTTCTTTATTTTATTTTTTATAATTTTTATTATGTTAGTCAACATATAGTACGTCATTAGTTTTTGATGTAGTGTTTCATGATTTATTGTTTGAGTATAACACCCAGTGGAGTTTCTTTTTAGAGTGGCAAAGATGTTGCAAAATCAGATAATGATGATTCACAGCTTTCTATACCAAAAAATATTACATTACATATTTTAATTAAGTGAATTGTATTGTATGAGGAGTATATATTAATAAAGCTGTTAAAAATAGATAAATATTTAATCTAGCAATCATTTGTACAGAATAAAAGCCCATAGAGCAACCGTTATTAAAAATCTATTTTGGGGCACCCAGGTTGCTCAGAGGATTAAGCCTCTGCCATCGGCTCAGTTCATGATCTCAGGGTCCTGCATCGGGCTCCCTGCTCAGCAGGGAGCCTGCTTCCTTCTCTCTCTCTCTGCCTGCCTCTATGCCTCCTTGTGATCTCTCTCTGTCAAATAGATAAATAAAATATTTAAAAAATATATATATATTTCCAAGGAACAGAAAACATATAAATATTCTATTAAAATTACTGTGTCACAGTGACTTGGATCTCTATTCTGATTAAAATTTTAAATGATCAAGATCATATTTGTAAATTTAGTTTGTATCATTCATAAAGAATGGCTCATAGAAATTCTATTATTGGGAAATAAATAGCATGTGACATAGAAAATGACCATCTCTTTGTAATCTACAAAATGGTGCCATGGGGACTACACCCAGGACATCTGATTTAGCATCCAAGTGCAGAGCACAGTGCTGTCCACTAAAGGCAAAATTTCTATGTGTTGCTAGAGTAGCCCATATTCCAGGTACTTGAGGAGCATATCACAGAACCCTCACTGGAGCTGAGGGTTGTAGGTGAGGAACAAATTTTTGAGTCAGGAGAGCCTGACTGGTCCAGCTCCAACTAAACAGCCCCAAAGGTCTGACTTCATAAAAATTAGGTATTGTTCACCTTTTCAGTATTGCCATTTATTACCACATGGATGTATCATTATGGGAATTATGCTAAGTAAGTCAAACAGGAAGACAGACACTATATGATCTGATTAGCATGGGGGATCTTAAATAATAATTGTTTTTTTTAAAATGAACTTATAAATAGAGAGACCATATTGGTGGTTGCCACAGTGGGGGATAGGAAGGGTAGATGAAATAGGTGAAGGTGGTCAAGGGAAGAAATTTCCAGTTATAAAGTAAACAAATATTACCTGATGGGAATGTAATAATGTACTAGAGACTGTAGTTAATAATACTATACTCTTTATCTCAAAATTACAGAGTAGCTCTTGAAAATTTTCGTCATAAAATACATACATAAGAACACGTAACTATGTGTTGTCATGGGTGCTAACTAGATTTATTGTGGTGATCATTTTGAAATATATTCCTTATCAAATTGCTAGGTTGTACACCTAAATCCACCAATACTGTTATATGATAATTATATCTTACCAAAAAAGTGGAGTCTATCTCTTTATGCTTTTATCTGGGTTAAACTTGTGACACAACTCACATGTAACCTTTAGCCACATGAACAGAAGATGGCAAAGGTGTTGTGTAATCCCTAAAGGCTGGCTTGAGATGTCTTGAAACTTGTTTTGTGAAACAACCACTGCCCTGAAACAACAGTGGTGTGGTAGTGCCCAATCTACACTCCTGAAGAAACTGTGAGAACTGACATACCGGAGCCAATTACCAGATGTATATATAAGGCCATCTTGGACAATGTACTCCATTCAGACTCCATTCATAACACTGAGCATGTTCCCAGGTGAAAACAGAAGAAGGAACACCCAGCTGAATCCAACCTACATTGCAGAAGCATAATCAAATAAATTGCTTTTATTTTAAGCTTTCAGGTTTTGGTTTGCAATTTAAAACTAGTAATTAGGGGTCAGGTTGGGGTGGTGATTGGGTAGCTCAATCAGGTAAGCATCTGCCTTTGGCTCAGTTCATGATCTCAGGGTCCCAGAATCAAGCTCCTTCTAGGGCTCTCCACTTTGCAGGGAGTCTGCTTCTCCCTCTCATACTCACTCTGCACACACACGCACACACTCCCTCTCTCAGATAAATAACAATCTTTAAAAAAAGAAAAATAAAACAAAACTATTAATTTGGAAATTCAATTTTGTGGTTTTAAGCCACTAATTTTTTGCTTAGTGTTATTTCCTGGTATACAGTAGTAGGTAATTAACACACATACTAAGTTCACACAAAGCAGAAAGTAGGAGATAACATTGTGACATTTCAGGGAACAGTCACATGATCAGACAGTTATTAGACCTGGAGATGCAGAGATTCCCTCAATCAAAAAAAGTGGTGTTTTCTATTCATACCTCCTACCAGCAGGAAAGAAACAGAATTTCATGAGCCTCTAAATTTCGGAAGTTACATATACTGTATCTGAGAGCACTGTTCAAAATCTTTTTTTTTTTTTAATGTTAACTGTAAAGATGACTAGTTTTCAGGAGGATCCATTGACAAAGGCAAAAAAGGAAAGAGTCAAATCCCTTTGCAGTGAAGGTGAACATCACCTGCCCAATCAAGCAAATGAGAGCTAACATCTAAGTGTGAGGCAGATCAAGCATGACACTCAGATTTTTTTTATGTCACCCACATTCCTCCACTTCTCTTGCTTATAGCCAGAGATGCCTTAGCAATGTCCTGCATTTCATCATGATACTCTTCTCCATCTTTGGTCACTCGTGGGCCTGACTTGGCAAGACTTTGGCTCATATTCATGGGGGCACTTCTGAAATCCTACCAAGAGATATTCCCTATTGCTGCTGAGGTAGTAGATGCCATGTGACATGACTGGGACGTAATATGCACAGAGGCTTTCCCATCAAGTTTGCTTTCTGCTTGGAATGCCCCTACTGCTAATTTGGACTCTATATTTTTCTATAGCTCTAGAAAGAGTCCAGTGACATGGCCAGAAGACAGTGCAAATGACCCACTCTGGGGCTGAACTTTGGCCAGTGGGAAAGCGACTCAATGGCTAATTTTCCCCCTTTGTGGCTTTTTACAGATTGGAAAAGGAATGTATAGTCTCTCATAAAAGGTCTGGTGAGATCAAGAAGTCAGCTGTGTAAGTGGTGAAACTACTCCAGGCATAGGCAGTTTATAGGCTCCTTCCAGGAATAGAAACAGGTAAGAGTCTGGCATTTTGGACATTGTATGAAAAAGGAAGAAATGGGTTTGATGAGAATACAAAGGGAATAGAAAGAAAAGAAAGAATGGGGAGAATGAAATGAGTAAGAATAGGAGAGGAATAAGATAGGATATTAGTGGTCAAGAGTCAAGTTAATGGCTTACACTCAAAAAGTAGAAGTATGGAAGCCCTGCGTTGCAAATCAATTTCCCAGCAATTTTCCCAGAAATCAGCAAAGAGTCAATAAAAAAGAAAAGCAGTTTCTTGATTAGATGTGTGACGTAGAGAATTTGTTTTTTCTCTCTGGACTTTGTTTCCACATTTAATGTGAATAAATTGAATAAAAATGGAGGTAACATGATCAAAATATGTGTACCTCAGTTTCTCTAAACATTTATGCCAAACAATAGTAAGTACCCATTTTTATTTTCCAACTACTGGGATTCTTCCTTTATTTTGAATCATAAATAAATGTTGTTCCTTGATATGTTTGTCTTTCAGATAATTTCATTGTCTCTTCAAAACTGGATGTGCTAGAATTATTCCATGGAAAAAATGAATAATGTAACAATTCATATTCTGGGGTATTTCTCACACCTAGCTGTAAGAAGTTTGTTTCTTGGAGGTTTCTTTCTTTCTCTCAATCTCTAGGAAACCTCATCATGATGAGTGTTTACATGTGAAACCTTTTCAAGGTTCTCATGCATTTCTTCCTCAAACTCTTTTCTTTTGGGTATATTAGTTACTCTTCAGTTACAGCTCCCAATAATTTTGTTGACCTATTAGCCAAGAGTAAAACTATCTCCCATGTGGGGTGCATGCTGAAACTCTTTGTGGTTCATTTCTTTGGTTGTATGGAGATCTTCATCCTTACTGTAATGACCTATGATTGTTATGTGGCTATATGTAAACCCCAAATATGTATATGATCATCATGGACTGGAACAATGCAATAAAACATTGTTGGGGACCTGGATAGGTGGGTTATTACACTCCATTATTCAAGTGGCTCTGGTAGTGCAGTTACCCTTTTGTAGACCCGGTGAGATCAATCACTATTTTTGTGATGTCCACCCTGTGCTGAAACTTGCCTGCACAGACAGATATGTTGTCGGTGTTGTGGTGACAGCCAACAGTGGTATCATTGCACTGGGGAGCTTTGTAATCTTGATAATTTCCTATACCATCCTCCTGGTGTCCCTGAGAAAACATTCAGCAGAAGGCAGGCACAAAGCAGTCTCCACTTGTGGCTCCCACATTGCTGTGGTCATCATCTTTCTTGGCCACTGTACTATCCTGTAGATGCATTGATATTACCTTTTCAGAGGATAAGATGGTGGCTGTATTTTACACCATTTTTACCCCCATATTAAATTCCCAGATCTATGTTGCTGAGAAAATAAGTCAAGAATGCGCTGAAAAGACTGTGACACAAGGTTTTCTCAGAAGCTAATGCTAAATAGTTGAAGTAACAATTTAACCAGGATGATCCTAAATTTTCTCCTCTGCTCAACAAAATCAGTAATAACAACTTTACAAGGTTATTAGAGAACAAAAGAGAGACTAGCACTTTCTACCCACCTGAGGTATCATTTATCATTATTATTATATTTGTCCTAATATTTCATAAGTAGATATATTTTCTGAATGATCTAGGCCAGAGGAATCTTTTAAACACAGAAGCTCAGGATAATGCTACTGAGCACACTTATTTTCTCCTCACCATTTTGGTCTTTCTGTAATTTTCCTTAAATTGAGAGTCTACTATGAAGTATTTAAGGCCATTTTCTAGTTTTAGAACTCTGATAGAAACATACTGAGCACTCAAATGTATATGTTGCATGTAGAAAAGGACATAGGAAAAATAACAGAGATCTAACTATAGTATTCTGATCTAAGTCCTCCAGAATACAGTAGAAACTAAACCTAGCAAGGCTGGAAAGGGAGAGGAGGTGTGTGCAGCATGTGAAAGAGAGAAAATAGGTTTAAAACACAAAAGATCTGGGGCATCTGGGTGGCTCAGTGGGTTAAGCCTCTGCCTTTGGCTCAGGTCATGATCCCAGTGTCCTGGGATCGAGCCCTGCCCGCATCAGGCTCTCTGCTCAGCAGGGAGCCTGCCTCCCCCTCCTCTCTCTGCCTGCCTCTCTGCCTACTTGTGATCTCTCTCTCTCTCTCTCTGTCAAATAAATAAAAAACAAAAAAATCTTAAAAAAAAAAAAAAAGATCTGTTCTCTTCCTCTACTCTTGGGAGAAAGCTTTCCATTCTCTAGAACTCATTTTCTTTACCCAAACAGTAAGGAAACTTGGGAAACAAATTACCTCTAAGATCCCCGCTGTGATGTTAACATCCCATTCATATGCTTCTGCTAACTGACTAATCTTGCCTTCTCTATAGCCAGTGGTCCCCAATTAGCATAAAGTGACTAAAAGGAAAAACTAAAGAAACTGAATGAAAACAAAGACAACTGTGATGATCAGGCCACTTAATTCAATCAACAGGGCAAATAAAATGGTGAAATGCACAGCTGGGAAACTGTATTTCCTCCAATGTTTGAACCAAGCAGCTTTACTGAATACAGTGAGCCATTTGTCACACCTCTCTTTCACTTTACACACTCCAAGTTTTTTATTTCTTTCTTTTTCTTTCTTTCTTTCTTTCTTTCTTTCTTTCTTTCTTTCTTTTTTAAGATTTTATTTATTTATCTGAGAAAGAGAATGCACTGAGGAGGGGCAGAGGGAGAGAGAGAGACTGAGAACTAGACTCCCCACTGAGCAGGAAGCTTGATGCAGGGCTGGATCCCAGGACCTGGAGATCATGACCCTAGCTGAAGGCAGATGCTTAACCAACTGAACCACCCAGGTACCCCTGAGCTTTATTTTTCTATAACAAATGAACACATCTCAGATTATCCCTTTCATTGTTTCATTGTCTTTTGCACAGATCTGATTATTCAAGGCTGCTTATATCTAAGTAAGTGTTTATGGTGTAAGTGTTATGTGTGCATATATGTGTGTGTATAGATTACATTAAGAACTGTTATATAGTGCTTTAAAAATTATCTCAGATGTTGCATTCATAGAGTTAAAGATAAGAAAGACCAAAGGCACCACCATATCTGGATTAGAAGTTAACACTGGCCCCAGGACTCCTGGGTGGTTCAGTCTGTTAAGCATCTGCCTTCAGCTCAGATGATGATCCCAGAGTCCAGGGATCAACCCCTGCACCAGGCTCCCTGATAGGTGGGAAGCCTGCTTCTCCCTCTCCTCCCTGCTCTTGCTCTCTCTTGCTCTCTCTGTCTTTCCTTCTCTCAAATAAATAAAATACTGAAAGAAGGAAGGAAAGGAAGGAAGGAAGGAAGACAGACACTGGCCCTGGATCCACACCATGGATCATGTTTATTTTCCCAGCTTGGAATCTCAGTGGACTTCCATTTGCTCATTTTTTAGTGATGAATAATCAGTGTCTCTCCAACTTGTTAGATCATGGGAGTCCTTGGGAGAGACAATTGAACAGATAACGGTATATGTGCTGAAAGTGTTTAATCTGTTAGGCCATGGTTAAGAGGTATTCAAAAATCTATATTTTTAACAAAATCATCTTGCAATTGTTATACAGTCAATGGCACATCTGAGCACTTAGTTTGGAAACAGCAGGACTGAATGATACTTGATGTTCTTAAAGCACAAGAGGCCTATAACTCAATGAAATCCTAGGAGCCATACTTCTGAATTTATGTCCTTGTCTGTTCTATAACTGGTGGAAAGGGAGTTAAATTTAAATAAGTTTAGAAAACATTGACTGGACAGCCATATGTAGAAGAATGAAACTCGACCATTCTCTTACACCATACACAAAGATAAATTCGAAATGGATAAAAGACCTCAACGTGAGACAGGAATCCATCAGAAACCTCGAGAAGAACATAGGCAGTAACCTCTTTGATATCAGCCACAGCAACTTCTTTCAAGATATGTCTCCAAAGGCGAAGGAAACAAAAGTGAAAATGAACTTTTGGAACTTCATCAAGATCAAAAGCTTCTGCACAGCAAAAGAAACAGTCAACAAAACAAAGAGGCAACCCACGGAATGGGAGAAGATATTTGCAAATGACAGTACAGACAAAAGGTTGATATCCAGGATCTATAAAGAACTCCTCAAACTCAACACACACAAAACAGACAATCATATTAAAAAATGGGCAGAAGATACGAACAGGCACTTCTCCAATGAAGACATACAAATGGCTATCAGACACATGAAAAAATGTTCATCATCTCTAGCCATCAGGGAGATTCAAATCAAAACCACATTGAGATACCACCTTACACCAGTTAGAATGGCCAAAATTAGCAAGACAGGAAACAACGTGTGTTGGAGAGGATGTGGAGAAAGGGGAACCCTCTTCCACTATTGGTGGAAATGCAAACTGGTGCAGCCACTTTGGAGAACAGTGTGGAGATTCCTCAGGTAATTAAAAATAGAGCTTCCCTATGACCCTGCAATTGCACCACTGGGTATTTACCCCAAAGATACAGATGTAGTGAAAAGAAGGGCCATCTGTACCCCAATGTTTATAGCAGCAATGGCCACGGTCACCAAACTGTGGAAAGAACCAAGATGCCCTTCAACGGATGAATGGATAAGGAAGATGTGGTCCATATACACTATGGAGTATTATGCCTCCATCAGAAAGGACGAATACCCAACTTTTGTAGCAACATGGACGGGACTGGAGGAGATTATGCTGAGTGAAATAAGTCAAGCAGAGAGAGTCAAGTATCATATGGTTTCACTTATTGGTGGAGCATAACAAATAATATAGAGGACAAGGGTAGATGGAGAGGAGAAGGGAGTTGAGGGAAATTGGAGGGGGAGGTGAACCATGAGAGACTACAGACTCTGAAAAACAACCTGGGGGTTTTGAAGGGGCAGGGGGTGGGAGGTTGGGGGAACCAGGTGGTGGGTATTAGGGAGGGCACAGATTGCATGGAGCACTGGGTGTGGTGAAAAAACAATGAATAATGTTACGCTGAAAATTTAAAAAAAATGAAAAAAAAAAGAGAAAACATTGAAATACATGAATATTATCCATTTGTAACTTTCCTCCACAATACTCTTTGATTCATGTTTTTCTGTTAAAGGCTTGAATACCATGGAATGTTAGTTTCATTAAAGGTCTGAGGTCCCTAAAAAGGTAAAAGTCGATGGATTTATTGTGCTCAAAGACCAAGACTTGGAGCATATGAAATAGTATTGAAGTTTCTACGAATGACATTATACATTTATTTTTGTTCACAAAAGGTCCTCAGGGTCAATCTCAGTCAGAGAGTTTACTCTTAGATCTTTAGAAAGAAACGACCAATAATCATTAGAACAGACTTTCCCCAGTTTCAATAGGGTCCAGTCTGGTTTATACCATTCTATTTCATTGACATACGATCACAGCATTACCCACCAACCACTGAAGTTTTATAGTTTTTGTAGTGTTACGACCTTGCTGTTACAAGATGACAGATAAGACTTTGATTAGAGCCTTCACTGATGAGAAAAAATGGCAACCGTTCTTATTTCCAGATGAATAAATTAGTTTATTTCATAGTGGAAAACAATAAAAATAAGTCTCTATGTCTTCCTACCAGTTATTATACTTTTGTTCTAGGGAGTAGCAAAGACATTTTTAAACATGTTTTCTTATACTGCTCAATTTAATACGTAAAAATGTCATATGTCATTCCTAATATAAGAGACAGTTTGATAACTGCACATAGCAGAGTACAGAATTTAGAAAAAATAATTCAGAAAAATCGTCAAAGAAACAAACAACCACAATCCACAAAATATTTCCTCCATTATGTCAGAACAATACTAGGATGTTCAATCTCACTATTTATATTCAACATTTTGATACAGGTTTTTGCCAGATAAATTAAGTTAAAAAATAAATAAAGGCATCATTTTAAGAAAGGAATAATTAAAACTATCTCTATTCACAAAAGACTTGACCTCACATATAGAAAATCCCCACATTGGGCTTTCTGTTCAGCGGGGAGCCTGCTTCCCCCTCTCTCTGCCTACTTGTGATCTCTCTCTCTTTGTCAAATAAATAGATAAAATCATAAAAAAAAGAAGACACATAAACCATCAAAGAATATATGAAAAGGTGCTCAACATCATTAGCTGTCCCTGAAATATAAATCAAAACCACAACTGAGTATCACCTCACTCATGTGCAAACTGTTATCATAAAATAAAGACAAGAGATAACAAATGTTAGCAAGAATATGGACAAAAGGAAACCTTTATACACTGTTGGTGGGAATGTAAAATGGCATGGGCATTATGGATAACAATGTGCTAAGACTTCAAAAAATAAAATGAACTACCGTATTTATAAGATCTAGGAATTCTACTTCTGGGTATATTTGAAAGACTTAAAATCAGTATATTGGGAGCACTTGACTGGCTCAGTCAGTAGAACATGTTGCTCTTGCTCTCAGGGCCATGAGCTCAAGCCATGCAGTGGGCGTGGAGTCTACCTTAAAAAAAATAATAATAATAATAAAGTTTTTAAATCAGTATCTTGAAGAGACATCTGCACACCCATGATTATTCCAGTATTTTTACAACAGCCAATATATGAGGAAAAATTAATGTGCTTCAACAGATAAATGAATAAAGAAGATAAATATTATTTAGCCTTAAAAAGAAGGAAATCCTGCCATTTGCAGTGGCATGGTAAATCTGGAAAGCATTATGCTAAGTAAAATAATCCAGAAAGCGAAAGACAAATACTGTATGTTATGACTTTTATGTAAAATTGGGGAGGGGGAAGGGAACATTTAGACAACAGTTATTCTAGCTAAGTAAAAGATTTATATTAACTTCCCAATTACAACACTGTGTGGTATTGCTGTAAAGTTAAAATATAGATCATTGAAACAATAAAATGTCCATAAATAGACCTAAATGTGTGATTGCTTAACAAAAATGTCAAGATAATTCAATGGAGTAAAGAATAGACTTTTTTTCAACTAAGTGTGCTGAGTCAACTGGATATCCATCTGAAAAGTAAATGAACCTCAACTTCTATCTAACACATACACAAAAGTCAACTCAAAATGGGTCAGAGACCAAGATGTTAAACCTATAAAAATACTAGAAAGAGTATTTTTAACCTTGGGGTAGGTCAATATTTATTATATATCACACAATAAGCATAAACTAGGAGAAAAACTGAAAATTGAAACTTCTTAATATTTTAACTCTTTTGCTCATTGGATATCATCTTTATTTTTTTTAAGATCTTATTTATTTATTTGACAGAGAGAGACAGCTAGAGAGGGAACACAAGTAGAGGGAGTGGGAGAGGGAGAAGAGGAAGAAGTAGGCTCCCACTGAGCAGGGATCCAGACTTGGGGCTTGATTCCAAGACCCTGAGATCAGGACCTGACCTAAAGGCAGACACTTAACAACTGAGACACCCAGGCACTCCAGAAGTCATCATTTTTAAATAAAAAGACAATGCATGAGCCAGGAGGAAAAAATATATATATACACACACAAACACACACACACACGCACACACACACACACACGTGTGTATGTATGTGTGCGTGTGTGTTTGTGTATGTATTTCATTGTCCAAGGACTTGAAAAGAAATTTCTAAAAACAGATATACAAATGCTGGATCATAGGGTAGTTCTATTTTTTCACTTTTTGAGGAACCTTCCCACTGTTTTCTAGGGTGGCTATATCACTTCACATTCTCACCAACAGTGCAAGAGGGTTCCCCTTCTCCACATGTTCACCAACATCGCTTGCTTCTTGTATCATTGATGTTAGCCATTCTGGAAAGTTTTTATTATAGTTTTGATTTGTATTTCCCTGATGATCAGTGACGTTGAACATCTTTTCATGTGTCTGTTAGCCATCTATATGTCTTCTTTGGAAATATGTCTATTCAAGTCTTCTGTCCCCTTTTTAATTGAATTATTTGTTATCCGGTGTTGAGTTTTGTAAGGTATATATGTGTGTGTGTGTGTGTGTGTGTGTGTGTGTGTGTGTGTGTGTGCATAATGGATGCTAACCAACATTCCAGAAATTTCACTACTAAGTATTTGCTCAAAGAACACAAAAATACAAAAAAATTCATCTACCTTATAGCAGCCAAAAAAACAATAGCTGAATTATGGAAACAGCTGAAGTATGCATCAACTGAAGAGTGGATAAAGAAGATTTGAGATATATATATATATATATATATATATAGAGAGAGAGAGAGAGAGAGATATGAAATGATACACACATACACACACACACACACACACACACACACACACACACCACACATACTGGAATAGTATTCAGCCATCAAAGAGAATGAAATCTTGCTATTTGCAATGATATGGATGGGGCTAGAGAGTATTATGCTAACTGAAATAAGTCAGTCACAGAGAGACAAATAACATATGATTTCCTTCATATGTGGAATTTAAGAAATAAAACAAGCCATTATGGTGGGGGTGTTAGGAATAGAGTGATAGAGAGCCAAACCAAGAAACATACTCTTAACTGTTGAGAACAAGGTGTTGCTTACCGGAAGGGAGATGAGTGCGTGGATGGGTTTTATAAGTGATGGGGATTATGGAGAGCACTTGTGATGAGCACCAGATGTTATAAAGAAGTGTTCAATCACCATATTATACGCCTGAAACTAATATTACCCTGTATGTTAACTAACTGGAATTTAAATAAAAATTTTAAAAAATATATACAAATAGCAAACAATAACTAGAAAAAAATGCTCAATACCCTTAATCATCAGGGAGAACAAATTAAAACCACAATAATTTATTACCACATAATGCCATGAATGACTAAAAGAAAAATAACAATACCAAGTGACAAGAGTGTGGAACAATTCCTGTGGTTAAAATCACAAATTTCTGCTTACATTTTGATATCTCCCCAAGTTTAATGTTGCCTAGTATTCCTTACTGACCAGACCATGAGATCCAGAGATTACTAACTGGGAGTCTATTAGAGTTACTGATAGAACCTGATAAACAGTTTTTGGAGTCAAGGACTTTAATGGCTGCCATTCCATTTATTTTAAGCCTTCAGTGCTCTAGCTCTGATGCAATCAATAGCAGGCTTCCAGAAAAGTTTTAATATTGTTAAGGAGGTAGAAGCTCTCTCTAGGACCTGAATCAACAATTTAAGTACATCACAGGTTCCCACATTGAAATTATGCCATTTTCCTATTCACATGATGTTTAACTTCCTTTGGAACCAATGTTAGCAAAAAGAAAGGGGATTTTTGCATATTTCAGTTCCAAGTACAGGGAAAGAAACTCCCTATTCAAAATTGGATGTTTCTCAAACACGTCTCTTCAGAATACTTGCTTCTAAAACAAAACCTTTCCATCAAAGGATATAATTAATTCCAGAGAGAAAAAGCTGCAGCTATAAGCCTAGGTCCTTGAACCTTTTTGGAAACCTCTTTAAATACCCATGCAGTACCAGGTAAAAAATGTGGGGCATTTACATTTCCAGAGCAAGATTCATTATGCTAGAAATGACCCATTTGAAAGTATTTCCTCCACATTTCTTGTCTCTTGCCTATGAGACCAGAGATATCTGGAGATCACTTCTCCATAGTGTATTAGAAGAATTCATTCTAAATTCAAATCCCAGGTTTTCTATGAAGAATTTTGAGGCTTTAGGCTAAAAGGAAAGTTTTAGACTGATAGAAACACTTTCTCAAGAACTGCTGATTGATTATCAAATTATGGAAATAGTCTGTTTCTGAGTGTGTCATGTATTTCATATTCAACGTTTCCTACCCAAGAAGAGGTCAGTTTACAGATGGAATTATTTCTGAAAACCCATAGACATCGTTTAGATCATCTAAGTCTATAAGGTAAGTTTTTCTGTAGCATTGAAGCATTTTAAAGATTGGTATGTTCTATATGTAGTAATCGATATTTTAAAGATTGGTATGTTCTATATGTAGTAATTGATGTTTCAACATTTTTCAAATACAGTACTATTTTATCCACACACCAGTTCTTAAAAAGATAATTGGTAAATGTCATTAACCTAATTTGGCAGATGAAAATGTTGAGACTCATAGAGATAACACAATTTGTAGGACCCAGCTCTGACAGCGCATGCTTTCTTTTGGCATGAGACAACTCCTTTAACATTCAAAATTTATCATGAGTCTGAAAATCCAGTGTAAATACACTTCACACATAGAAAAGACATAAATATCAGTAATAAATAACATAAATCATCAGTCATAAATCATCCAACAATGGCCATGGACAGTCCTTCCTGAGGTTAACTGCTATGGATAATGTCTCTGTGGCTTCTTGAAAAGTAAAATTGGGGAGATGACTCTTCCTCGCCTTAATGCATGATTTAATGTTTTTTTGTATTTCACTCAAAATACCAATTCTTCCTATCTCCTAGGTTCATACACAGTCACAAAAATAGGTGAAAGTTCTTATGTGCCCACAATAATGTGGTGGGTATGTGAATATATGTTTCCTCAATCGATTCTCATAACACTTGGGATATGGATATGATCATTCTCCCTTTATAGATGAGGCAGCAAAGATTTAAGTTGCCAAGAACTATAACATGGATAAAATAAGTGGCAAGTTCAATAGCAAGATTCCAATCTAGTCCCTCTGATTTTTAAACCAATACACTACACTTAACCACTGTGGTAGTCATTTTCAACATTGTGTAGAAAAATCTGGGGACCCATTGTTTATAAAGGGGTTGGGAAGGGAGAAAATGGAACTGTGTTAGAAGTCAAGGTAAAAGTTCAATTCAATGAAACTAGCACCACATTTTTATTAATATTTAGGGATTCCAGTGTGTGTGTATATGTTCATGAAATTTCCTCATCTATAATTTTCTGAAATCACATTAAAGTCATTATAATTATGATGGCCATGTCAAAAGCAGATTACTGGTTTAACATCGGGCTTATTATTACATAACAATGTAGGGCAAGGATTAAAAATTTGGGGGAAAATTTAACAAATACAATTTGTTCTAATATTGGTTCTGTCTTTTATTATCTGCTTAATCTTGGGCAGGATCCTTAACTTCTTCTCTATGTTTGTATTTTCTCTTATGTAAAGAAGAATAAAATAATAGTGGTAATTATCTCACAGGTTTGTACAGAGGATTAAACATCCACATTTCTTGTGTTCTGTAAAAACAGAACACAACAAGTAACTAGTAAGTTTTAGTTGATACTATCATTATTATTACTATTAACATCAATCTCTGCAATTACTACTTCATATGCAAAATGGGTGAAATAATACTAACTATACAGGTTACTCTCATGTCATACACATAACAATCAATCATTAAAGACATATTTATCAGCTATTAAAATGTTATTGGATTTGACAACATGTATTACTAATTCTTTTATAGTAGCACCTGGAGACTTTTATTACATTCTCGTAAGAAACAATGTGTTATACTTTTTGTCAACTATTATAAATAATCTGATACTGGGCTTTCTGTCACTGACTTGCATTCCCTTACTGAACCTCAGGTGACTTCATCAAGGCACACAAAATTCTTCACCAAACTTGTATGCAAGAAGAGTCATGTTTCCTCCAACTCCTGTTCATCCTTCCATTAATATTCTCAATTACCTTCTATGGGTACCTATTTCTAAGGATAAAGGAAAAATTCCTAGCTGTATATGCATAGCCTTGACATTCATTTCCACACATTCTTTTCAAACTTAGCTACCAGTATCATCACTTAAAGGTAACAGATAGTTCTCAGAAAATGATGTGTGCACAGAGGATCTTCAAGAATTCAGAACTCCTTTCTTTCTCAAAAACCTTATAAGAATCCACAACTCCATAGAATCTAGATATTTACTCTTTATCAGATGAAAAAAAAATTCAATAAGGTCAAGGTTACATTAATCAAAAGGGATTTCTTTTTCAGGTAACGTAATTAATCATAATATGAAATGATGGAGAATAGGAACAACGTGACAGAGTTTGTTCTACTGGGGCTCACAGAGAATCCAAAGATGCAGAAAATCATATTTGCTGTGGTTTTGGTTATCTACATCATCTCTTTGGTAGGAAATGTGCTCACCGTGGTCACTATCACTGCCAGCCCATTATCAGGGTCTCCCATGTACTTTTTCCTGGCCTATCTCTCCTTCATTGATGCCTGTTACTCTTCTGTCAATACCCCTACACTGATCATAGAATCACTCCGTGAAAAGAAGACCATCCCATTCAATGCATGTATTATCCAAATATTTGGAGAACATTTTTTTGGAGGTGCTGATGTCATCCTACTTACTGTGATGGCCTATGACCGCTATGTGGCCATCTGCAAGCCATTGCATTACATGACCATAATGAATCGGCGGGTGTGTGGCCTGCTAATGGTAGTGGTGTGGGTGGGAGGCTTTTTACATGCAACCATACAAATCTTCTTTATCATCCCTTTGCCCTTCTGTGGCCCTAACGTCATAGATCACTTTATGTGTGATCTGAACCCTTTGCTCAATCTTGCCTGCACTGATACCCACACTCTAGGGCTCTTCGTTGCTGCCAACAGTGGTTTCATCTGTCTGCTAAACTTTCTCCTCTTGATGGTCTCCTATGTGGTCATTCTGCGCTCCCTAAGGAACCACAGCTTGGAGGCGAGGCGCAAAGCCCTCTCCACCTGTGTCTCCCATATCACAGTGGTTGTCATATTCTTTGTGCCCTGCATATTTGTGTACATGAGACCTGCAGCTACTTTATCTATTGATAAAGCAGTTGCTTTGTTCTATACTACAATAACGCCCATGTTAAATCCTTTAATCTATACCTTGAGAAATGACCAAATGAAAAATGCCATTAGGAAATTGTGTAGTAAGAAATCTATTTTAGGTAACAAATAAATGTGCCTATACCTCCATATTGATTCAACTCAAGCAAAGATCAGAAGGACATTTTGGATGATCTTGACAAGGGATAACTATAAAATGAAAAAAAAAAAAAAACAACTGCTATGGATCAAAGATTTTGCATTGAAAAGAACAGAAATAAGTTCAAGAAAAGGAAAAATAACACTGACCCAGGATCACTCTTTGCATATTTGGACAATTCTATGAAATTGGGGGTTTGTTTTACTAGCTTCATGCATATGTATAGATTCCTAAGCTGTCATCATAATTTAATAATTAAAAATATATTGGCATTGAGCAGCAATCTCTATAACAATCAAAAGAGAGAGGTACTACCATTATCCCCATTTTTATAGGTGAGGAAACAGAAAGGGGAAAGTATCAAAATAAGTAGACTGAAGAGTTAGTAATAAGAATCTACCTGATTTCTCAAGACATGCTCTTAAATGCTGTGGTACAGTGCCAGATAATGATGATACGAAGATGATTATAACATATATAATTTATTGAACTAAGGAATTGTCTGATACCACATATATATAATATAAAATATAGGATATTATATTATGTCTATATTATATATAGCATACATACACATGTTATATGCATGTATTATATATCAGAATTATATGTAGTTATATATAATTATATATTATATGTATATTAATTAATTTTCTATAACTAAATTCTATGGCCATTTCATTAATAACTTGCTCAATTTTATTTATCCTAGTTGATAATATGTCCACTATAATATTGTGGTATATAACTACTTTAAGAATATGAAAGCAATGGCCCACTGAACCCTTAAGGGGTAGGTGAAGAATATTATACCCTGTTTCTAAATTTCCTTGTAGGCTTCAGAATCATTTTGTATTTTTCCTGTCACCTACATGCAACCATACAAATCTTCTTTATCATCCCTTTACACTTCTGTAGCCCTAACGTCATAGATCACTTTATGTGTGATCTGAACCCTTTGCTCAATCTTGCCTGCACTGATATCCACACTCTAGGGCTCTTCGTTGCTGCCAACAGTGGTTTCATCTGTCTGTTAAACTTTCTATTGTTAAGCAGTACGCTAATAAGCCATTAGAAAATGCAATGCCTCAAATGAAAGATATTTCAATGTCAGATAGTAATTTCTATTTTTTAATATACATTTATAGTCCATAAACCTTCTTCCCTGACAATTTTAACAATAACAATTAACAATAGTTTAACAATAGTTAAATTAACAATAGTTTCTACAAGCAGCACAATGTCTGGTGCATGATAAATGTTAGATAAAAAATAAAAGTATAAAGGAAGATGGATAAAGTCAATAAAATGTAGAGAAAAAAAATACTGGGGTGTAGTTATGTTTGTTTTTCATATTTTACCTGATTCAGACTCTGAGAATTCTAGCTAGATCTCTATGAGAAACCACAATTTGCTTTAACTCCTGCTTAAAATGTGTGATGAGAAAGAATTGAAGCTGAGATTCTCTGTGAAGGAGCAAATAGCTTACTTTGATACTCTTCTTCCTCTCAGCAAGATTTCATCATATGATGGGAGCTGTCCATATTCTCTCTTAATTAGTTTAGTTTTTGGTAACATTTCATTATTAAAAAGTATTTTTAAAAATATGAAGATCCGTCTACACACAAAACAACTTCAGGTTAAATATATTTCATTTATTCCTTCCATCCCTCACTCATTAATCAACAGAAATTTTGTGACCCCAAAGAATGTATCAGACACATCGATGGTGGCTGGGGCTTTGAAAGTGAATAGAGAGGAACCTGAGTCTTGCCTTCACAGAGAGTTGGATATACTGAGAGATACCCAGAGGGGAGCAGAAAATGACAACACCATGTTATAAATGTTAACATAGTGGCTTCTCCGCGTGCTATGAAAGCATGTTTGAGGTACACACACCAAAGAACCAGGGGTCAGAAAAGGTTCCAAGATGAAAGGACATGCAACATGGAACCTGGAACTTGAAATCAAGTCAGCAGTATGAATATGTTCACATCAGTTAGAGTAGGAGCATTCCTACATGAGAGAATACATAACAAAGGCCAGGGGGTGAAAATCAGTATGCAGGAAACCTCATGAAATCAGTGTGACTATGGTTGTTAATCCATCTATTCAATCAACAAGTATTTACTGAAGTCTCACCATAAGCCAGGCACTGTACTACACAATGAGCTTATAAAAGGTACACAGCAGGATATGAACCCGGAATGAAAGGAATATGGGTCTCATAATCATGTTAAAGTTTACTGCTAAATATCATGGGACAAACATTGTGAAGACCTTTGAACCAGTGAATGATGCAGTGTGATTTGAGTTTGAGATGATAACTGGATGGGTTATCAGTGTGGGAAGTGGTCTGAAGGGAACAAGAGTGGTGTCAGGATGTTACTGAAATGATTTGGATGTGAAAGGATGGAGGCCTGAAGAATGGTGATGCCAGAGAGGATACAGAACATGGTGGGCATTGCTGTGTCCAGTTCAGTTTCCCTTCAATCCTCCAATGCCCGAGCTGCTGTAGGTCTGCACTACTAACAGCTCAGAACTCAGAGCCCCATCATTTCTGTACATTTCCTCCAGAATGAAATTATAGGCTATGCCCTTCATCCCAGGAACCAGCAGGAGCCAATAAAAAAAAAACAAAAAACAAAAAACAAAAAACAAAAAAAAAAACAGGTTATTTATTTATTTAACAGAAAGAGACACAGCAAGAGCAGGAACACAAGCAGGGGGAGTGGGAGAGGGAGAAACAGGCTCCCCGCTGAACAGGGAGCCCAAAGCAGGGCTAGATCCCAGGACCCTGCGATCATGACCTGAGCCAAAGGCAAATAATGAATGGGCCACCCAGGTACCCTAGAGAATGATCTTAATACCAAGTGGATAGGATGATCCATTTTGTGCATACATCAGCCTCTTTCCTCAACCACTCCCATCATTGTACAATGGGCCCATGAACAAAGTGGTCATGGTGGCAAGAAGGAGGTTGTCCATGAGTTCAACAACATGGACTTTCACCCACCAAAGCTAGCCTGGCCATGACCACTGCTACATGCCAAATCTTCCAGTAGGAAATGCAACATGAAGTCTGTAATATGGCAGCATTCCCTGGTATGATCAACCTGGTTGCAGATTGAATTCATTGGACTGCTTCCATCATGGAAGGGCAGTGTTTTGTTCTTACTGCCTAAACACAACCTTTGGATATGGATTTGCATCCCCTGCATGCGATGCTTCTGCCAAAGCTACTACCATCCATAGACTTAGAGAATTTTTTACCCACATTCATGGCATTTCACATAGCATTGCTTGTGATCAAACAATCTCACTTCACAACAAATAAAGTGCTAGAATGGATCCATGCTCATGGAATTCACTGGTCTTACTACATTTCTCACCCCGTTGAAGAATTGTCCTGATAAAATGGTGGAAAAATCCTTTGCAGAATTCGTTATAGTACATGCCAGGTAACAATACCTTCTAGGGTTGGAGCAAGAGTCTTCAGTTCTCTGGAAAGACATATGCTCTGAATAAACATCCATGACATGTTGCTATTCCTCCCATTGCCAGGTCTTGTAATCAAAGGATAGAAATGGGTGAGGCATTACACATTTTTACCCTGAGTGACCCACTAGCAAATTTTTTGCTTCCTGTTCCCTCTTAACTTATGTTTTTCTTGCTTTGAGGTCTTTAATCCAAAGGGAGAAGTGCTTCCAGCAAGAGACACAAGATTCTATTTAACAGTGTTAAGACTGCTGCCTGACTTTTGGCTGCTCATGCTCATGCCTTTGAATCTATAGGCAAAGATGTACTTTATTGTTCTGTTTGGGGTGATTGATCCTGGCAACAAAGGGGAAATTGGACAACTACTCCAGAATGGAGATAAGAAATAGTATATCTAGAATACAGGAGATCCCATAGGATCACTCTTAGTATCATCATAGTCTGTGAGTGTGGTCAATGGAAAACTACAACAACCCAATCCAGGCAGAACTACTAAGGACCCAGATGCTTCAGTAATGAAGGTTTGTGTCACCCCACCAGCTTGAGAACCATGAGCAGCATCTGTGCTTGCTGAAGACACATTGGGTATAAAATGAGTAACAGAAGAAATTATAAATTAAGCATGTGACTGTTATAAAATGAAGACTGTAATTATTGTATTTACTCCTTATATTATGAATGTGTTTGTGTGCTTGAATATATATAAAGCAAATATCTTTGTTTTCTTCCCTTTTTTTTTACCTTACTATTAAACTAAATATATATTGAATTTCTACCACTACATTTTAGTATTTTTGTTTTCCATCATAATATTGAAGTTACTGAATATTAAGGGGGAAGTAAAAATCACCTCCCAAAATTTACCTCCCCTTACTTTGGCGGTTCTAGTTCATTTTCAGTTCTAAACAGGATAGTTGTGTGATGTTCGGTGGTATTATGAGCTTGTTTTTTTTGTTTTGTTTTGTTTTGTTTTGTTTTGTTTTGTTTGGAGAGCAAGTATGGATTTAGGAGATGTGTATAGGTACTAGTGGATAAACAATGGATTTGCACTCATTAACTTTTATATGTTAATTTGCCTGGGCCACAGGGTACTCAAATATTTGTTCAACTATTGTTTTGGTTTGTGACTATGATATTTTTCTGGATGGTATTAACTTTTGAATGGGTAGACTGAATAAAGTAGATTCATCTCACTAAAGTAGGGTTCTCATCTAAATAAATGAAGGCCTGAAAGTTACAAAAGGCTAATGTCCCCTCAGTAAGAGGGAATTCACCTGCCTGATAGCCTTCAAACTGAACCATCAGCTCTTCCTGTCTGATCATTTTCACTCTGACACATTAACTCTTCCTGATGTAAGGAGCCTCCTGCCTATGGACCTGAACCGGGACATTGGCTTTTACTGGTGTATAGCAGTTTTTGGTCTTTAGACTCAAAATGGGACATAGACCGTGCAGGTTTTGCACTTGCCAGCTCCATATACATGAAAGTCAATTCTTTTCAATAAATCTCTTTGTGTGTGTGTATCTGTGTATGTGTGTGTGTGTGTGTTAGCACTTCCTTACCTTCTAACATTACAAGATGCTCCAGTTCATCGAGTATATTTCATGGCCCCAAACTAGAGTCAGCTATTTAAGAAGTCCTAATTCATTTTTGGATAGTGGTGTCTGGAACCATGTCCTGGGCATAGTTCACTAGATAATCACTGATTTTCGTTTTTATTTTTTGTTTGTTTTTTGTTTTTTATTCTAGCCAAAAGTCATCATTTATGGTCCAAATAAGCCCCTTTAACTGCAAGAAGATATCACCTTTTCCCCATAATCTAAAAATAAATATTGAAAATTAACTTCATCATTACATCTAGATCATGCTTCTTAACTAAAAGGGAAGGGAGACCTCAGGGAACGACCTTCCCCAGACTCCTATATTTTGCATCATTCATGTTTAAATACTAGTGCAGGAAAGGCAAAAAAGGAGCATTTCCCAGTCAAAATTACATGTGAGAGTGGATTTCAGAATGTGTCGGATGAAGCCAGGACAAACTTTGTCTTCTGGTATGCAGGCAATAACCTAAGCCTCAGTGACATATAAAGAGATCAGACAGGATTTTAGAAACATTTTTTTTTAATTCTCATTTGAACAAATAGTGGCCAAATTACCTTGAGAAGAAAAGATTACTCTAAATCCTAATGTTTGTATAAGCTCTTAAAACTGGTAAGATTTGTGTTGGGGATTAACGTGACTTTATTTAATACTCAGAAAAATTATCTGATCAATGTCACAGTGTTCATCTAGCACATAGAAGGCATTTGTGGAAGGATAGAAAGTTTTGGGGATTTTCTAGAAGTAGATTATAATAGAAACTGAGAAGACAGAATAAGAGAAATGCACAACAGCTCCTGGTGGAGAGATAAGCAAATAGAAATAATATCTGAGTGTTCGAGGAAGTGCTCCATGGAGATGATGATTTTATTTTGGATGGAGTAGGCTTCCCTTTTCAGTGGTAACTGAGTACTGAATAGGACCAAACAATATTGGATCCTAATAACAGGAAATTCTCTTAATTCTTTCATTTACTTTATGAATACTTATTATCAAATATGTATTTTTTCTCAATGTTTAAATTCAGAAGTGAACAAACGTGAATAAAATCTGCCTTCCTTATTTTGCTTCATTCAAATGTATGCCATACTTATACCTATTATTATGTTAACTATACAAATAGTTCAGTCTATAACTCTATCAGATATATAGATAGATAGTAGATGATAATAGATCAATAGGTGGATGGATTGACAATTAGATAGATATTAGATATCTTTTTATAGTAACTGACTGTTAAAAACCACAAACAAGTTTTCATTCCCATGCTAAAGATTTGGACAAGGAGCACATCTGGCAAACCCCTAAGAATGCAAGGGAACCTGTAGTGAATGGCAATGTGGTTGGGATACAAGCTGTGAGTCCAGAACTGACTCTACAGCTGACTCACCCTATGACACAGACATTTAAATCTTACTCTGGCCCTGGGAATCTTGCTGTCCCTGCAGCCCTTGTCCGAAGACAGTTGTTATAAACCAGTAATATGCCAATGTGATTAGCAAACCATCTACTAAGAGGTTTCTAAAAGCTTTATTTTTAATGCAGCATCATTATGATATATTTTCAGTGACCAAAGGAAAAGTTTTAAAAGGTAAGTCCTCCTCCTAATTGTGAATTGAGGAATCAATTCCCCCACACCAAGTCCCAAATATTATGCTATTTTGTTACTATCTTAAATACAATTAATTGAAATGAGTCCAGTGTGTGTGATATACATTATTATAATATTAAAGAAAATATTACCATCCTCCACATACAGTCCTGAACTCTATCACTTTCCAACGTATATTAAAAACCATTTGTGTATATAGCGACTTCATTTTTATTGATAATTACATAAAATACCATATCTCATTCATTTAGCTTCCTTTTTGATGGGCTTGAAGTTGTTTCGTAATTTTTGCCTACTTGGAAAGGGCTGTTGTGATTGTCTTTGTGACTGTGACTGAAATTACTTGCAGCAAATGGAAACACCAGTCCTGTGTCTATGTGCTGTTGAAATATCATCATGCTGAATATCACTCCCTGAGAGATTGCATCCCTTTAAAACCCTACTAAGGATGTGTGGCATCAGTTGTTTCCCACATCAGTTTCAGCAGTGTTTGTTAATAGGCATTTATCAAAAAGGCCACTGTTAATCTGATAGGTGAAAATATATTTAACTGGAATTTAAATATGAATGTATTTTTCTACAAATGAATATGATTATACTGTCAAATAATGTTTAATAAGAAGAGTTGCTCTTGAAACCAGGTCTTTGCCCCATTTTTGTTTGCACTCTTTAAAAAAGATTTTGTTTATTTATTTATAGAGAGAGGGGAGCCTGAGCAGGGAAAGGGGAAGAGAGGGAAATGGAAAGATAGAATTTTAAGCAGGCTCCATGACCAATGTGGAGCCTGGAATGGGACTCAATCCCACAAACCTGAGATCATAACCTGAGTGGAAATCAAGAATGGGATGCTTAACTGATTGAGCCACACAGGCACCCTATGCACTCTGTTCTTAAAGAGTGATCTCTGAAAGTCATTTGCATTTGAGAAAATTGTGCTTCTGCGTGGAATACATGTTGCATATCTCCTTAAATGATTTGGCATTTTTTTGTATTGTGCTATTATATGGTAAATAATATGATGAGGACAGATAAGGATTTTTCCACTGTTTGGTATATATAAATAAATATTCATTCCCTTCCTCTATCTATCTTCTCTTAGTGAAATCCAGGTATGGGCCACTCAAAACATAGATTCCAAGAATTCTAAGTCCCTGGTGCTTAAAATAACATGAAATTTGAAAGAACACTTTGATTTATGTTATATGTTCTGTATTTATCCTATATTGCAATCTCAGTCGATCCTTGTGTTTTAACAAAATATGCTGAAAAAAAAAACAAATAAAATAGTGAATGAGGTGAAGAATTTAACTTTGGACAACATAGTATAATTTCAAAAGTACAAAATATTATGATAGAAGCTGAATTTAGAACTCTAAGCAACTAGAAATTATTGAGAGTTAAAAGAACAGGAAATAAATACTCAAGCTACCAGATTAAGTTTCACAATGGACTTTACCAATTGACTGAAAGTTTACTGTTAAAATATTGTTTGTTTTTCTCTTGTTCTCTCTCTCTCTTTTTTATGTTAAAGTAAAGAAAGACATTCACTTCAGAGAGATACCCTCTCACACAAAATCCCCTAGGTTAATATTTATTGTGTCTGAAGAATCAGGTACTCTTTCATTATTGACATTTTTCATTGCTTCCATTAGTATCAGCTGAATAGGTTGTGAAGAGATAATATGATTTCCTCTTTATTCAGAAGAAAATGACACAGAAGGTAAAGGATTACACACTGGTAAGTGGTGCATCCATGATCAAGCATATGGATTTGATCTCCAAATTAAGTAATCATTTCATAATATTTCTTTCTTTGCAGATTAATTATTTCTAACCAATGCTTTCTCCACGTTGCCTGAAATTATGCAGCAAAATAACAGTGTAACTGAATTCATACTATTAGGATTGACTGAAGATCCTATGAGACAGAAAATGGTATTTGTAATCGTTTTCATTTTTTATCTGGGAACCATGGTAGGGAATTTGCTTATTATTGTGACCATCAAGTCCAGCCGGACACTTAGGAGCCCCATGTACTTTTTCCTATTTTATTTGTCCTTTGCTGATGCCTGCTTTTCAACCTCCATAGCTCCTAGACTAATTGCGGATTCACTCTCTGCAAAAAGAATCATAACTTACAATGAGTGCATGACTCAAGTCTTTGCACTACATTTCTTTGGTGGCATGGAGATCTTTGTGCTCATTCTCATGGCTGCTGATCGTTATGTGGCCATCTGCAAGCCCTTACATTATCCAACCATAATGAGCCAGCAAGTCTGCAACATCTTGATTATTATTGCATGGATTGGGGCTTTTATCCATTCTATAACCCAGATTATCCTGGCCTTGAGAATGCCCTTCTGTGGACCCAATTTCATTGATCATTACTGTTGTGATTTGCAGCCCTTGATGGAACTTGCTTGCATGGATACATATGAGGTCAACCTGTTGATGGTGTCTAACAGCGGGGCCATTACCACAAGTGGTTTTGTGATTCTGATAATCTCATACATTATCATCTTGCATTCACTGCGAAACCACAGTGCAGAAGGAAGGAAAAAAGCTCTCTCTACTTGCACTTCTCATATCATAGTAGTAGTGTTATTCTTTGTTCCGTGTATATTCATATATACACGCCCCCCAACCACTTTCCCCATGGACAAGATGGTGACTGTATTTTATACTATTGGGACACCTTTTCTCAACCCATTCATCTACACATTGAGGAATGCAGAAGTGAAAAATGCCATGAGAAAGCTCTGGCATATCAAAATTACATCTGAAAGCAAAAGATGAATTGAGGGCTGATTACTTATTGAGGGTTGATTACTTATTATGTGCAGATATCACATAGGGTAGTGTATATCTTGACTTGCCCAATGCAGTTTAATGTAGCACACTTAATTTCCTTACTTTTCTCTGTACTTCTGCCCTCAAACTAGTGGTTTCCCTCATAATGCTAGCCTGGTTCTTACCTTTCCTGAGAGCTCAATTCTGACATTGTTGATAATGAAATACTTCTCACATCTAAGTCTACCCTCTAGTTTGATAAGGAGAAAGATATTTTTGCAATCACAACTGTTCAAACTCTGAGCATCCATAAATAATAGTCTGTTCACTATGACTTGTAATTGTCTCTATAACACATTTCAAATAAGGTGTCTTGCTTTGTCTTGAACACATTCAGATCAAATGAATTAACATTGTGTGGTAAGAATTCTTTTCACAACATTAGTTTATCTTTAAAAAGTTCCATTCTAGTGAACCAAAGGCCAAAAGACCATATACATATGTATGTATGTGTGTGTGTATATATATATATATATATATATACACACACACACACATATATACACACACACATACATATAACTATATGTATATTTTTTCTTAAATAATTTTTTCTCATTGTTTTCTTTGACTCGAGATAACTGAGGCATTATATATGAGATTTTTATTTTATTTATTTATTTATTTATTTATTTATTAAGATTTTATTCATTTATTTGACAGACAGAGATCACAAGTAGGCAGAGAGGCAGGCAGAGAGAGGGGGAAGCAGGATCCCCACTGAGCAGAAAGCCCGAAGTGGGGCTTGATCCCAGGATCCTGGGATCATGACCTGAGCCGAAGGCAGAGGCTTTTTAACCCACTGAGCCACGCAGGTGCCCCTGAGATTTTTAAATGTAGTTTTACAAAGTCCTGGAGATACTCAGCTAATCTACATAATTGGTAAATAGGAGCTAAAACAAGAGACTTCTACAGATCTAAGAGGGAAAGAACAAAACAATATATGCTGTCAAGACTAAATAAGATTTGCAATACAGCATAGATAAAACATATACTGAGATTGAAGTACCAGAAGGTAAAACTTATTTTAAAGGGAAAACAAGTGTATATTATTCCATTTAAATGTGGGTGCTATCAGTGAAATAAAAGAAAGTATAAGAGGCATTCAGAACTACTCACTATACTTGTCTCTAGTTAATGGAGTTAGAGAGACCTTACTTTTGCAGCAGGAAGCTGCTTTCTTTCTCTGTTCTTTCCTGGTAAAAGTGTAGTGTGTATTGTGATGCTAGAATTGGCAATATAATTTTGATGGTCGTAGCGAGCAGATCAGATTAGCAGTCATACTTTGAATTAGGGCAGGCCAAAGGTTAGATTCACTGATTTCAGAGATTAAAAAAAAAAATACAAACTCAAGGTGATACGTGCAACCCAATGTTTATAACAGAATTATATACTGCAGCCAAATTATGGAAATAGCCCAAGTATCCATAGAATGATGAATTGGATAAAGATGGCTTGTGTGTGTGTGTGTGTGTGTGTGTGTGTATGTATGTGTGTGTATACATATATATACATGTATATACATATATATGTGTATATATATATGTATACATATATATATGTGTGTGTGTATATATATATGTATACACACAAATACATAATGGAATACTATTCATAAACAAGAATGAGAAATCAGATCTTGCATTTTCCATGACAAGAATGGAGCCAGAGAGTATTATGCTAAGTGAAACAATTCAGTCATACCATATGATTTCACTCATGTGAAAATAAAAATAAAACAAACAAAATAAATCAGTATAGGGAAAAACAGAGAGGGGGAACAAATCAAGAAAAAGATTCTTAACCATAGAGAACAAACTGATGGTTACCAGAGAGGGGGTGGGTAGGACAATGAGTTAAATACAAAATAGGGATAGAGGAGTACAATTGTAATGAGCACTGTGTGTGGTAGGTATTGAATGACTCATTTGTACACCTGGAATTCTTATCACAATGCATGTTAACTAACAGAAATTTAAATAAAAACTAATAAATATATAAATAAAAAAAATCATTGATATCAGTGTATTCAAGTTCACCACATCCTTAGTAACTGAGACAAGATTCCATTTCATTTTAATGCTGTTCTTCATTGTTTACCTGAAAAACATTTTCAATACCAATAGTTTCATCCAGTCAAAGATTATTTTAAAATAAATTCATTAAGGTGTCATGTTTTCAGTGTTCTCTTTACTTTTTGCTTTTGGGGATGTTGTGAAGCTTAGTGACTGCACTAGTGTCCCAAAGTTGGCATGTTGATATACAAAAAGTATGCATGTGTGTATATATGTGTGTGTGTGTGTGTGTGTGTGTGTGTGTATACTGAAAAGATCATCACAATATAATTAACACATCTATCTTTTCTATATACTTAACATTGTGTGTGCGTGTGTGTGTGTGTGTGTGTGTGTGTGTGTTTGTAAGAAGTTTTAATTTAGATCTCTCCTTTTTGCAATTTTAAGTATAGGTTATGGTATTAAGTATAGTGACCATGCTATATATTAAATGTCTAGAACTTCTTCATTCTACATAACTGAAACCATGCACCCTTGGGCCAGCATCTCTCCATTTCCTCCAATATCTAGCCCCTGGTAACCACTATTCTATTATCTACTTCTGTGAATTGAACTATATCATTTCCACATATAAGTGAGATCATGCAATATTTCTATTTCTATTCCTGCTTGTTTCACTTAACATCAATTCCTCCAGCTCCATCTATGTTATTGCCAATGGAAGAATTTTCCTCTAAAGTCTGAATAATATATGTCCCACATTTTCTATATTTATTCATCAGTCAAAGATGAGGTTGTATCCACTCCTTGGCTACTATAAATATGATGCAATGAAACTGAGAATTCAGAAAGCCCTACACAATCATAATTTGAGATCCTTTAATATATACCCAGGAGTACAACTAATGGGAGGTAGTACTATTTTAATATTTTTGAAGAAACTTTGTACTTTTCTCCATAATGACTATACCAATTCACATACTCATCAATAGTATACATGGGATCCTTTTTCTTCACATCTTCACCAACATTCCTTATCTCTTGTCTTCTCAATACTGGCCATTCTAACAGAAGCGAAGTGATATCTCATTATGATTTTGATTTACATTTCTCTCATGACAAGTGATGTTGAGCTTCTTTTGATGTGCTGTTGGCAATTTATATGTATTTGGAAAATGTCTATTCAGTCCCTCTGCTTATTTTGTAATCAGAGGAGATGAAGGAAATCTCCATAGCCTCTGCCCAACTTTCCTATGAACCTGAAACCGCTCAAGAAAATAGAATCTATTATTTAAAAAGCTGTTAAGAAGAAGAGAAAATTGAATAATAGACAAAAAAATCTACTTCATTAGCTCAAAATTATATAGAACAAAAAAAAAAAATAGAAGTTAGGAAGGGGACAGAAAAGTAAACTACAATAAGATGAACTTATTCCCCAAAATTAAACAATCACATTAAAGGGAAATACACTGCACTTGAAAGGCAGAAGTTGGTGAGAGAGACAATAATCTTCAGCAAAGAAAAGTAATGGACTAACGATACATACATCAATAGGCTAAATTCTGGAACAAAGAGACCATGCACTGCTAGTAAATGATATGATTCAGTTTATATGAAGTTAAAGAATAGACAACACTAAAACAGAGTGGTGCCAATTAGGACAGTAGTTGAATCTGAGAGAATTAACTGAAACAGAGCATGACAGATCTTTCTGGGTTAATGAAAGTATTCTATATCTTGAATTTGTTAATCGCTATGTGAATATATAAATTTATCAAAACTCATCAAACCACATACTTAAAAGCTTGTATTTGATCACATGTAAAATAAAATAATAAAATAATCTCAAAAAAGAATTATATTGGCAAAAAAACTTACCAGTATATCTAACTCCCTCCAAAAAAAAAAAAAAATCCCATTCAAATCTAGTGATCATTTTCATAGAAAAAAAGTAGAACAGTGACTGTCATTAAGAATCAGATATAGTGAAAAGAAGGAGCACATGCATCCCAATGTTTATAGCAACAAGGTCCACAATACCCAAACTGTAGAAGGAACTGAGATGCCCTTCAACACATGAATGGATAAAGAAGATGTGGCCCAGGGGCACCTGGGTGGCTCAATGGGTTAAGCCTCTGCCTTCAGCTCAGGTCATGATCTCAGGGTCCTGCGATTGAGCCCCACATCAGGCTCTCTGCTCAGCAGGGAGCCTGCTTCCTCCTCTCTCTCTGCCTGCCTCTCTGCCTACTTGTGATCTCTCTCTCTCTGTCAAATAAATAAAAAAAATTATTAAAAAAAAAAAGATGTGGCCCATATACACAATGGAATATTACTCAGCCATCAGAAAGGATAAATACCCACCATTTGCACTGACATAGATGGAACTGGAGGGGATTAAGCTAAGTGAAATAAGTCAAACAGAGGAAGCCAATTATCTTATGGATTACTTATATGTGGAACATGAGGGGTAGCATCGAGGACAATAGGAGAGGGAAGGGGAAAATGAAGGGAAAGAGATCAGAGAGGGAGATGAACCATGAAAGACTACAGACTCTGGGAAACAAAATGAGGATTTTAGAGGGGTGAGGTAGGGGGGAATGAGTTAACCCAGCGATGGATATCAAGGAGAGCATGTATTGCATGGAACACTGGGTGTTACATACAAACAATGAATCATGGAACACTACATCAAAAACTAATGATGTACTATAAGGTGACTAACATAATAAAATAAACAAACAAATAAATAAATAAATAAATATTTTTTAAAAGTTAAAGGCAATTGCTTTTGTTAATAAATACTATGAGCCTGATTTAAAAAAAAAAAAACTCTATAAGAATTTCCTTTCACCATTATCCAGATTCAACAATTATCAACATATTATTATTATTCCTATTTCGTCTCATTGCACTTTCCCTCATTCCACATGGGCTTATTTATTTTTTGTTTATTTTGTTGTTGTTGCTGTCTGAGAATCATAAAGCAAGTCCTTGATATTTTATAATTCCATTCCTAAGAATGCCAGTACTGATGTTACCCATACCATATCTACAATACAATTGTTGTACCTTCATAATAAATACTCAACCTATGAAGGCATTTGTTTTCCAAAAAAGAAAGAGAAAAAAAAAAAAGAAAAAGAAAGAAAGGAAGGAAGAAAGAAAGGAATGAATGAAACCAAAGTTCTAAAGAGAAAGAGGATTTTTGAATGTGTGGGTCCCAAGTACAGGGAATGCAATTCCCTATTCAAAATTGGGTGTTTCTCTAACATGACTCTTCAGAATATTTGCTCCTAAGTCATAACATTTCCACCAAAGCAGATAATTATTCCAGAGAAAAAAAGAAGCATCTATAAGCCAAGGTCCTTGAATATTTATGAAAACCTCTTAAAATATCCATGCAGTGCCAGATGAAAATCTTCCAGAGCAAGATTCATTAGGGTAGGAATGATCCATTTGAAAGTGTTTCCTCGGGATGCCTGGGTGGCTCAGTTGGTTAAGTGGCTGCCTTCGGCTCAGGTCATGATCCCAGCGTCCTGGGATCGAGTCCCACATCGGGCTCCTTGCTCAGCAGGGAGCCTGCTTCTCCCTCTGCCTCTGCCTGCCTCTCTGTCTGCCTGTGCTCACTCTCTCTGACAAATAAATACATAAAATCTTAAAAAAAAAAAAATAAAAATACTTCTCCTTAAAAAAAAAAAAAAAAAAAAAAAAAAAAAAGTGTTTCCTCCACCTTTATTGCCTCTTGACTATTGGACCAGAAACATCTGCAGGTCATTTCTCCATAGTGTTTCAAAATAATTCTTTCTAAATTCAAATCCTAGATTTTCTATGAAGAATTCTGAGGCTTTGGGCTAGAAGGAAAGTTTTAGACTAATAGAAACACTTTCTCAAAAACTGTTGATTGGTCATCAGATTACAGAAATAGTCCATGTCTGTGTTTCATATTATTTTATACTGAACGTTTCCTAGAGAAGGTCAATTTGAAAATGGAATTATATCTCATAAGCCCTAAACATCATTAAGATAATCTAAGACTATAAGGAAAGTTTTTCAGTAGCATTGAAGCATCTTAAAGATCGGTACTTTCTGATCGGGATATCATTGAAAGTATGGATTGCTCTGGGCAGTGTAGACATTTTAACAATGTTTATTCTTCCAGTCCATGAGCATGGAATGCTTTTCCATCTCTTTGTACCTTCTTCAATTTCTTTCATGAGTGTTCTGTAGTTCCTCAAGAAGAGATCATTTACCTCTTTGGTTAGATTTATTCCAAGGTATCTTATGGTTCTTGGTACTATAGTAAATGGAATTGATTCTCTAATTTCCCTTTCTGTATTTTCATTGTTAGTGTATAAGAAAGCAACTGATTTCTGTGCATTGATTTTGTATCCTGTCACATTACTGAATTACTGTATGAGTTCTAGTAATTTGGGGGTGGAGTCTTTTGGGTTTTCCATATAAAGTGTTGTGTCATCTGTGAAGAAAGTTTGATTTCTTCTTTGTTAATTTGTATACGTTTTATTTCTTTTTTTATGTTGAGCATTTTTTAAATTTTATTTTTTTCAGTGTTCCAAGATTCAATGTTTGTGCACTGCACCTAGTGCTCCAGGAATACCTTTTATTTCTTTTTGTTGTCTCATTGCTGTTGCTAGGACTTCTAGTACTATGTTGAACAATAGTGGCAAGAGTGGGCATCCCTGTCATGTTCCTGGGAAGGCTGTCAGATTTTCCCCATTGAAAATGATATTTGGTGTGGGTTTTTCATAGATAGATTTTATGAAGTTGAGGAATGTTCCCTTTATCCCTATACTTAAAAAGAGAGAGAGAGAGAGATTGGAACTTTCTATATGTAATAATCATTATCTTTCAACACTAGTCAAATAAAGTAATATTTTATCTTCACACCAATTCTTCAAAAGATAGTTGGTAAATATCATTAGCCTAATTTGGCAAATGAAAAATTTGAGGCTCATTATGATTACACAATCTGCAAGAACGAGCTCTTTGGCACCATCCACTTTTTTTCGCCATGAGAACATTAACATTAAAGACTAATCATGAACATGAAAATCAAATGTAAATATACTCCACACACAGAAAAGAATAAATATCAGTAATAAATGACATAAATCATCAGTCATTTAATATGAGCATGACCAGAGATAGTCCTTCCTGAGGTTAATGGCCATGGATAATGTGAGCCTCTGTGGCTTCTTGAAAATTAAAATTGGGGAGATGACTCTTCCTTGCCTTATTGCATGGTTTATTTTTTTTTTCCCTGTATTTCACTCAAAATACCAATTCTTCCTATCACCTAGTTGCATACGCAGTAACAAAAAGCAGGTAAAAGTCTTTTGTGTTCCCACAATAATGTGGTGGGTATGTTCATATATATTCCCTCAATCAACTCTCATAACACCTTGAATATTGATATGATAATTCTCATTTTATAAAAGAGGAAACAAGGATGTAAGTTGCCAAGAAATATACCCTGGAAAAAGAAAGTCACAAGTGCAAAAGGCAAGATTCCAATCTAGTTTCTCTGGTTTTCAAGCCTATACAGGACACTTAACCACTATGGTAGTCATTTTCAACATTGTTCAGAAAAATCTGGAGTCCCGCTCTTGTAAGGGGACTGGGGAGGGAGGAAATAGGGCTCCATAAGAGGCCAAGGTAAAGGTGTTGTTCATTGAAAAGACCACCACATTCGTATTAATATTTAGGGATTCCAATGTGTGTGTGTGTGTGTGTGTGTGTGTGTGTGTGTGTGTGTGTCTGTTGATGATATTGCTTCATGTGCACTTGCCTGTGAAGGAGAATTAAAGTCATTATAATTATTATGCCATGTCAAAAGGGGATTCCTAGTTCAACATTGTTTATTATAACATAACAATGTAAGGAAAGGATCACAAAATTAGTAGAAAAAAGTTAACAAGTATAATTTGATCTAATTGTGGCTCTACCTTTTATTATCTTCTTTATCTTCAACAGGATCTGTAATTTCTCTATGTTTGCATATCTTTCTGTGTAAGAGAAGTATAAAATAATAGTGGTAATTATCTCACTTTTGTAGAGAGTTTTGCAGTGAGAATTAAACAACAACATTTTTGCAAAAATGAGCACAAACAAGTGTCTACTAAGTTTTAGTTGATAATTATCATTATTATTACTATTAACATTAGTCTCTGCAATTGTTTATTCATTTGAAAAATGGATGAAACAATACTGTCCACATAGGTTACTGCCATGCACATAGCAATCAATCATTAAAAAGTATATTTATAAGACATTATAATGTTATTATATTTGGCAACAGGTATTATCAATTCTTTTTGCTAGCTCCTGGAGGATTTTTATTATATTTACATAAGAAACACCCTGCTACACTTTTTGTAAACTATTATAAATAGTGAGATACTTGGCTTTCTGTCACTAGCTTGCATCCCTTTACTCAAGGTCAGCTGACTTAATCCAAGACACACAAAGATCTTTACCAAAGATATATCTCAAAGTCATCCTTACTCTAATTCCTTTTCATCCTTCCACTCATATTCTCTAATACCTTCCATGGGTCTCCACATCCTAAGGATAAAGGGAAAAGTCCAGCTTTACATTCATACCCTTGACATCCATTTCCTACCACTATTTTCAAACTTAGCTGATATTACCTCCCTTCAATATAGGCTCTCAGCCATATCTGACAATGAGGTATGCAAAGACAATCTTCAAGAATCAGAACTTACCTTCTAGCTCAAAAAACCCCGTGAAAATCCATGACTCAATAGAAGTTAGGCATTTATTATTTACTAGATAAAAAAAAAGCTTAATAAATTCAAGGTTACATTAATCACAAAGGATTTTTTCGGGTAATTAATTATTCACAAATGAAATAATGGAGAATAGGAAGAAATTGACTGTGTTTTTTGTTTGTTTTGTTTTTTTGTTTTTTGTTTTTTTCCTACTGGGGTTCACAGAGAATCTAAAGATGCAGGAAATCATATTTGTTGCTGCATCATCTCTTGGGTAGGGAATGTGCTCACCTTGGTCACTGTCACTGGCAGCCATTTATCAGGGTCCCCATGTACTTTTTCTTATCTCTCCTTCATTGATGCCTGCTATTTTTCTGTCAATACACCTACACAGACCTTAGATTCACTTCATGGAGAGAAGACCATCCCATTAAATGCCTATATTACCAAATATTTGGAGAACATGTCTTTGGAAGTTCTGATGTCATCCTGCTTACTGTGATGGCCTGTGACCACTTGTGGCCATCTTCAAACCACTGCACTTCATAAGTGTGTGTCCTGGTAATGGGATTGGTGTGAGTGAAAGGCTTTCTACATGCAGCCATACAGATCCTCTTTATCATCCCATTACCCTCCTGTGACCCTAACCTCATAGATCACTTTATGTGTGATCTATTATGTGATTGAGCACTTTGTTCAATCTTGTCTGCACTGATACCCATACTCTAGGGCTCTTCGTTGCTGCCAACAGTGGTTCTATCGGTCTGTTAAACTTCCTCCTCTTGCTGGTCTCCTCATGGTCATTCTGTGCTCCCTAAGGAACCACAGCTTGGAGGCAAGGTGCAAAGCCCTCTCTACCTGTGTCTCCTGCATCACAGTGGTTGTCCTATTATTTGTGTCCTGCATATTTGTGTACATGAGATCCACAGCTACTTTATCTATTGATAAAGCAGCTGCATTGCTCTATACTACAATAACATCCATATTAAATCCTTTAATCTATACCTTGAGAAATGACCAGATGAAAAATGTCATTAGGAAATTATGTAGTAAGAAAGCTATTTTAGGTGACAAATAAATGTAACTGGACCTCCATATTGATTCAACTCAAGCAAAGGTCAAAAGGATATTTTGGATGATCTTGACAAGGAACACATATGAAATAAAGGGGAAAAAAGTTACTGCTATTTATCATAAATCTTACATTGAAAAGAACAGAAATGGAATGAATGCAAGAAAAGGAAAATTTTAAAAAAGTGTAAAGTAAGGTGAATAAAGTCAATAAAATTTAAAGCAAAAAATATATATGTGTGTGTGTGTGTGTGTGTATGTGTGTATATATATATATATATATATATATATATATATATATATATAATTTGGGGGGGTAGGGAATTTCTTTCCTGTTATTGACTTAACAAGACTCTCAGAATTCTAGCTAGATCTCTTTGAAAAAAAAAATTGTCTTAACTTGCTTAAATTGTGAAATGAAACAGAAATGAAACAGCTGAGATTCTCAATGAAGGGGCAAATAGCTTACCTTAATATTCTCCCTGCTTTCAGTAGGATATCAACATATTAATGTGAGGTCTTCATGTTCTTTTTATCTGTTAGTTTACTTTTTGGTAACATTTCATTATGAAAAGATAGTTTTTAAAAAATATATGCTTCTATCTACACACAAAACACTTCAGGATAAATATATCCCATTTATTCTTTCTATCCTTCACTCATTAATCAACAGAAATTTCTAGAGCCCAGAGAATGTATTAGACACATTAACAGCTTCTGGGGTTTCAAAGGTGAATAGAGAGGAACCTGGATCTTGCCTTCACAGAGCTTCAGATCCACTAAGAGATACCCAGAGGAGAGCAGAAAATGACAGCACAGTGTTATACATGATGAGGTAGTGGCAGCACAGGTGCTATGAAAACATGTTTGAAGGACACACACCAAACAACCAGGGGTCAGAAAAGGTTCCAAGATGAAAAGACATACAAAATGGTACCTGAAATTTGAAATGGAGTAAGCAGAGTGAATATGAACATCAGTTGGAGTATGAGAATTGTTACAGGAGAGAATATATAACAAAGGCCAGGGTGAAAGTGAGTATGCAGGAAACCTCATGAATTCAATGTGGCTATGACTGGTAATTCATCTATTTAATCAACAATTATTTATTGAACTCTGACCATGTGCCAGGCTTTGTGCTAGACAATGAGCTTATAAAAGGTAAATAACATGATATGAACCTGGAGAGGCAGGAACAGGGAAGATGATGAAGAGTCTCCTAATCATGTTAAAACTTACTGTTGGGGTGCCTGGGTGGTTCTGATGGTTAAGCTTCTGCCATGGCTTGGGTAATGATCCCAGGGGCCTGGGATGGAGCCAGGCATCAGGTTCCCTGCTCAATGGGGAGCCTGCTTCTTCCTCTCCCTCTGCTATACCCTCTGCTTGTGCTCTCCTGCTCTATCTGTCAGATACATAAAATCTTAAAAAATAAATAAATAAATAAGCTTACTGCTAAACACCATGGGACAAACATTGGAAGAACTTTTGAAACAGTGAGGGATCAGGTTTTATTTGAGTTTGCATGGTCACTATATGGGTTATCACTGTGGGAAATGTAATAAAGGGGAAAAGAGTGGCAGCAGGATGTTACTGAAATGATTTGAGTGTGAAAGAATGGAGCCTGAAATCTAGTGGTTCCAATGAGGATGCAGAATGTGGAGGCAGTTCTGTGTCCATCTCCACTTCCCTTCAATCCTCCAATGCCCCAGCTGCTATTAGTCTGGGCTATTAACAGCTCAGAACTCAGTGCCCCATTTTCTCAGTACATTTGCCCCAGAACAAAATTAAGGGCTATGTCTGCTATCCCAGAACTGAGGAGGAGCCAATGAATGACAAGTTGATGATTTGACCCAAGGTGGAACCAGTCCTGTATTACAATATATACCCCAGAGTTCCTGTGGCTCCAGCCCCAGTTGGGACCATAAATTCCTCCTGTAGTGTAGTCAGTTTCCCTCAACCTTTGTCCTGATAAATTAACTTCATGAAAATCCTCATCTCAGAATCTATATCTAGGGAAGGCAATCTAACACCGAGAGATAGAAGAGTTTAATAAATATTTAAAAGTATAAGCAGAAGGACATGACATGGGCTAAATACTTGAGAAATAAGTCATGGATGAAAACCAGATTCTTCCTTAGATTACCGGGAGAATGAGGAAACAATGATGATGATCCCTCTTTGACAGTTGATGTGACTTCTCCCTCAGTCTGAAGGATTAACTCGACATTACCTAGGAAAACTCTAGAGCCCCCCCACCCAGGCAGTTGCCCTACAAAAAGGGGTTGATTCTCCTCAGGACCACCCCCACTACCCTCTTTTCTCCAAGACCTATAACAGTACATAGGTCTCAGAAGACCCCTTAAAGTGATATACCAAGTGTTACCCATGAGAATCACATTACACTCCAGAATAACTACCTGAGTTTTCTAATTTATAAAGATAGATGTAAAATAATGATGGAAGAAACATAAAATCAATCGAGCCAAATTTCTTGATATAGGTTCACTAAGAAGAGATTTTTGATTTAATGTTGCAGCTGGGAAATGAGTAAAAGCTAACCATTTTTCTACTTGGTGGCTAAAGTGTGACACAAAAGGTGGTCCACAGTAATCAAATTAGAAATGCCAACCTCCTTGATTTAACAGAAAGGGAGAGATTTAAAGGCATAAGAAGATTGGAATGTTAGAATGGATTTGTCATTTAAGATCTACTTAATCCCTCTTGGAGGATCCAGAAGACATACCTTCCATATAATCCTGAGAAATAAATTTGTTAGACCAGTCCCAGCATTCTTGAAAACCTCTATAATCACTACTTTCTGTAGACCAGATCTTTAGTATACCTAAACTGCAAAATCCCAATGCAATGGGAGGTATTTGATTCGAGATAATAGTGGCCAAGTGGTAGCACTCAAAAACCTTAAAGGCAAGGTGAACAGGCTTCCCATAAAGGACAGAAGATTCAAAACAGAAATCAGAATAATCCATATAAGCAGACCAACAGTGTTGGCTAGTTTATGAAGGTGTTCCTAGATGTCAAATAGAGAGGCAGCCTATTCATGTCTTATTAGATCTGGGTTAGTTAAAAAGGTCTAGGATAAATAAACAGAAGTCTAACTTAATAATAAAGCAGAGTTTCATAGCTTTGCAATTAATTCTCAGACTGGAACCAATTTATAAACTCAAAATTCCTTGAATAAAGGGGAGATTTTGTCCTCCTGAAGAAGTACCCTAGGACATTGCTAAAAATATCTTACAATAATCTTTTCCTCAGCCTTCTCCAAAATAGTCCTATGACCTTTTATCAGTCAAATTGTGCATTGGAGAAAAGAAAATAAGCAGACCTTTCAGGAATGCTGGACACTGTCTTTGACCTGAAACTGATTCCAGAAAACCCAAAACAACAGTGTGATTCACCAGGCAGAGCAGCAGTTTACAGAGGACAGGGTGTCACTGAAGTTTTAGCTCAGGGTTACTTTGCACTGGGGCCATTGGGTCACTGAACTCATCCTATGGTCACTTCCCCAGTTCCAGAATGCATAATCTGAATAAACAAACTTTGCAACTGACAGAATCCTCACATTGGTTCCCTGGCATGTGGACAGAGGGCTATTATGGTGAAAAGCCAAGTGGAAGCCTCTAGAACTTCCTCTATGTAAGAAAACAACAAACCAAACGTGACAGCACATCCCTGGGGGAATCACAAAGATTAGTGCCACCATTAAGGACCTGAAAGATACAGAGGTGGTGATTCCCACAACATACACATTTACCCCACTTATTTGGTCTGTGCAGGAGTTAGATGGATCTTGGAGAATGAGAATGGATACTTGTAGGCTTAACCAGGTGGAGAATCCACTAAATTACACCTGCTGTACCAGATGTATTTTCCTTAATTAACAAATTAACAGATTCTCAGATACCTGGTATTCAGCAAGTGATTTCACAATTGCTTCTTCTCTCCCTGTCAGTAAGGACCATTAGAAACAGTTTGATTTCAGCTTACAAGGCCAGCAATATGTCTTCCGTGCCCTACCTCAGGATGTGTCAACACTACCCCACTATATTATAATTTAGTTCATGAGGACCTTGATTGTCATTTACTCTATAAGCTATCCACAGTGGTCCATTATATTGATGACATCATGTTGAGTGGATCGAGTGATCAAGACTTAACTACTCTAGATTTACTGGTAACACATGTCTGTGTCAGAGGATGGAAACTAAACAAAATTAAAACTCAGGGGACTTAAATTCAGTGAATTTTCCAGTGGCCCAGAGTATAGAGCATATCAAGATCCACCTTTGAGGGGCACCTTCATGGCTTAGTGGGTTAAACCTCTGCCTTCGGCTCAGGTCATGATCTCAGGGTCCTGGGATCAAGCCCCACATTGGACTCTCTGCTCAGTGGGGACCCTGCTTCCCCCTCTCTCTCTGTCTGCCTCTCTGCCTACTTGTGATCTCTCTCTCTGTCAAATAAATAAAATCTTCAAGAAAAAAAAAGAATATAACTTTTGAAGGAAAAACACAATAGGATAAAAACAGAGGCAGATGAACTATAAGACATACCTAATTATAGTGAACAAACAGAATTACTGAAAGGGAGGTAGGTAGGGTGATAAGGTAATTGGATAATGGGCATTAAGGAGGACGCTTCATATAATGAGAACTGGGTGTTATATGCGACTGATGAATCACTAAATTCTACCCCCAAATCAATAATATACTCTATGTGAACTAACTTAAACTTAAATAAAACAAAACAAAATATATCCCTTTTAAGGTGAAGGGATAAATGCATCATTATCTTGGTCCATGTATCCTCTCCAACACCAAAAGATGCACAATACCCAATAGACTCCTTTGGATTGGGGAAGCAATGTGTTCTTCATTTGGGTGTTTTACTCTGGCCTATTTATCAAGTAACTCAAGAAGTTGCTAGTTTGCGTGGAGCTCAGAAAAAGGAAAAGTTTCTGCCACAGGTCCAGACTGTGGCCCAAGCTTCTAATCCACATGGGTGTTAGGATTCTGCACGTCTTACAGTATTTCATGTATCAGTGGAAGAAAGGAATGTTGTTGGGGTGTTTGGCAGTTCTTCATATGTGAATTGCAGTGCAGGCCCTCAGGATTTTGGAGCAAAGTGCTGCCATCCTCTACAGATAATTATCCTCTTTTTGAGAAATTGCTCTTAACGGGCTACTGGGCCTTAACAGGGACTAAACACTTAACATGGGCCATTAAATTTCTGTGAAACAAGAATTGCTCAGTATGAACTTGGTGTTTTCTGACTCATAGAGCCATAAAGTTGGGTGTGCAAAGCAGCACTCCTTTATCAAAAAGAAGAGTGGCCTAATATACAGTTTTCCCTTCCATGTTTTCAGAAGTTGATGATCCTCCTTCTGACATACTGCAGAAGATAATTAGTAGCCTAATGCTACAACACAATTTTTGTGTCATTCACCTCACTTCATCTCATCACAACGACATTTTATCGTCTCACATCATCACAGGAAAAAGGGTATATACAGTACAATCAGGTTTTTTGAAAGAGAGAGAGTATATTCAGATAACTTTTGTTACAGTTTGTTGTTGTAACTTTTCTGTTTTATTATTATTGTTATTAATCTCTTACTGTGCCTAATTTATAATATAACTTTATCACAGGTATACAGGTATAAAAAAAACATACTATAATGGTATTTGGCACTATCCATAGTTTCAGGAACCCACTGGGTATCATGAAACACATTGCTCTCCCCACATAAGTAGGGACGTCTATACAGAACTTCTGGCCCAAGAAGGAACTGAACAAATGGTTAAATGAAGAAGTACCCAAATGCTCATGGTCCTCACTTTTGATACCATGCCTTCTCTCCCTCAGACTGAACACAAGGCCTTATGGGCAGTTCACTATGATCAATTGACATAAGAAGAAAAGATTTGGGCCTGATGTACAGAAAATTCTGCAGTGATATGTAGATACAGGTCAAAAGTGAATAAAAGCAGCACCACGGCCCCATTCTGGAAAATCCTTGAAGGTCAGTGGGGATGGGAAATTCCTTCAATGGGTAGAAATTTAAGCAATTCACCTGGTGTTCATTTTCTTGGAGGGAGTAATGGCCAGATGTACAATGTATACTAATTTATGGGTTTTGAGCAATGGTTTGGCTGAATGGTCAGGAACATGAAAAATAAATCATTGAAAAATGGGTAATAAGACAATCTGAAGAAGAGGCATATTTCCATACTTTTCTGAATGAGTAAAAACACACAAAGATATATTTGTCCCTTGTGAATGCTCACCAAGTGGTGACCAGCAGAGGAGGATTTTAATAATTAAGTGGATAAGATGAACCATTTTGTGCATTAAGTCAGTCTTATTCCTAGCCACTCATACCTTCATTTGATGGACTCATGAGCTCATCATGAGAATAATTCATGAGAATTTGTTATCCACCACTATAGTATTACACACAGTTTTTCCTCTAACCAATGGTCTCACTTCACAGAAAATGAAGTGCCACAATGGTCCCATGCTCATGGAATTTGGTGTTGTTACCATATTTCCCACTATCTTGAAACAACTGACATGATAAAATGTTTGAATGACTTTTTCCAAATTAGTTATAGTATGACCTAGGTAGCAATACCTTCCAGGGTTGGAGCAAGAGTCTTCAGTTCTCTGGAAGGCCATATATGCTCTGAATCAGCATCCAATACATGTTGCTGTTCCTCCCATAGCCAGGTCCTGTAATCAAAGGATAGAAATGGGAGAGCCATATTAAATGAAATAAGTTGTTATTTTTAGTAAACTATATTTTATAACAAGTTTATATTTACAGGGAAATTGTGGAAATGATGCAGAGTTCCCATATGCTCTGCCCTCAGTTTCCCTTGTTACCATCTTACATAGTATAGTACAATTGTCACAACTAATTCACTTTAGGCAAACATATTATTTTAAACTAATATCCATACTTTTATCAAATCACTTTGATTTTAACTAATATTGTTTTTCTTCTCCAGAATCTTATCAAGATACCACAATACATTCAGTTGTCATGTCTTCTTCAGGAGCTTCAGACAGTGACAGTTTCTCTGAATGTCCTTGTATTTATTTATTTCAAGTATGATTAACATATTATATTAGTTTCAGGTGGGCAAAATAATGATTCAGCAATTCTAAGGATGCCTTAGTAGGTTAAGCGTGTGCCTTCAGCTCAGGTCATGATCCTAGGGTCCTGAAATAAGTCTCACAATGGGCTTTCCAGTTAGTGGGGAGCTTGCTTCTCCCTGTGCCCATGCTCCCCTGGCTTGTCTCTTTCTCTCCATCTCTCTCTGACAAATAAATAAAGAAATAAAATATAAAAAAATAAAAATCTATAGTTTACTCAGTGCCCATCATAATAAGTGTTTTCTTAACTTTTCTGTTTTTTTTTTTTTCTTTATTTGAGAGAGAGAGACAGCTCAAGCAGGAGGAGAGCAGAGGGAGAGAGAGGCAGAGAGGCAAACTCCCTGCTGACTTTGGCTCAATCACAGGATCCTGAGATCATGACCTGAGCCTAAAACAAGAGTCACAGGCTTAATCAACTGAACAAATCAGGTACCTCTGAACTTTTCTTGCTTTTGATGAAATTGACAATTTTGAGCAGAACTAGACAAACATTTTATATAAAATCCTTCATTTAGGGTTTGTCTGATATTTTACTCAAGACTGGACTGGAGTTATGGATTATTGGGAGAAAGGTCACAGAGGCAAAGTGCCGTTTGCATCACATCCTGTTAAGGGGTATGTACTTTCAATGTGACTCATCAACATTAATGTTAAACTATTATTAATTAATTAATTAATTAAACTATTATTAATGATAACCTCATTGAGGTAGTGTCTTCCATATTTCTCCTCCATAAATTTTCTCCCTCTGCCCCACTCCACAGTGAACCTGTTGGAAGAAGGTCCCTTGTGTACAGCCCACAAATAAGAGATTGAGTGCTATCCTATAACGTTTAAGAGCAGAGTACCTATAAAATCATTATGAATTATTTTTTATGAGCGCTTTATCTATCATACCCTATTTCTTGTTTATATCATCATGAATTTACAGAGTTTTTAAACTATGAGTAATATTTCAATTCAGTGTCATTTATTTTTTTTTTCTCAAATCTTTTCCAAGTTTTAGCACTGGAGACTCTTTCCAATGGCTTTTGTGTTCCTTTGGCATATTCTCATCACAGTGTGAGCTCACTTGTGTGTGTGTGTGTGTTAACACTTCTTTACCTTCTAGAATTATAGGATGTTCCAGTTCATCTCCTACATCCCCTGCCACAGGCCTAGAATCAGCCATTTCTTTAAGAAATCCTGATTCATTTCCTTTGATAATGGTATCAGGAACCATGTCCTGGCTGCTAGATAACTAGATAATCACTGTTCTGTTTTGTTTTTATTACAGTCAAAATAGGTCATTTATGGCCCAAATAAACCCCTTGAAAGAATTGATCACCCTTTTCCCCATAATCTAATAATACATATTGAAGATTCATTTTGTTCTCATATCTAGCTAATGCTTCTTAATTAAAAGGGAAAGAACACTTTAGGGAATGACCTTCCCCAGACTCCTATATTTTGCATCATTCATGTTTGAATACTAGTGCAGGAAAGGCAGAAGAGAAACCTTGCCTGTCAAAATTACATGTGAGGGTGGGTTTCAGAAAGTGTGGGATGGATCTAAGACAAACTTTGTCTTCTGGAATGCGTGTGAGAACCTGAGCCACAGTGACATCAAAAGAGATTGGACAGAATTTTAAAAACACATTTTTTTAGAAAATTCTCATTTGAATGAAGTGTGGCCAAATTACCTTGAGATGAAAAGAGTACGATATAACACCCCATCCTTTGCAAAACCTCTTATCAAAACTGGTAAGATTTGTTTTGGGGGAAAACTTAGTTGTTTTTAATACTCTGAGAAAATTAATTTGATCAATGCTACAGTGTACATCTAACACATAAAAGGTATCTGTGGAAGGATAGAAAATTTAGGGAATTTTCTAGAAGAGCTTTACAATTGAAACTGTGAAGATGGAATTAAAGAATTGCATAGCAGCTCTGGGTGGAGAGATAAGCAAATAGAAATAATATCTGAGTGTCCAGGAAATGCTCCATGGAGATAATGATTTTACTTTGGGATGGATCAGGCTTCCTTTTTCAGTGGTAACTACATATTGAGCAGGACCAAATGCTACTGGATTGTATCAATAAGAAATTCTCTTAATTCTTTCATTCACTTTATGAAAATTCGTTATTAAATATATACTTTCTTCTGGATGTCAAATTCATCAGTGAACAGATTAAAATTCCCCTTCTTATGTTGCTTTGTTAAAATGTATGTCACTCTTATATTTATGTGAACTATACAAACTTCTGTCTATCTCTACCAAATAGATAGATGATAGACTGACAGATGGATCAATACATAGATAAATAGGTGTCTTTTTATTATACTTAACTGTTAGAAACGACAGACAATTTTCATTCCTGTTTACTGAAGAGTTGGACAAAGAACATATTGGTAAACTCCAAAGAATGCAAGGGAACCTGTAGTGAATGGCAGTGTGGTTGGGGCATGATGTGGTTAAGAGCCGTGAGTCCAGAACTGCCTCTACAGTGCCTCACTCTCTGACACAGATATTTAAATCTTACTCTGGCCCTGGGAATATTGTTGTCCCTGCAGCCTGTGTCAGAAGGCAGTTGTTATGAACCAGTAATATGTCAATGTGATTAGCAAACCATCTACTAAGAGAAGGTTTCTTTTTTTTTCTTTTTTATTAGGTTATTTTTATTGTTGAGTTTTAATTTTTTTTAATTTTTATTTATTTTTTAATTTCTTTTAAGAGGTTTCTAAAAACTCTATTTTTTTATTTTTTTTAATTTTTTATTTACTTATTTGACAGACAGATCACAAGTAGGCAGAGAGGCAGGCAGAGAGAGAGGAGGAAGCAGGCTCCCCGCTGAGCAGAGAGCCCGATGTGGGGCTCGATCCCAGGACGCTGGGATCATGACCCGAGCCGAAGGCTCATGACCACTGAGCCACCCAGGCGCCCCTCTAAAAGCTCTATTTTTGATGCAGCATGATTATGACATGTTTTCAATACTAAAGGGAATATTTTATTTTTTTTTTAATTTATTCATTTGTTAGAGAGAGAGAGCGAGCGAGCACAGGCAGACAGAGTGGTAGGCAGAGGCAGAGGGAGAAGCAGGCTCCCCGCCAAGCAAGGAGACCGATGTGGGACTCGATCCCAGGATGCTGAGATCATGACCTGAGCCGAAGGCAGCTGCTTAACCAACTGAGCCACCCAGGTGTCCCCAAAGGGAATATTTTAAAATGCAGGTCATCCTCCTAACTTTGAGTCAAAAAAAAAAAATTCCCCATCCTGAATCCACAAATATTATGTAAGTTTGCTACTCTCTTAAATATAATGATATGATATGAGTCTGTGTGTGTGAGATATATATTATTCTTCTGATAATGATTATACTACCATCCTCTGCATAGAGCCCTGAACTCTATCTCTTTTGAACATATTTTAGAAACCACTGCATATATGTATCCACCTCCTTTTTATTGATGATTGCATAAAATGCCATCCCTGATTCATTTAGCTTCCTTTCTGATGGGCTTGAAGTTGTTTCGTCCCCTTTTCCAACTTGGAAAGGACTGCTGTGATTATCTTAGTGCCTGTGAGATTATTTGCAGCAAATGGAATCACTAGACCTGTGTCTAAGTGACACTGAAATATTCTCGGCAATGAAAATCGCTCCCCAAGAAATTGCACCCCCTTAAACTCCTACCAGAAATGTGTGGGATCAGTTGTTTCCCACATCATTTTCAGTAGTGTTTGTTAGGATACATTTATCAATGGGACACTTGAGTGGTTCAGTAGGTTACGCATCTGCCTTTGGCTTAGGTCATGATAACAGGGTCAGGGATTGAGCCCAGCATCTGGCTCCCTGCTGAGCAGGGATTCTGCTTCTCCCTCTCCTCTGCTTGCTGCTCCCCATGCTGTGTCCTCTCTCTATTAAACAAGTAAATAAAATCTTAAAAAAATAAAAATATTTTTATCAAAAAGGTCAATTTATGAATCTGATAAGTGAAAAGATATATAGTTGGAATTTAAATTTGAGTGTATTTAGATATGAATGAAATTTATTATCTTTCCACATTTTTAATAAGAAGTTTCTTTTGAAATCAACTATTTGGCCCATTTTCATTTGCACAGTTTGGTCTTTTAAAAAGATTTTACTTATTTAGAGAGAGAGAGAGAGAGAGTGTGTGTGAGAGAGCAGGGGAAGGAGCAGAGGAAAGAGAGGAAGAGAGGGAATCTAAAGCAGGCTCCACACAAGACACAGAACCTGGCATGGGGCTCTATCTCACAACCTTGAGATCATGAGCTGAGTGGAAATCCAGAGTCAGACGATAACTGACTAAGCCATCCAGGTACCCTAAACACTGTGTTTTTAAAGATTGATCTTTGAAATCTATATTTGAGAAAATTTTGCTTTTGTCTGGAACACATGTTGTAAATATACTTAAATGCTTGGCACTTGTGCTTGTAATTGTTTTACTATGTGGAAGATATCTGTGATGAGGACAGAGAAGATTATTCCACTGTTTGGCATCTATAAATAAATATTAGATCCCTTCCTGTTTCTATCTTCTCTTACTAAAGTCAGGGTATGGGACACTCAAGAATATAGATTCCAAGATTTCTATCGAAAAGTTTCTGCTATGACTTGGAACTTCCTTAATTCATCTTCTAAATCCCTGGTGCTTAAAGTAACATGAACTTTGGGGAAAAAAAAAGAAGTATTTTGCTTTATGCCAAATGTTCTCTATCTATATTTTATTTAGTCTGAGTGTCTGTGTCTTAAGAAAATTTGCTGAAAGACCCATTAATATACTGAACAAGGTGAAGAATAATTTCAAAAGAACAAAGTTTTATAGAAGCTGAATTTAAAACTACAAACAACTAGAAATTATTGAGAGTTAAAGTAACAGGAAATAAACAGTCAAACTAACAGATTAAAACAAATTTCAATATGGACTGGACCAATTGAAGGAATCTTCACTACTAAAATATTATTTCTCCTTTCTCTCTCTCTTGCTCTTTTTCTCTCTTAGGTTTCATTAAGGGAAACACTATCAAAGTTTCTACATCATTCTTTGAATGTTCAGAATATTTATGATAAGATATTTTATAACCAAATTACCAGGTTCAAGTATTATGAAAAGGCATTATGTAAATCATGTATGAGTTTTCTCCACTTGGCAACATTCCAACCTGATGGGTCTTTGGTATAAACTCAAGAAAGACATCCAATTCAGAAAGATATCTTCTCAATCCAAATCCCCTAATTTAATATTTTTATGCCTGAAGAATTAGGTACTCTTTCATTAATGATATATTTCATTGTTTCCATAAGCAATCAGGTGAGTAGATTATAAGTAAATATTATGATTTGCACTTTATTCAGAAGAAAATAACATGGAAGGTAAGGGATTACAGGCAGGTAAGTGGCACATCTGTGTTCAAGCATATGGATTTGACCTCCAGATGGAGTACTCATTTCATAATACTTCTTTCTTTGCAGATTAACTATTTCTAACCTGTGCTTTCTCCACTTTGCCTGAAATTATGCAACAAAATAACAGCGTAACTGAGTTCATACTGTTAGGATTGACCCAAGATCCTATGAAAAAGAAAATGGTATTTGTAATCTTCTTCATTTTATATGTGGGAACCATGATAGAGAATTTGCTGATTATTGTGACCATCAAGTTCAGCCAGACACTTGGGAGCCCCATGTATTCTTTTCCTATTTTATTTGTCCCTTGGTGATTCCTGCTTCTCAATGTCCACAGCCCCCAGACTAATTGTGGAATCACTCTTTGCAAAAAGAATCATAACTTACAATGAGTGCATGATCCAAGTCTTTGCCTTACATTTCTTTGAAATCATGGAGATCTTTGTGCTCATCCTCATGGCCGGTGATCGTTATGTGGCCATCTGCAAGCCCTTACATTACACAACCATTAGGAGACGGCAGGTCTGCATCATCTTGATTGTTATTGCATGGATAGGGGCTTTTATCCATTCTATAGCTGAGATTGCCCTGGCCTTGAAATTGCCTTTCTGTGGACCCAATTTGATTGATCACTACTGCTGTGATTTGCAACCCTTGCTGAAACTTACTTGCATGCACACCTACATGATCAACCTAGAATGGGTATCTAACAGCGGGACCATTTGCACAAGCAGTTTTGTGTTTCTGATGATTTCATACATTGTCATCTTGCATTCCATGAGAAACCACAGTGCAGAAGGGAAGAAAAAAGCTCTCTCTACTTGCACTTCTCACATCATCACAGTAGTCTTATTCTTTGGTCCATGTAATTCATATATACATGTCCCCCAACCACTTTCCCCATGGACAAGATGGTGTCCGTATTTTATACTATTGGGACCCCTTTTCTCAACCCATTCATCTACACACTGAGGAATGCAGAAGTGAAAAATGCCATGAGAAAGCTATGGCATATCACAACTACCTCAGAAAGCAAGAGATGAATTGAGGGTTTTGACTGATTCCTTAATCTGTACAGATATCAAATATGATAGTGTATCCTGACTTCCCCAATGTTCTCTATTATAATACACCTTATTTCCTTTTTTTTTTCTGCACTTCTGTGCTCAAACTAGTAGCTTCCCTCATAATGCCAGCCTGGTTCTTTCTTTTCCTGAGAGTTCAATTCTGACATAGTGGATTATGAAATACTCCTCACATTTCACATCACACTTAGTTTCATAAGATGAAAGATCACAACTGGTCAAACAGTGAACATCCATAAATAAAGAATAGCATGTAATCTATGACTTGTAATTCTCTCTATAGCTCAGTTCAAATAAGGTATCTTGCTTTCTCTTGAACACATTCAGAGCAAAGGAGGTAACTCTGTGTGTCAAGAAATTCTTTTCATCATATTACTAGTTTATCTTGAAAAAAAATTCCACACTAGTGAACTAAAGGCCAAATGCTATATATATATATACAAATATATGTATTTTTTTCTTAAGTATTTTTTATGTTTCCCTTAACTATTAAGATAGCTTTGGCATTATGCATGGGATTTTTTAAATGTGACACTATGAAGTACTCTTGGTATTCAGCTAATTTGTATGATTGGGATATAGGAGCTACAAGAGACCTCTACAACTGTAAGAGAGAAAGAAGTAAAATAATGTACAGGGTCAAGATTGAATAAGAATTTAAAGGGGCGCCTGGGTGGCTCAGTGGGTTAAGCCTCTGCCTTTGGCTTAGGTCATGATCTCACAGTCCTGGGAACATGCCCCACATCAGGCTGTCTGCTCGGCAGGGAGCCTGCTTCCACCTCTCTCTCTGCCTGCCTCTCTGCCTACTTGTGATTTCTGTATGTCAAAGAAATAAATAAAATCTTTTAAAAAAAGTATTTAAATACACCATAGGGATGCCTGGGGGGCTAAGTCAGTTAAGCATCAGCCCTTGTCTCAACTTAATGATTGCAGGGTCCTGGGACTAAATCCCACATCAGGCTCCTTGCTCAATGGGTGTTCTGCTTCTCCCCCCCAATGTTTATATCAGCATTATCTACAATAGCTGTACTGTGGAAACAGTCCAAATGTCCATCAAATGAATGAATAAAGATGTGGGGGGTGGATATATATATAGATGGATATATATATAGGACTATAATTCAGCCATCAAAAGGAATGAGATCTTGTAATTTTCAATAACAAGGATGGAGCTGGGTAGTATTTTTCTAACCCAAACTAGTAAGTCAGAGAACAAAAACTACCATATGACTTCACTTATGTGAAATTTAAGAAACAAACAAACAAAAAAAAATGAGTACAGGGACTAAAGGATAGAGGGGACAAAACAAGAAACAGACTCTTAACCATAGAGGACAAAAAGAGGGGAGGGGGGTAGGAGGACAGGTTAATTAGGTGATGGGAGCATAAAACTACCCTTATGATGAGCACTGGCTGTGGTATGTAAGTGTTGAATCCTTAAATTGTATACCTGGAAGTCCTATTATGCTGTATACTAACTGGAATTTGAACAGAAATTAAAAAAAAATGATTTCAGTGCATTCAGTTGTACCATATCCTTAGTAGCCATGGCAAGATTCTATTTCATTTATATATATATATATATATATATGTGTGTGTATATATAATATATATATGTGTGTATGTGTTTATATATGTGTGTATATGTATGTGTGTGTGTATATATATATATGTGTGTGTGTATGTGTGTGCATGTGTGTATATGTATATATATATATATATATATATATATATATATATGATTTTTGCCTAACCAATTAGCACATCTATCCTCTCTATAGTTATCACTGTGTGTTTGTATGGGTGCATGTGCAAGAAGATTTCATTTAAGATCTATTCTTTTTGCAATTTCAAGTATACACTATGATATTGTTAACTATAGTGACCATGGTATATATTATATCTCTAGAACTTATTCATTCTACATAAATGAAAACTTGCACCCATTGACCAACATCTCTCCATTTTCCCCAATTCCTGAACCCTGGTAACTACCATTCTATTCTCTGCTTCTGTAAATGTAACTATACCATTTCCACATATAAGTGAAATCATGCAGTATTTCTCTTTGTGTCTTGCTTGTTCCACTTAACACCAAGTCATCCAGCTCCATCCATGTTATTGCAAATAGGAGAATTTCCCTCTTTTTAAAATCTGAATGATATATAATCTCACATTTCCTAAATTGATTCATCAGTGAAGGATGAGGTTGTATCCACATCTTGGCTACTGTGAATAATGATGCAAGGAACCTAAGAATTGCAGATAGCCCTTCACAATCATGATATCAGATCCTTTGGATATATACCCAACAGTAGTATTGATGAATGGTAGTTTTACTTTTAATTTTTTGAGGAACTTCTATATTCTTCTCCATAATGACTGTACTACTCTACATATACATCAATAATATACATGTGATCACTTTATTCCACATCCTCACCAACAATTCTTATCTCTTGTCTTCTCAATAATACTCAGTCTAACATGTGAAGTGGTATCTCATGATTTTGATTCTCATTTCCCTCATGATGAGTGATGTTGAGCACATTTTGATGTACCTGTTGACCACTTGTATGTATTTGGAAAATGTCTATTCCATCTTTCTGCCTATTTCATAATCAGAGATGAAGGAAATCTCAATAGCTTCTGCCCTACTTTCCTGTGAACCTGAAACTGCTCAAGAAAAATAGAATCTATTATTTTAAAAAGTCAAGAAGAAGAGAAAATTGAATAATAGACAAAAACCTTCCACTCATTTAGCTTAATATAATATAGAAAAGAAGAAAAATAAGTTACAATGCAGACAAAAAGTATACTACAATAAGAAAAAAGAAAAATAAGAAAGAAAAATAAGTTACAATGCAGCCAAAAAGTATACTAAAATAAGATGAAATCATCTCCCAAAATTTAACATTTGCATTATATTAAATGCAAATACACTGCACTTGAAACATTTGCATTATATTAAATGCAAATACACTGCACTTGAAAGATAGAAGTTGTCAGGATTGACAGAATAATCTTCAGCAAAGAAAAGTAATGGACTAATGCTACATTCATCAGTATGATAAATCCCAGAACAGATGCCATGCACTGTGAATAAATGTTATGATTCAATTTACATGAAGTTATACAACAGACAATGCTAAAACAGAATGATAGAAATTGGACAATAATTGCATCTGATGGAGTTAACTGAAAAGGAACATGACAGAACTTTCTGGGTAAATGAAAGTATTCTAGATCTTGACTTTTTTAATGGATATGTTACTATACACATTAATCAAATTCATCAAACTACATACTAAAAAGTTCTACATTTCATCATATATAAAATTTATATCAGAAAATGAGTTATGTTACCCAAAACAAAACAACAACAACAACAACAAAAACTTGCCAATATCTCCAAGCACCCACCCCTGAGAAAAATGCTTATCAAATTTAGTGATCATTTCCAGAGGAAAAAAGCAGAACCTTGACTGTCATTTAAAATTTCAATCCTATGAATAGAAGATGTACTAATATTTTATTGGAAATAAGTATATCATACTGACTTTGAATAGTTGCCTTAGACTTCACCAAAACGAAAAGTTTTTACTGCAAATTATCTCATTCCAAAGTGAAAAGCCAACCCACAGATTGGGAGAAAATACTTGCAAATCATGTATCTGAAAAGGAACTTGACTTCAGACTCTATAAAGAACTTCTACCATTTAATAATAAAAAGACAATAACCCAATTTAAAATTTGGCAAAATATCTCGATAAACATATCTCCACAAAAATATGCAAATGGCCAAAAGAACATGAAAAGATGTTTAACACCTTTAGATAATAGGAAATGCACACCTCAGCCATAATGAGATACTGCTTTCCACCCACCAGGATGTCTAGAATCAAAAAAGACAGGCAATAATAAGTTTTAGTGAGGGGGTACAGAAATTGGAGTTCTCATAAATTACTGGTGATAATGTAGGACGGTGCAACGACTTTTTTTTAAGGTTTTATTTATTTATTTACTATTAGAGAGAGAGAGCACAAGCAGGGGAAGCAACAGGCAGAGGGAAATGCAGACTCCTCACTGAAAAAAATAGCCTGATATGGGACTCATTTCCAGGACCTAGGATCATAACCTGAGCTGAAGGCAGTTGCTCAACCTACTGAGCCACCCAAATGTCCCTGGAGCAATGACTTTGGAAAAACCACATGGCAGCTCCTCAAAATGTTGAACATATAATTACCAGAGATCTAGCAATTCTAATCTTAGGCTCTACCCAAGGTAATTTAAGTATATATTCTCATGAAAACTTGTATGTCAATGTACATAGTATCATCCATACTAGCTAAATGGGGGAACAATCTACATGTCAATCAACTGATGAATGAGTAACATATATTCATAAAATGGAATTTTATTCATCAACATAAAGGGAAGAAATACTGATATTTGCCACAACATGGCTAAAAATTAAACAAGAACAATATGCTAAATGAAAGCAACAAGTTAAAAAGATAACATACTGTATAATTCCTTTTTATATGAAATGCCTAGAAAAATAATCTACAGTGAAAGAAAGTAGATTATGAGGTGCCTAAATGACTCAGTTGGTTGAGTGCACAACTCTTGATCTTGGCTCCCATCATTAACTCACTGTCATGATATTGAGCCCCATGTTGGGCTCTGTGCTCAGCATGGAGTCAGCTTGAGATTCCCTCTTTCCATCTCCCCCTCCCCAACCACCATCCCACACACCCCCATTCCACCTCTCCTCCCTTGGCTCACTTGCACACTCTCACTCTCTTTCTCAAAAAGGAAAAAAAAAAAAAGAAAGTAAATTAATATTCACCTAGGACTTCTAGTGATGATGGTGGAGAGGAATAAGTGACTGAAAATGGGTATGGAATTTCTTTTTAGGGTGGCAAAATGTTTAAAATTAGATAGTCTTGATTGTTTCACAGAATTCTACACTAAAAACTATTGCATTATATACTTTGAATAAGTGAATTTTTAGTACATGGATTATATCTCAATAAAGCTTTTAAAAACATAAATGTTAAATTTTGTGATTATTACTGCAATCTGGGTGGGACTGGAGGAAATTATCTGAGTGAAGTTATTCAAGCAGAGAAAGTAAATTATATGGTTTCACTTACTAATGGAGCATAAGGAATAACACAGAGGACATTAGGAGAAGGAAGGGTAAAATGAACTGGGGGAAGACAGAGGAGGAGATGAACCATGAGAGATTGTAGACTGCAAGAAACAGGCTGAGGGTTTTAGAGCCTACAGGGGTAAAGGGGTGGTTTAACCATGGTGGTGGTTATTAAGGAGGGCACTTGTTGCATGGAGCACTGGGTATTATATGTAAACAATGAGTCTTGGAACAATACGTCAAAAACTAATGATGTATTGTATGGTGCCTAACGTAACACAATCAATTAATAAATAAGTACTATTATTAAAAATTTATTTCCCATGAATGAAAGATTTGTAAATATGTATTAAAAATTAGTTTATACCAGTGACTTTGGATCTCTATTTTGATTAAAGTACAACATTGTGTCTATAGTTAATGACACTATAATCTTTATTTGAAAATTATAATCAGTAGCTGTTAAAAGTTTTCACCCCAAGAAAAGTTATAACCATTTGTGGTGGTGGATGCTTACTACATTTATTAAGGTGATCAATTTGAAATATATACAGATTCAAATCATGAGGTTATACAACTGAAACCACTAATAATGTTATATGCCAATCATATCTCAGTTAAACAAAAAGTAGAGTCTATCTATTCATGCTTTTATCTGGACTAAACTTGTGAGACATTGCTCATATAACCTTTAACTGCATGAAGAGAAGGTGGTAAAAGTGATCTTGTATAATCCCTAAAGTTTGGTTTGAGGGGTCTTGAAACTTTTGTTTTTGAGAAACAACCACTGCATTAAAACAACCTGTAAAGCCCAATCTACACTCTTGAGTGAACAAGAATTAATAAATGTTAGCCATTTGTATTTTTTCTCCACAATACACTTCATTCTATGTCTTTGCACTTAAATCTTGACTACTAAGAGACATTAGTTCTACTGAAGTTCTGACATCCTTAAAATGGTAAAAGCTGAGGAATTTATTACTCTCAAAGACCAAGAAGCAAGACATATGGAATAGTATCCAGGTGTCTACCAATGACTTCATACATTTATTCCTGTTCACCAAGGTCCTCAGGGCCAATCCCAATCAGAGGAGCTCAGAGAGTCTACTCTTGGTTCCCTGGAAAGAGATCATTTATTTCATTAGAACCTAGACTCTCCCCAGTTACAGTATGAGTGAGTGTGATTTATACAATTTTATTTCATAGATGTATGATCACAGCACTGACTGCCATCCAGTGGAGTTTTATAGTTTTTGTAATTTTACAGCCTTGGTGCTACAAGATGACAGATAGGACTTTGATTAGAGCCCTCATTAACAAAAATAAATGGCAATCTTCTCATTTTCCAGATGGATAAATTAGTTTACATAACAGTGGAAAACAATAAAAATGTGTCTCCCACTGTCTTCCAAACAGTGGTTATATTCCTGTTCCAGGGAGGAGCAAAAACATTTTTAAACATGTTTTCTTGCACTGCTCAGTTTAATATGTAAGAATAGTTTTCATGTTCCTCTGTATGTAACTGCTTTTTTCATTTAAACATATAGAGGAGAAAAACATTTGTCACATGTCAGAGTCTCTAGAATTTCACCATGTTTATAACAACTCAGCAGGAATACCTCATTTTGACAGTTTCAATATATCCATATCTTTCATAATGATAATTTTTGTTTTGAGGTATAATGTAACCTCATTACTTTATTCAAATCTTCAAAATATTCTTTATTTTACATTTCAGTATTTAAACGATCCACCACACAATTGCACTGAAGTATAAAGAGAGACAGGCAATGTTAAACTTTCATAACAGCCAATGGTAATGACAAATATCACATGTCCACAAGATAAACTTTCAATTTCATTAAAGACTGGGATAACATTTCTGTTTTATGTCTGAGGAACAATGAGCTGCCTGAAGCATACCTGAACCTACCCTAGGTCAGCTAAACCCCACCTTTTGCAGAGACACAAATGAGCAAAAATGTAATGCTTGTTGTATAAGCTACAAATACTGAAGTGGCTTGTTACACAGCATTATTGAGCTGACTGATCCAAGAATAGCATGCTCAAACTGTAGAAGTGGGGACTGAGCCATATTCTTGAGTCAATAAGACCTCAAATATGTTTAGTGTAAGGTACCTTGAAAGGAGCAGTATAAAAGACCAAGCAAGAGATAATGAGCATGAGGGACAGCACCTAACCTTGGATATACACATAAAGGACAAATTCTAAATACCTAAGCATGCAGCCAACCTCCCTCTTCACTATTTCATCCATGGATAACACACCGGAAAAGAAGGACCTATTTATTATTCATGGGTAAGTTTCCTTCCCACCTCTCCTTTAGTGATAAATCATAAGAAGAGAGTTAACAAAAGATACATAAGAGCCAGGTTCACATGGACTCTGAAAGACCTGTCTTCCTGGGGAAAAAACAAACAGAAATTTGTTATAATAAGCAAATTTATTCCATTACCAGAGAATGCAGTCTACATATGCATCAATAATAGACTAATTAAAAACAAACAAACAAACAAAAACCAAACCACCAAAATTAGGCACCAGTGCATGTAACTATAGACTTTCCTGTTCACCCTCACAACTCCGAATTGGAGAATCCCACCAGGACATAATTGCCACCAGATCAACATCAAAACGAAATCCTGATTTAATCTGCTATTGTCTTTCTTATCTCCTTTTCAATACACTCCGTTATTTTTTGCCTCCCTTTATGTGCTAAGTTTCCTAACTTGCAGGCAGTACATATGTCCAGGTCTTTTGGAAAGAGAAAATCTATTGCTGAATCATCATCAACTGTGGCTATTTTCTGTAAATGTACTCCTCATCTTAAAACCCAGATTCCTGCAGACTCAAATACAGAGAACAAACCGATGGTCCCCAGAGGGAAGGTGGGCACATTGGGTGAAAAGAAGTAGAAGAAACAGGCTTCCAGTTATGGAACGAATAAGTCACAGCAATAAAAGTCATAGTGTAGTGAATAGAGTCTGTGTTACCATGGTAGCAGTGCATGGGGACAGATGGTAGCTACACTTGTGATGAGCACAGCAAAACCTGGAGATTTGTGGAATCACTGGACGGTACACTTGAAACTAGTGCAACATTGTGTATCGACTATACTCAAAAAAAAAAAAAAAAAGCAAGAAAAGAGATTTCTGTTGCACAAAGGAAAATAATACTTCAAGTAAATACAATTCAATTTCTTCCTGGAGATTGTGTTGAAGAGAATAGAACACCAGAAAATAACAAGTCTGTGCCTCTCATATTTGAAAATGTGGTGCACCCATTCTCTGGGACTTAACTCCTCATATCATGCTAGTGGATGACCATGGATGATGTCAGAGGCCCACTTCTCAAACTTTGATTATTCTTGTATAAATTAAGGGAGCACCTCAATGCACCGAAGCGGTTCTTGGCCTATGACCCAGTTTTCAGTTCGCTACATCTGCTTCTCAGTATAACCTTCTTTGTTTCTCTCTAGTATGAGAGCCTTTCTGAGTAGAGCCAAGAAAGTTTTGCATAGCATGAATGGTGGGGGGGAAAAACGTCAAAATTTGCTGTTCATGTAAATAACAGTGAGGATTAACAAAATGCACCGCGGGGACATCCATCTCATTAGCTATTTGGCTTCTTTTTCTTTTTCTTCTTTTAAAATTTTATTTATTTATTTGAGAGAGACAAAGAGAAAGAGAGAACAGGAGTATGGGGGTGGGAAGGGGAGAGGAAGAAGGACAAGCAGCCTCACACTGAACAGGGAGTAAATCACAGGCTCAATCCCAGGACCCTGAGATTAGGACCTGAGCCAAAGTCAGATGCTTAACCACTTAACCAACTGAGCAACCCAGGCATACCTTAGCTACGTGCTTCTTAAACTGAGGGCCCTTTACAGAATGGGAGATTTTCCACATTTACAATAAGCACCAATTTGTATACTCATAAGGGATTTTTAAATGAGGCTATAAATACACCATGGAATTACACTTAAAGGATTGAAAAGTGATGTTCATTATCTAATTTGAAATTTTAACACCTGGAATACACCATCAATAGGGTACTAAGAATCAATTATAATAATGTCTATAAGGACAGTGTGAATAATGTAATTACATTGCATTATATTATTTTAAAAGCATTATTTATGTAAAGAGTTAAAACATATAATAATTAGTAAATTTTTTGGCACTGCTTCTTCTTTGATTGCAATGGATACCACCAAAAAAGGGAGTGCTTATGACTTCTCTCTGTGTGTGAGATATTTTTCAGTCAAAAATCTCTTTCCTAATGCAGGGCATAACTGTCAAACAATGTAATCTTACAGTGTGCTTTGATAAGAGTGATATAATGTCCAGTATGTCTAAGATCATGAAGGAGAGAATATTCCAGAATATCAGACTCAAGTTCCAAAATGTCAAAGCTGAAAGGGACCTGGAGGTCATGTGATTTGTTTCTCTTATTGAACTTCAAAAAAGTAAAGTAATAGCAAGAGGGTAGTTGAGGGGCCTTCTAACTTTAACTCTTGCAATTTGTTAAAAATACTTTATTTATTTGAGATATAGAATGAGATAAGAAGAGAAAGAGAGAGCGCATGACAGGGGGGAGGGTCAGAGGGAGACACAGAATTCCTACTGAGCAGGGAGCCTGATGTAGGACTCAATCCGAGGACTCTGGGATCATGCCCTGAGCCAAAGGCAGTTGCCCAATCAAATGAGCAAACTAGGTGCCCCAAGTCTTGCAGTTTTTGATGAAAGCACAAAACTTCCCTGTACATGCTGTATTTGTTGTCATTAGGGTTCTGTGGATAGAACAAGATCCAGGCAAGTATTTGAATTCCAGAGACTTCATTTCTCTTCAAGCTGTGTGTCTTGGCACCACATTTTCTTCATGGCATTCTTCATGTCTGTGTTTCTCAGTGTGTAGATGAGAGGGTTGAACATGGGGGCAATCATGGTGTAAAATAGGGCAAAAACCTTGTCATTACTGACAGAATCAGCCATGGGGACATATGTGAAGATGAGGGGCAAGAAGAACATGAACACAACAGTGATGTGTGAGCCGCAGGTGGAGAGAGCTTTGCGGCAGCTCTGGGATGAGTGTGTCCTCAGGGTGGACAGGATGATGATGTAAGAAATTACCAAGGCAACAAAGGTCAAAACTGACAGCACTCCTGTGGTGCTAATGATCACAATAACCAACAGGCTAGTGTCTGTGCAGGCCAGCTTCAGCAAGGGGAAAATATCACAGAAATAGTGATCTATCTGATTGGGTCCACAGAAGGGAAGTTCAATAATAATCAATACCTGCAGGATTGAATGAAGAAATGCTCCGAGAATCGAGGCCATCAAAAGGACATAGCATACCTGTCTTCTCATGATGACCATATAGTGAAGGGGTCTGCAGATGGCTGCATAACGGTCATAGGCCATAGCCACCAAGATAAAGATCTCAGTGGCACCAAAGAAGTGGGCATAAAACATCTGGGCCATGCAGCTGTTGTAGGAGATGGTCTTCTGCTGGGCCAGTAGATCTGTGATCAGTTTGGGGGCCACTGTGGAAGTGAAGCAGACGTCCATGAAAGACAGGTAGCTCAGGAAAAAGTACATGGGCTGCTCACGTAGGCAGCTGCCACTGATGGTAAGAAGAATTAGGAGGTTTCCTGAGAGAATTGCAATGTAGCAAAGTGAGAACACCACAAAGCAGGCAATCCTTTCATCCTCATCACTAAAAAGTCCCAGGAGGATAAATTCTGTGATATTTTCATGTCCCATTGTTTCTGTGGGTGTGATCATGTAGAGGAGAAAATTAATGTACTGGAAACAGTCAACTTTTAAAACTATTGATTTATTTTAAAAGTCATTCATTTATTCAATAATACATATTGATTGTTCATTATGATATGAACACCATAATTAGCGCTAAGGGTACAGAATGCAGTGTGCAAAATACATAAAGTCTTACCCACAAGTAGATAAAGTTCATTAGAGTAGATATATATTAACAATAATTGCATAAGTAATTAATTAAATTAAAATAATTCCCAGTTTCACACTTACTATGAGCAAGAGGATGAATAATTAGAAGATGAAATGTTCTTTTTTAGGTCAATTTTGAAATGCAATTTCAATAGTATACCTTCAGAGTAATTTTTAAATCTCTGCTATGGACCAACAACATTGAGGTTATCTGTTCTTCAAGGGCAGTCTCGTTATTTACATCGTTCCCAGTGACTAAATTTGTGCTGAATCCTGAAAGTTCAGTTAAGTCTTTAGACATCAGTGAGCTCGTAATTTTAAATATCAGATCTTTAGGTGACAATTTCAGAAAATGCATTTAACACCTTTCCACCAACATTGAGCAATGATGAGATCGTAGGGAAAAGGGGTGCTCCATTGTATTGGATTGTAGCATATTTGTGGCCTCTTGTAATTGACCTAATTTCCCAGTTCACTTTCCAGCCTAACCCAGGAGTTTCCATCCCTTCATCCCATTTTCTAGTGCTTCCCAGTAGGACAGCATCCTTGGAGGGGCAAATTGCAATCAAAGATTCTTTTTCCCTAGATCTGTTTTACCTACCTTTTATTTCTCTGAATTGAACCACTTTGTCTCCTTAACAGGCTCACTACAGGTTTATGGGTCCCAGTCCTGAAATATTTTAATTAAAAAGAGCATACTTCCCTGGTGAAAAATATTAAACTATATCTCTTACTTCATTTTGGCAAAAAATGTGTCACAAAATTGTTAAACTCAGTGCCCAGTTGGATAAAACATAAACTCTACACACTGATAAAGTGTGTCAGCCTATATTGAAGGGTTATAACAGCAACTGAACAATGCTTTTTACTTTTACTTTTATAATGTGATTCTCTATGAGATTAATTTGGAAAAATGTACAATGGACATACAAAAAGATTTTTAATAGGACTTTGGGGAGTTTGTGGACTTTGGGGTTGAATTCCATCCATGAGCCCCAGATTAACAACCTGTGGCCTAATTTCTTGCAAAAATCTCTGAAAATATCACTGCCACATAAGCAAAACCAGTAGTAATGATTCTGGGCTATGGTGATCTGTTTTAAATAAACAGTTCAGGATTATTTTATCTGTGAGTTATCTATTCTGTCCTTAAAAATAGAATTTCCTCATTGAATATAGAATTTTATTAACTGACATAAAAATATTGTAACAAGTTAAAAAATATACCATATTTATGGTTAGGGAGGATCAATATATAAGAAAGATGTCGATTATCCCCAAATTAATCAATACATTTAATAATTAGAACAAAAATTCTGACAAACTTTTTTGTGAAAAGCTGATTTCAAAATTGAGAAAGAATTAAAATGCAGAGGGGGAGGAGCAAGACAATGGAGGAGTAGGAGACCTAAATTTTGTCCGGTCCCAGGAATTCAGCTAGATAGTTATCAAACCGTTCTGGATACCTACAAACTCAACAGAATATTGAAGGAAAGAATAGCAGCAATTCTATGAACAGAAAAGTTACCACTTTCTGGAAGGTAGGCCATGCAGAGAAGTAAATATAAGGAGATATATCGGAAGACAGATTGCGGGGAGAGGGAGTCTCTGTCAGATGGCTCCGAGCAAATGATAGAGCAGTGGTGTACAAAATCAGAACTTTTAGAAGTGGGCTCTGCTGAAGGATGTCACTTTAGTGGCTAAGTGGGGCATGGGTGGAGCCCTCACTGGGACAGTGTGGTCTCAGGACCCTCAGATTACCAAAAGACTGAGAGTACCTGAATTAGCAGAGCTCCCAGGGATCAGAGCAGGGAAGTTGGCTGCAAAGACAGAGCCAAGGAGTGGGCTTTCAGCTCAGGGTTACCTTAAAACATGATCCCCACCACCGTCAGGCCACTGATCTTTGAGCAGGGACCACAAAAGGGGCAGATCTGAGGAGACCTCCCAGGAGAAGCATCACAGGAGTGCACTGCAGGAATCTGCTGGGTTTGGAGACTCCAAACAGGGCCATATGCCAGAGATAGAAACACTCAGTCACAGGCCAGGTGAGGAAGAAGAGCAGGAACAAACCAGGGAGACAGGAGTGATTGATTGCTTTTCTCTGAGGGCTCGTGGTGGAGTGAGGCCCTGAGCTCTCAGCTCCTCCAGGCCAGAGATTTGGAGGACACCATTTTCATTCTCATCCTCTAAAGCTATGGAAACATTTCAGGGAACAAAACTACTGAGAGCAAAGCCAAGAAGATTATTTAGCCTGGCACCTGACAAGGGTGGTACAATTCGGCCTGGGGCAAAGACACTTGAGAATCACTGTTACAGACTTTTCCCCTAGAAGATCAGCAAAAACACCCAGCCAAGGACAAGTTTACTGATCAATGAGAACTGCAAAACTCTAGCACTAGGGGAGTACAGCACAAATAATTTATGGCTTTTTTTCCCCATGATTCTTTAATCTTTCAAAGTAAATTGTATTAATTTTATTTTTCCTCTTTCCTTTGATTTTTTTTAAATTTTCTTCTTTCCTATTTTAACCATTTTATTAGTACCTTTTTTTAAAACCATTTTTAATTTTCATTTTAACAGTCATATTCTATGCCTTCATTGTATTTAACTTTTATGTATATATGTGTGTGTGTGTGTGTGTGTGTGTGTATATATATATATATATATCTATATATATATATATATATATAATGTTTTTCTTTCTTAAAAATTTAGGGATACAGTTTCTTCTAACATACCAAAATACAATTTAAATCTAGTGTATGCACAGAAAAAGAAACAGTCAACAAAACAAAGAGGCAACCCACGGAATGGGAGAAGATATTTGCAAATGACAGTACAGACAAAAGGTTGATATCCAGGATCTATAAAGAACTCCTCAAACTCAATACACACAAAACAGATAATCATATTAAAAAATGGGCAGAAGATATGAACAGGCACTTCTCCAATGAAGACATACAAATGGCTACCAGACACATGAAAAAATGTTCATCATCAGTAGCCATCAGGGAGATTCAAATCAAAACCACATTGAGATACCACCTTACACCAGTTAGAATGGCCAAAATTAGCAAGACAGGAAAGAACGTGTGTTGGAGAGGATGTGGAGAAAGGGGAACCCTCTTCCACTGTTGGTGGGAATGCAAACTGGTGCAGCCACTTTGGAGAACAGTGTGGAGATTCCTCAGGTAATTAAAAATAGAGCTTCCCTATGACCCTGCAATTGCACTACTGGGTATTGACCCCAAAGATACAGATGTAGTGAAAAGAAGGGCCATCTGTACCCCAATGTTTATAGCAGCAATGGCCACAGTCGCCAAACTGTGGAAAGAACCAAGATGCCCTTCAACGGATGAATGGATAAGGAAGATGTGGTCCATATACACTATGGAGTATTATGCCTCCATCAGAAAGGACGAATACCCAACTTTTGTAGCAACATGGACGGGACTGGAGGAGATTATGCTGAGTGAAATAAGTCAAACAGAGAGAGTCAAGTATCATATGGTTTCACTTATTTGTGGAGCATAACAAATAATATAGAGGACAAGGGTAGATGGAGAGGAGAAGGGAGTTGAGGGAAATTGGAAGGGGAGGTGAACCATGAGAGACTATGGACTCTGAAAAACAACCTGAGGGTTTTGAAGGGGCGGGGGGTGGGAGGTTGGGGGAACCAGGTGGTGGGTATTGGGGAGGGCACAGATTGCATGGAGCACTGGGTATGGTGAAAAAACAATGAATACTGTTACGCTGAAAATAAATAAAAAATTTAATTAAAAAAATCAAAAAACAAAAACAAAATCTAGTGTATGGCTTTGTTCTAGTCTTCCATCTGGTCACAACCTCTCCCACACCTCCAACTTTTTTTTTTTTTTTAATTTTTTCCTTTCAGTTTTCAACCAACTTCTAATAATTCCTTTTTATTTTTTTTAATTTTCATTTTTACAGTCATATTCTATCCCTTCATCCTATTTACCCTTATTTTTGTGTGTGTGTGGGTGTATATATATATATATTTCCTTTCTTTAAAATGTTGGGAGGCACTTTCTTATAACAGACCAAAATACATCCAAAATCTAGTATGTGGCTCTATTCTATTCACCAGCCTGATCATATATATATATATATTTTTTTTTCCCTTTCTTTTCCCCTGGTTATGAGTCTCTTCTGATTTGATGGTGTATATTTTTTTCTGGGGTCATTGTTACCCTTTTTAGCATTTTTTTTCTTGCATTCATTTCTTCTTCTCTGGACAAAATGACAAAAGGGAAAAAAATCTCAAAAAAAAAAAAAAAAGAAGGGTAGGTGGTACCAGCTGCCAGGGACCTAATTAATATGCACATTAATAACACGTCAGAACTAGAGTTCATAATGATGATTATAAAGATAGTAGCTGGTCTTGAAAAAAGTATAGAAGATAGTAGAGAACCCCTTTCTGGAGCAAAAAAACAAAACAAAACAAAACAAAACAAAAAACCCTAAAGTCTACCAAGTTGAAATTTAAAAAAAAAGACTATTAATGAGGTGTAATAAAAAGTGGAGGCAGTCACTACTAGGATAAAGAGGAAGAAGAGAGTATTAGTGATATAGAAGACCCAATGATGAAGAATAAAGAAGCTGGAAAAAAGTGAGATAAACTATTATTGGATCATGAGGGGAGAATTCAAAAGATAAGTGATACCATAAGGCAGAATTAGAATTATTGGGATCCCAAAAGAAGAAGAAAGAGAGAGAGGGGCAGAAGGTATATTGGAGCAAATTATAGTGGAGAACTTACCTAATTTGGGGAAGGAAAATGGCATCAAAATACAAGAGGGACAGAGAACTCCCCTCAAAATCAATAAAAATAGGTCAACACCCTGTCATCTAGTAGTAAAACTTACAAGTATCAGAGACAAAGACAAAACCATGAAAGCAGCTCGGGACAAGAGGTCTGTTACCTACAATGGTAAAAATATTAGATTGGCAGCAGACATATCCACAGTGACCTGGCAGGCCAGAAAGGACTGGCATGTTATATTCAGAGCACTAAACGAGAAAGATATGCAGCCAATAATACTATATCGCTAGGCTGCCATTGAAAATACAAGGAGAAATAAAAAGCTTCCAGGACAAAGAAAAGCTAAAAGAATTTGCAAACATCAAATTGGACCTACAGGAAATATCGAAAGGGGTCCTCTAAGGAAAGAGACAGCCTAAAAGTAACATAGACCAGAAAGGAACAAAGACAATATAAAATAACAGTCACCTTACCAGCAATACAATGGCACTAAATTCATATCTTCCAATAGTTACCCTGAATGTAAATGGGCTAAATGCTCCAATCAAAAGGCATGGGTATTAGAACGGATAAAGAAACAAGACCCACCAATATGGTGTCTGCAAGAGACTCATTTTAGACCCAAAGACACCTCCAGATTTAAAGTGAGGGAGTGGAAAACAATTTACCATTCTAATGGACACCAAAAGAAACCTGGGATAACAATCCTTATATCAGACAAATTAGATTTTAAGCCAAAGAATATAATAAGAGACACTATATCATACTTAAAGGGTCCGTCCAACAAGATCTAACAATTTAAAATATCTATGCCCCTAACATAGGATCAGCTAATTATATAAGTCAATTAATAACAAAATCAAAGAAACAAATCAACAATAACACAATAGTAGTAGGGACTTTAACACCCTCACACTGAAATGGACAGATAATCTAAGCAAAAGATCAACAAGGAAATAAAGGCCTTAAAGGACACCCTGGACCAGATGGACAGAAGAGATATATTCAGAACATTCCATCCCAAAGCAACAGAATACACATTCTTCTCTAGTGCACATGGAACATTCTCTAGAATAGATCACATCCTGGGTCACACATCAGGTTTCAACCTGTACCAAAAGATTGGGATCATCCCCTGCATATTTTCAGAACAAAATGCTTTAAAACTTGAACTCAATCACGAGAGGAAAGTTGGAAAGAACTCAAATAAAAGGAAGCTAAAGAGCATTATACTAAAGAATGAATGGGTCTACCAGGAAATTAAAGAAGAGTTAAAGAAGATCATGGAAACAAATGAAAATGAAAACACAACTGTTCAAAATCTTTGGGATGCAGCAAGGGCAGTCCTAAGAGGAAAGTATATGGCAATAAAAGACTTTCTTAAGAAACAAGAAAGGTCTCAAATATAAAGCCTAACCCTACATCTAAAGGAGCTAGATAAAGAACAGCAAATAAACCCCATACCCAGCAGAAGAAGAGAAATAATAAAGATCAGAGCAGAAATCAATGAAATAGAAACCAAAAGAACAGGAGAACAAATCAACAAAACTAGAGGCTGGTTTTTGAAAGAATTAATAAGATTGATAAGTCCCTGGCCAAACTTATCAAACAGAAAAGAGAAAGAACCCAAATTAATAAAATCATGAATGAAAGAGGAGAGATCACAACCAACACCAGAGAAATACAAACAATTATAAGAACATATGAACAACCGTTCGTCAGCAAATTAGACAATCTGGAAGAAACTGATGTGTCCTTAGTAATGTATAAACTACCAAAACTGAACCAGGAAGAAAGAGAAAACCTGAACAGCCCATAACCAGTAAGGAGATTGAAGCACTCATCAAAACTCTCCAAAGAAAAAGAGCCAAGGCCAGACCACTTCCCAGGGGAATTCTACCAAACATTTAAAGAAGAATTAATACCTACTCTCCTGAAACTGTTCCAAAAAAAAAAAAAAAGAAAAGAAATGGAAGGAAAACTTCCAAACTTATGAGGCCAGGATTATCTTGATCCAAAAACCAGACAAAGACCCCATCAAAAAGGAGAATTTTAGACCAATAGCTCTGATGACCATGGATGCAAATATTCTCACCAAAATATTGGCCAATAGTATCCAACAGTACATTAAAAGGATTATTCACCACGACCAAGTTGGATTTATTCCTGCACTACAAGATTGGTTCAACATCTGCAAATCAATCAATGTGATACAATACATTAATAGAGGAAAGAACAAAAAACATATGATACTTTCAATAGATGCTGAAAAAGCATTTAACAAAGAACAACATCTTTTCTTGATCAAAACTCTTCACAGTGTAGGGATAGAGAGTATATGCCTCAATATCATAAAAGCCATCCATGAAAACCCACAGGGAATATCATTCTCAATGAGGAAAAACTGAGAGCTTTTCCCCTCAGGTCAGTAACATGGCAGGGGTGTCCACTATCACCACTATTATTCAACACAGTACTACAAGTCCTAGCTTCAGCAATCAGACAACAAAAATAAATAGAAGGTATCCGAATTAGCAAAGAAGTCAAATTCTCACTCTTTGCAGATGATATGATAGTTTATGTGGCATACCCAAAAGACTCCACCCCAAAACTGCTAGAACTCATACAGGAAAAAAGTAAAGTGTCAAGATATAAAATTAATGCACGGAAATCAGTTGCATTTCTATACATCAACAACATAGAAGAAAGAGAAATTAAAGAGTTAATCCCATTTACAATCGTACCCAAAACCATAAGATACCCAGAAATAAACCTAACCAAAGAGGCAAAGAATCTATACTCAGAAAACTTCAGGACTCATGAAAGATATTGTGAAAGACACAAAGAAATGGATAAACGTCCTATGCTCATGGATTGGAAGAAAAAATATTGTGAAAATCTCTATGCTCCTTAAAGCAATCTACACATTTAATGCAATCCTTATTCAAACACCATCACCTTTTTTTTTTTTTCAAAGAAATGGAACAAATAATCCTAAAATTTGTATGGAACCAGAGAAGACCCTGAATATTCAGAAGAATGTTGAAAAAGAAGAAAAAAAAAAAAAGCTGGAAGCATCACAATTCCAGACTTCATGCTCTATTGTAAAACCGTAATCATCAGGACAGTATGATACCAGCAGAAAAACAGACACATAGATCACTGGAACAGAATAGAGAGTGCAGAAATGGGCCCTCAACTCTATGGTCAACTAATCTTCAACAAAGCAGGAAAAAAATCTCCAATAGAAAATGACAGCCTCTTCAACAAATGATGTTGGGAAAATTGGACAGCTGCATGCAGAAGAATTAAACTGGATCATTTCCTTATACCATGCACAAGAATAGACTTAAAATGGATGAAAGATCTAAATGTGAAAGAGGAACCCATCAAAATCCTTGAGATCATAGGCAGCAACCTCTTCGACCTTAGCCACAGCAAGTTCTTCTAGACATATTGCCAAAGGCAAGGGAAGCAAGGGCAAAAATGAACTATCAGGACTTCATCAAGATCAAAACTTCTGCACAGCAAAGGAAATGGTCAAGAAAAAAAAAAAAAAAAGATGCAACCAACAGAATGGGGGAAGATATTTGCAAATGGCATATCAGATAAAAGGCTAGCATCCAAAATCTATAAAGAACTTATCAAACTCAATACCTAAAGAACAAATAATCTAATCAAGAAATAGGCAGAAGACATGAACATACATTTCTCCAAAGAAGACATCCAAATGGCCAACAGATACCTGAAAAAGTGCTTAACATCACTCGGCAAAAGGGAAATAAAAATCAAAACCACAGTGAGATACCATTCACACTAGTGAGAATGGTTAAAATTAACAAGTCCTACTGCTGGTGGGAATTCAGGCTGGTGCAGCCACTCTGGAAAACAGTATGGAGGTTCCTCAAAAAGTTGAAATAGAACTACCCTATGACTCAGCAATTGCACTACTGGGTATTCACCCCAAAGATACAAATGTAGTGATCTGAAGGGGCACATGCAATGCTGGGTCAAAACTCCAATATTTAAAGCAGCAATGTCCACAATAGTCAAACTAGGGAAAGAGCCTAGATGTCCACCAACAGATGAAGCAATAAAGAAGATGTGATTTTATGTGTGTGTGTAAGCATGTGTGTGTGTGTGTGTGTGTGTGTGTGTGTGTGTGTCTATCTCCTGTGCATATATATAGAATATAGAATGTATATATAAATATATATATATATATCTTCTGTGTATATATATTTTTTTCTGTAAATATATATAGTCACACACACACACACACACACACACACACACACACACCATGGAATATTATGCAGCCATAAAAAATGAAATCTTGCCATTTACAACGTGGATGGAATTAGAGGGCATTATGCTAAGTGAAATAAGTCCATCAGAGTGGGACAACTATCATATGATCTCACTGATTTGAGAAAGAAGACAGAGGATCATAAGGGAAGGGAGAAGAAAATGAAACAAGATCAAACCAGAGAGGGAGACAAACCTTAAGAGACTTTTGGTCTCAGGAAACAAACTAAGGTTTGCTGGAGTGGAAGGAGGTGGGAGGGATGAGGTGTCTAGGTGATGGACATTGGGAGGGTATATGCTATGCTGTCAGACTGATGAATCATAGACCTATACTCCTGGAAAAAAAACAAATCATTATATGTTAATTAAAAAAAGAATTAAAATGCAGAGTAGTTAAGCTAACTTTTTCAAGAAAGAACAAAGAGAATAGACATTATCTCCCAGAACCGAAGTATATTATAAAGCTATGGTAATTAAAAAGCTGTAGGTAGAGTTACCTGGGTAGCTCAGTAGGTTAAGTATCTCAGTCTTGATTTTGGCTCTCGTGTCATGATCTCAGGGTTTTAAGGTTGAGCCCAGTGTTGGGCTTCATAATCAGTGCAGATGCAGCTTGAGTTTCTCTCTCCTTCTTCCTCAGCCCCTCTTGTTCTTGCTCTCTCTCTCTTTCTCTCAAAAGTAAATCTTTTAAAACAAAGTTGTGACAGATTGTTGGATTTGAAGAATATATATATATTTTCCAGGGAATTCAAATTGATGTGAACTTTAGTAACTGATGTTAAGACCTTGAATCGCTTGCTGAAAACAATATACTTCACAAGGCACAAAAAATTGTAATCCAGTTTGGAGAAGGATACAAATGTATTGAACAAAAATAAAAAATTTTGAGATATAATTAGAATGGGTTTCTATCTTATGTAGGAACATTATTTTAAGCAAAGCACAAAAAGTAAATTCAAAAAATATTTAAAAAATCTATTTTAAAACATTTTATATGACAAAATTTCACATAAACCAAACATTTTTAAAAGTGACAGATGGGAGTAAATATTTATAAACCCTGTGAATCAATCACATAAAGAAAAAATAGTCCAATTTTCTACAAAGCAAAATATTTGACAAGGCAATACACAGAAAGGAAGTCACAACTGTTTAAAGTGCATATCAAAATATTCAACCTCATTAGAATCAGGAAAATGCAGATTCAACAATGAGATACTATACTCCCACTCATTGACTTCATAAAAATAAAATTCAAAATGTTTTCATTTAAAAGTTTGATTAGTGACCAAACAAAACTACCCCAGAAAGCATAAAAAAAGAATATTCCTCAAAGACTCAATCAAATTTGGAAAATAGAAGTGATCTAAAACTTGACAATAGAATGGAAATAAAGGGTGGTATGTTCTCATTATGGAAAACTAAACAAATTTAAATGTTCAATTCCTAGGAGACATCTACCATGATACAAATCACTGAGACATACTTTATTGTGGAAAACATAATAAAGTGTACAAAAATAATCACAGCTTAATAAAATGCATGTTAAATAAAAAGATCACAGCTCCAGAATACCACGTAGTTTCTATGAGAAGCTAATAAATTAATAGAAAAAAAGTACAAAAGGAAAGATTTACTTCTCAGAAATAAAGGAGGTGATGACCAAAGGGGATTTTAGCATTACTCAATATTTTAATTTCTTTATTAAATATATTATATTTCACTATTACTTCTGTAATTAAAGTTAATTTTAAAACTCATTCTTTTATTAAATGGTTTAAGGAGAGCATAAAATATAAGAAATGAAATGAAGTAGAATAAAAAGTGAACCTTTACTGGAATTAAGTAACCTTAGCACATCTAGTCATACTTTTATAATCCTGATAGAATTTAAAGAAATTTCATGGTGATTGGTTAAATATCTAGCTGTTATTACTGAGGACTCAAGTTCATAATTTGCTCTTTTTCATGGTTCCTTGTTTTGCTGAACCAACTCTAGCTCTTATTTTCATTTTAACTGAAGGAAACAACAAATTTGCAACACAGATTGCTGAATATTAGGATATACTACACAAAAGGTTAACAACCTCCAATATATATGGATTCAGTAGAAATGCCATCATTTTTAAACTTCTGATTACCTGCAATCTTCATCTTTGCTGCAACAAGTTCATTAAGAAAATCTACACCAGAAAGGGAGACCCTCTGAGCCTTATTTTTTTCATCTGCATAATAGTAATTAATAGTACTTATCACATAGGATTCTGGTGGGAGTTGAATTAAAATTTTCATATAAAACATTTAGCTACAGATATGTGCATATAATACATTGTAGAATTAACTATGAACTCTTATAAATTTAAAATGTCTAATATTCTATAAATACTTAATAGTTTATCGGACAAAGGGAGCTCTTAGAATAAATTTTCTTCAATGAGTTTGACATGCCACTGAATATAGATTTCTACAGAAGTTATAATATTATTTTGACAACTAACCACTATTGAAAATCCCAAACTAATGACCAAGACTTGCAATAGGACATGGGATTTCTCATTTCACAGATGGAAGAACTGAAATCAAAGAAAAAAATTATTCATAAAGACCTTCAATACCTTACAAAAGATAATCTCTCTCTTATTATTTAGAATAAGTGAATGAAACACTTCAACAAAATAATTATTTTATCCTCCTATTTTACTTAGGTCATTTTCTAGTTTTCTGCAGTTTTTTTTTAACATTTTAATATATATCAGATCTATCTTTGCTAAAAAAAAATAGTCATCTGTTATACAATTTGAACACTCTACCTGCGGTCACTGAAATTTTCCCCATATAATCTATGTTCATTTCAAATATCAGGAATTATTGCTCAGTATTACAGACCTGTGGCACTGTGAGGCAAGAAATGGAGGTTATTGTACTGATCTGCCACTCCCTTATTAGGGGATTTAGGAATAAGCTCCTCAAATCCATTGGTATGTATTTCCTCTTAAGAAAAATAAGGAATTGTAGTTTTCATGGATCCTTCCACTTACAAAGAACTATTTTTTTTTTAAATCAAGTGATTTAGTAACTCATTTACAAGTTTATCAAAATTATCAATTAATTTCCCATCATTCTCTTATTTTTATTCTCTTTATAAATTATTGCTTATCTTATTCAACTATTTGATTTTTTTCCAAACTTTTATAGTTTTTTTTTTTCATTCCATTACTTCCAAAGTAGAGTACACAACATTCCACAATATCTATGAACCTCATAACCTGACAGCTAGAGAGTCCCATGTTTGAGACCAGGAATTCAAAGTAGCATTCCCTTTTTTCCATTTTTTATTACAACATACCTTTTAAAGATGTTTTGTAAAGTATTAAAATGTTAAATTGTTACATGAATTAGAAGCCCTAAAAGTCATAAAAGAAATTGTTACCAAGGAGATATATTTCATGAATTATATTTATGCAAAAAATTACTTTATTAAACAAATGAATAAGGATGGATGATTCTATAGCTGCTCAAAGAGATCACATAGGCTCAAGCATGCAAAAATAGAAAAGGTAAGAATAAAAAAATATAGAAAAGGAAAAAAAAATTTAAGAACTCACATTTTTAGTATCAGCCAAATCCAATTAATATTGAAAGGGATATCCTTGTCCTCCTGAACTCATGACAACAAATTAAAAAAAAAAAATCTTCAAAGTCAAAAGATAAATATATATCTTAGGACAAAAAAAGTAATGGAAAAATTCCCATACCTTTGTATTTGAAATTTCCCATGCCTTTGTAGGCAGTTTTCAAATTATATTTAAAATGTGGGGCGCCTGGGTGGCTCAGTGGGTTGAAGTCTCTGCCTTCTGCTCGGGTCATGATCCCAGGATCCTGGGATTAAGCCCCACATCTGGCTCTCTGCTTGACAGGGAGCCTGCCTCCCCTTCTCTGCCTGCCTCTCTGCCTACTTGTGATCTCTGTCTATCAAATAAATAAGTAAATTTTTTTTTAAAAAATTATATTTGAAGTGTAATGAATCACTGAATTCTACTCCTGAAACTAATATTACATTATATGTGAACTAACTGAAATATAAATAAAAACTTTAAATTACAAAAAATAAAAAATAATAATAAAAGAAAATAAATATGTCTTAAAAACTAACTGAATACTCAGAACCAGAATGAAAAGTATATCATAAAACTGGAAGGAAAATCTCAACTGCATCTGACCCTTTCTATTTTGCCTTTTTTTCCCCTTTGGTGCAATAATGAGCTTCAAGGTCTACTTCCCTAAATGTGCAGGGATGGGGTCTCCTGGGGAAGCTACAGGGGAACAGTCAGGAGGAGTGTATAAAGGCACTGGATGCAGGTGAGAACTGGACCTGCCAATGGCAACCCCTATGGGAATTCTTAGATAAGGCTAGTAAAAATAAACTGGTCATTTTACTTTGCTTTTGCTTTGGTTTTTCAAATGTGCTTTTGAAAATAGTTTTTTTTTTTTTTAGATTGTTTCAAATATAAAATATATGATGTTAAGTATCAAGTACAATTTCCATGGTCAGTGATACAATTTTAAAGTGGACTTATTCTTCTCTACACAAGGAATAAGCCCTAATGGACCCATTATATTTATTATAGGTCTTCAACTGCTTCCATTATCAAAGCTAATTAATTATTAATATTGAAGTTATTTGGCTTTTTATAATAATTAAGGTCAAACTTTAATGTCCCCATTCTCACAAAGCTTATCCTCTTTATATCACCTTTCTGAAACCCAATTCCATGCCCCAAATCATCCCATTACACTCGAAATACCTAATTTCACCAGATCATTTGACTTCCCTTTCATGGGTCGTTTAAAGGTTTTTTCATTTTGATTTGGGGGTTTTGTGTGTCTTTTTAAATATTGGTGTTCTTCTCTCATTTTCTCAGTAGACTATTAACTCAATGAAAATAGGATCTATTGTTCTTCAGACTGTATTTAATAATTTAAATTTTGATCATGACAAGTGTAACAACAGTAAGTGAAAAATCATTATAATGTGCTAGTAATTGTGCTAAGGACTTTAAAGGGATTTTAAAATTTAATGCACATAATGACCCCATGAGATGATATTAATATTTCCACAGAGACACAAAGAGATAATTGACAAGACTTGGCAGCTAGTAAATAGTATAGTAGAATTCAACCTTGCTAAGATGCTTTACTGACCCTACAATGATTGTGACTAGTATTTCCACACTTTACATAGAGAAAGGTCTTAAAAAGTGTGTCTGAATTTTTATTGAAATAATAAAATAATGTGCTGCATATTTCAAATTTGCATATAAATTTTGAGTTGTCGTACTTAGGATACATACTTTTATTTTCCAACTTATACAGTCCACTCATAGTAGAACTTCAATTGCACCAACAAAATAAATTACTAAGGTAATTTTTATAGTTTTGATTATTTGATGATGGCAAAGTAACAAAATTTAAAAGATTTATTTTTTCATGCTTTATTATAATACAGTTATAATTCCGTTTCATTGCTTAAATAATTTAATTTCTGTGCTTTTGATGTCAGAAATACTGCAAGAAGGACTGTGTACATATGAGTGGAAACAGGAAGATGGCTGAACGATGTACCATAGCAACAGTGTCAAAATCTAATTAGATATGCAGCTTGAGCATTTAGTAGAAGAGGCAATTTTATGTGAGATGCTTTTGCCAGATGTCCAGGATGATTCATGTTACCACCTCAGACATTGAAGCCAGAGAATCTGACTTTAAATCCCAGGTGTACCTTTCATGGGCAATGTGACTTTGGGTAAGACACTTACCTCACTGGAATTTAGATTCTTCCCCTATAACTATAATTATTTTATCATACATCAGTAATATGTAAGCAATATTATTATTATAATTAGTATTATTGCTATTATTCACTATTATTATTAGAAACTTTATGGCACAATTTACAAAGAAAACTTGGAAATATCTCCAGGACAAAGCATTTCAATCACAACATTTAGACTGAAGTCATTGATACTCAAGGACAAAATAAGACAACAGCTCACTGCACAAAACTCTGTGACACTGAAATATAAATTCTACACTCCAGGCCCTCATCTATGACACTGATGTGTTCATAAATGTAGACAGTTTGTTATAGCTGAACTGATTGTGTAAGCTACTTGATGAAGATCATACATTTAGTTGGATTCAAGGATAAGTTAATATAAAATGTTACTTTTATTTCCTCTAAGACTTGTTTCCACACATAAGGGATTGTCCTATTTTCCACATGGATAACATTTCAAAGAGGATGCAAAAGTAGCATATTTAATAGGGATAGAACTATCCTCATTTTATACATATTGAGATATGCATTCTCTGGCTCTTGGGTTAAAGCTATGATTTTTTTCAAAATTCCTTATACACTGTGGTAGACATAATTCCAAAATGTCCAAAATGTCCTGCCCTAGTCCTGGGAACTGGAAATATGAAAATATAGCACATGTTAAATGTAGAATTACATGTCTAAAGGGATTTCAACAATGTAATTAAGGTTATTGGTATGTTAACTTTGAGTTATGTGTTTGATCCTATCTAATCCCACAAGCTCTCTAGAAGAAAGGAACTTTTCCTGACTGGTAACAGAAGAGTAAGTAAGAGAGATTCAAAGTACAATTAGACTAAAATGCACCATCCCTGGGTTTGAAGACAGAGGGGCCACATGCAAAGCCCCCTGGGAGCTAAGAGCTTACCCTCCCCACCCCTTCCCCTTTCCAGCTAGGAAATTTCTGGAGAAAGAGACTCCATCTTGATGTTCCATTCTCCTTTCTAAGGAATAAACTCTTGAACTGGGCCAGAACACTAATTGTTTTTACAAGCAATTACTCAGAAAATCCAATAGAACAACTATCATTTAGACCATAAAACTATTAATAAGAACTTCATGAGAACAGAAACATTAACTACTGCACACCAGGAATAGTTTTGACAACATCAGTAGAATAATCAATAGTAATTAAAAGTGGGGTACCTGGGTGGCTCAGTGGGTTAGGTGTCAGACTCTTGATTTCAGCTTAGGTTATTATCTCAGGGTGGTGAGATCCAGCTTTGTGTTGAGTGTGGAGTCTGCTTGGGACTCTCTCCCTCCTTTCTCTGATCTGCCCCATCTCCCTGCCCTCTCTCTCAGAAAGAAAGAAGAAAAAAGAGAGAAGGAAAAGGTAATCAAAAAGCAGTTCCATCTGTCAGTACCAAATGAAGGGTTTTTTTCTCTCTCTCTCTCTCTCTCTCTCTTCTTTATCTAAATCATGTGATTTCTCCTTTTTTCTTTCTCTTAAAACAAACAAACAAACAAAAAACCTTGCTTTCCCCGCATGAGCAGGACACTTTTCCTGGTTACACCAAAATCCATGCTCCCCAAATTACAGTTCTGAGACCCCCAAATAGAGGCCTGTGTTCTTTTTCAGTTTATTATCCTTTTCCCAGTTGAATGAAGGAACTTTGAAAAAACAAGGTTTATTACTCACAAGTCACAGAGTGTACCTCACATGCCTGGGGCCACACAGTTTGATCACAGATACAGAGAGACAGGGAGAGACAGAAAGAGCTCACCAATCTGAGGTTCTGCCTTTATTAGGTTCAAGAGTGGGGTACCCAGGATTTGGGGGTTCACTACTGGTGAATTTAAAACATAAAGTACAGGAAGAAAAACACAGAGTCACACAAATGGTCAAAAGTCATTTGGAAGTCCCCCAGGGCTTTCCAAATGGGGGACTTCATTGGTAGGGCAGCCTGACCCCTCACCTAGTTGTGTAGCTGACATTGTGTTCATTGCAGATGAGATGACTTTGAAATGGATGATCCAGCCATCAAAGGTTAATATTGGTACTTTACATTATAATAAAAAAGCCACAAATCCTGGGGTTCAGTCAATTAAGTGTCTGCCTTTGGTTCCTGTGATCCTAGAGTCCTGGAATCCAGTCCCCCATCAGGCTCCCTGCTCAGAAGGAAGTGTGCTTCTACCTCACAGGGTAGAAGTGGCCCTATTTGTGAGCTCTCTCTCTTATAAATAAGTAAAATCTTAAAAAAAAAAAAAAAGAAGTCATTTGTCAGGCACTTACATTATGCCTAAATAAGGTTGAATTTTCAGGTGCTGGGGATTAGGGCTCCAAAATATTATTTTCTTGAGGGACACAAATTAACTTTTAACATAAAATTTCAAGTCCTAGGTAAGTGTTTTATGTCAAAAGATTCTATATTCAGATATACGATTTTTTAACTGTAAAGGTTTTTTTAAAAATTATTACATGCAACAGTAGGCAAAATTATTTAAAGTACATTTTTACTAAGAGAAATTCCACGTTATTGTTTTACACTACTCACCGATGTTGCCTTAGTTCCTCCAAAGTTTGAATCAAAATTTATCCTCAGGATAGCCCTTTTAAAAAGAACATCTTTTTTCTTTAATTAATATATTACGTGTAAATTTATGGTATACAACATGTTGATTTGACATATTAATATGTTGTAGTATGATTGTGATTAAAAAAATAAGAACTTGCAAGATGCATTGAAAACAATGTAGTATCAGCAATGGAAGTTATAACATTCTGCAATGAATGTGAGGTGTTTAACACTATTACTAAAAATGTTTCTAAGAATGATAAGAAGCATAAAAATAAAAAATTATATATATATATATATATATATATATATATATATATATATATACTCTATGCTCAATCCTCATGTCATGTTGTCATGTCATGTTTTGATTCTTTCATTTGAGCTTATTTTCTCCGAATGTTTTATGTGAATAAGGACATATTGATGACTTCCTGATGGGATACTTTTCTACCTAGAAACTTTTGGATTTAATTATTTCAAGCAATTTGCTTTAGAGCCCTCTGAATATGAACTAACTTTAAATCACATTCACTCCTAAACTAGGAAACACAAGAATAATACAGACTATGAGATTATGACAATACCTAAGATTTAAAAAAATGGACTAGCAATTCTTTCATACTTTTGGCAGCTCTCTCTTATACTACTTTTCCACAGATCTAACAAATAGTTCTACGACTAAAGCAAACAGCATAGGTATTCAATGAGGCATTTGCAGAAAAATGTGGGTCGCAGAAAAAGTTGATCAAGGTAGACCTCAACTCTAAACTTCTGTTTACCACACTGAAAACACCCCTACCATTAAGGACTCCCACAGGTCAAACTTGCACGTTGTGGAAAACTGTAATCCTACAGTTCTTTCATGAATGACATGTTCTCCTAGAGCAAGGCTGGACTTTCCTGCTTGGCCTTCCTTGTGACTTGCACCTGGTTAGATATTTGGAAGCAGTGAAAGGTGTGGGAGGAATCTCAGGAAGAGACCAGATATTGTCTGACAACTTATTCAAATGAGATAACACAAGGTATCTAGGCAAGAGAAGACTGTTGTTGCCCTCTTTCAAGGGAGAGGGAGTTACTTATGACAACCACAAGGTTGCAAGTTCATCTGCGAGTTCATGGTTCTCTCTCTTACCCACAAAAATATGTCTACTTTAGATATCAGAGTCCTACACTTTCCCTATCTGAAATTAGGTCAGTCTCTATTGGCAACAGACATGGTTACAGCAACCACAGGAATTCCATTTCAGAAGCATACCCAGGAGACATTTTGAATAGAGTGTCTCTGGGGAGGTACCTAAATGAGATCCAACATACTTGCCTTTTTCATACTTGCCTTGTCTTGAAATAGAAGAGGACTTCAACTAAAACTCTGCCAACTAAGATCTACTGAAATGTGACCCTTGCAAGAGGAAAATCAGCAACTATGATCAATGATAAACTGCTTGAGATGGATAAATTCGGAAGCCAAAAAAAAGTGTTGTGTATATGTCCCTAGTGTTTATTGTGGAATCATGGCATTCCATTCCCACACAGAGAAATAGATGATTTTTTCTTTCCAAGCTAAGAAGTTCTTTTTTCTTTTTTTTTAATTAAATTTTTTATTTATTTTCAGCGTAACAGTATTCATTGTTTTTTCACCACACCCAGTGCTCCATGCAATCTGTGCCCTCCTCAATACCCACCACCTGATTCCCCCAACCTCCCATCCCCCGCCCCTTCAAAACGCTCAGGTTGTTTTTCAGAGTGCATAGTCTCTCATGGTTCACCTCCCCTTCAAATTTCTCTCAACTCCCTTCTCCTCTCCATCTACACTTGTCCTCTATATTATTTGTTATGCTCCACAAATAAGTGAAACCATATGATACTTGACTCTCTCTGCTTGACTTATTTCACTCAGCATAATCTCTTCCAGTCCTGTCCATGTTGCTACAAAAGTTGGGTGTTCGTCCTTTCTGAAGGAGTCATAATACTCCATAGTGTATATGGACTACATCTTCCTTATCCATTCATCCGTTGAAGGGCATCTTGGTTCTTTCCACAGTTTGGCGACCGTGGCCATTGCTGCTATAAACATTGGGGTACAGATGGCCCTCCTTTTCACTACATCTGTATCTTTGGGGTAAATACCCAGTAGTGCAATTGCAGGGTCATAGGGAAGCTCTATTTTTAATTACCTGAGGAATCTCCACACTGTTCTCCAAAGTGGCTGCACCAGTTTGCATTCCCACCAACAGTGGAAGAGGGTTCCCCTTTCTCCACATCCTCTCCAACACACGTTGTTTCCTGTCTTGCTAATTTTGGCCATTCTAACTGGTGTAAGGTAGTATCTCAATGTGGTTTTGATTTGAATCTCCCTGATGGCCAGTGATGATGAACATTTTTTCATGTGTCTGGTAGCCATTTGTATGTCTTCATTGGAGAAGTGTCTGTTCATGTCTTCTGCCCATTTTTTAATATGATTGTCTGTTTTGTGTGTGTTGAGTTTGAGGAGTTCTTTATAGATCCTGGACATCAACCTTTTGTCTGTACTGTCATTTGCAAATATCTGCTCCCATTCCATGGGTTGCCTCTTTGTTTTGTTGACTGTTTCTTTTGCTGTGCAGAAGCTTTTGATCTTGATGAAGTCCCAAAAGTTCATTTTCACTTTTGTTTCCTTCGCCTTTGGAGACATATCTTGAAAGAAGTTGCTGTGGCTGATATCAAAGAGGTTACTCCCTATGTTCTCCTCGAGGATTCTGATGGATTCCTGTCTCACATTGAGGTCTTTTAATCTATTTTGAGTTTATCTTTGTGTATGGTGTAAGAGAATGGTCTAGTTTCATTCTTCTACATATAGCTGTCCAGTTTTCCCAGCACCATTTATTGAAGAGACTGTCTTTTTTCCACTGGATATTTTTTCCTGTTTTGTCAAAGATTATTTGACCATAGAGTTGAGGGTCCATATCTGGGCTCTCTACTCTGTTCCACTGGTCCATGTGCTGTTTTATGCCAGTACCATGCTGTCTTGGTGATCACAGCTTTGTAGTAAAGCTTGAAATCAGGTAACGTGATGCCGCCAGTTTTATTTTTGTTTTTCAACATTTCCTTAGCAATTCGGGGTCTCTTCTGATTCCATACAAATTTTAGGATTATTTGCTCCAGCTCTTTGAAAAATACCAGTGGAATTTTGATCGGAATGGCATTAAAAGTATAGATTGCTCTGGGCAGCATAGACATTTTAACAATGTTTATTCTTCCGATCCAAGAGCATGGAATGGTCTTCCTTCTTTTTGTGTCTTCTTCAATTTCTTTTAGGAGTGTTCTGTAGTTCCTCGAGTACAGATCCTTAACCTCTTTGGTAAGGTTTACTCTGAGGTATCTTATGGTTCTTGGTGCTATAGTAAATGGAATCGATTCTCTAATTTGCCTTTCTGTATTTTCATTGTTAGTGTATAAGAAAGCCACTGATTTCTGGACATTGACTTTGTATCCTGCCACATTACTGAATTGCTGTATGAGTTCTAGTAGTTTGGGGGTGGAGTCTTTCAGGTTTTCCATATAAAGAATCATGTCATCTGTGAAGAGAGAAAGTTTGACTTCTTCCTCGCCAATTTGGATACTTTTATTTCTCTTTGTTGTCTGATTGCTGTTGCTAGGACTTCTAATACTATGTTGAACAAGAGTGGTGAGAGTGGGCATCCTTGTCGTGTTCCTGATCTCAACAGGAAGGCTGCAAGCTTTTTCCCATTGAGGATGATATTTGCTGTGGGTTTTTCATAGATAGATTTGATGAAGTTCAGGAATGTTCCCTCTATCCCTATACTTTGAAGCGTTTTAATCAGGAACGGATGCTCGATTTTGTCAAAAGCTTTTTCTGCATCAATTGAGAGGCTCATGTGGTTCTTCTCTCTTCTTTTATTGATTTGTTCTATCACATTGATTGATTTGTGAATGTTGAACCATCCTTGTAACCCAGGGATGAATCCCACCTGGTCATGGTGGATAATCTTTTTAATGTGCTGTTGGATCCTGTTTGCTAGGATCTTGTTGAGAATCTTAGCATCCATATTCATCAGTGATATTGGTCTGAAATTTTCCTTTTTGGTAGGGTCTTTGCCTGGTTTGGGGATCAGGGTAATGCTGGCTTCATAAAAAGAGTCTGGAAGTTTTCCTTCTGCTTCAATTTTTTGAAACAGCTTCAGGACAATAGGTGTTATTTCTTCTTTGAAAGTTTGATAGAATTCCCCAGGGAATCCGTCGGGTCCTGGGCTCTTGTTTTTTGGGAGGTTTTTGATCACTGCTTCAATCTCGTTACTAGATATCGGTCTATTTAGGTTGTCAATTTCTTCCTGGTTCAATTTTGGGAGTTTATAGTTTTCCAGGAATGCATCCATTTCATCTAGGTTGCTTAGCTTATTGGCATATAACTGTTGATAATAACTTCTGATGATTTTTTCTACTTCCTTGGTGTTAGTTGTGATCTTTCCCTTTTCATTCATAATTTTATTAATTTGGGCTTTCTCTCTTTTCTTTTGGATTAGTGTGGCCAATGGTTTATCGATCTTATTGATTCTTTCAAAAAACCAGCTTCTAGTTTCATTGATACTTTCTACTGTATCTCTGGTTTCTACCTCATTGATCTTTGCTCTAATCTTGATTATTTCCCTTCTTACGTGTGGAGTTGGTTTGATTTGTTGTTGATTCTCTAGTTCTTTAAGGTGTAGAGACAGCTGGTGTATTCTGGATTTTTCAATTTTTTTGAGGGAGGCTTGGATGGCTATGTATTTCCCCCTTAGGACCGCCTTTGCTCTATCTCATAGGTTTTGGAGTGAAGTGTCTTCATTCTCATTGGTTTCCATAAATTGTTCAAGTTCTTCTTTGATCTCCTGGTTGATCCAAGCATTCTTAAGCAAGGTGGTCTTTAGCTTCCAGGTGTTTGAGTTCCTTCTGAATTTTTCCTTGTGATTGAGCTCCAGTTTCAAAGCATTGTGATCTGAGAATATGCAGGGAATAATCTCAGTCTTTTGGTATCGGTTGAGCCCTGATTTGTGACCCAGTATGTGGTCTATTCTGGAGAAGGTTCCACGTGCACTTGAGAAGAATGAGTATTCTGTTGTTTTAGGGTGGAATGTTCTGTATATATCTAAGGTCCATCTGGTCCAATGCGTCATTCAATGCTCTTATTTCTTTATTGATTTTCTGCTTCGATGATCTGTCTATTTCTGAGAGAGTCGTGTTAAGATCTCCTACTATTAATGCATTCATATCAATATGACTCTTTATCTTGATTAATAATTTTCTTATGTAATTGGCTGCTCCCATATTGGGGGTGTAGATATTTACAATTGTTAGATCATCTTGGTGGATAGTCCCTTTAAGAATTATGTAGTGTCCTTCTGTATCTCTGACTACCGTCTTTAGTTTAAAATCTCATTTATCTGATATGAGAATCCCTACCCCGGCCTTCTTTTGAGGCCCATTGGCATGAAAGATGTTTCTCCATCCCTTCACTTTCAGTCTGGGTGTATCTTTAGGTTCAAAATGGGTCTCTTGTAGACAACATATGGATGGGTCCTGTCTTTTGATCCAATCTGCAACCCTGTGTCATTTTATGGGCACATTTAGGCCATTCACATTGAGAGTGATTATTGAGAGATACGTTTTTATTGACATTGTGTTATCTTTGAAGTCTTTCTTTCTGTCGATTGTCTCTATAGTTCTGTTCGATGCTATTCTTAGGATTTTTCCTCTTTTATAGAACCCCCCTTAATATTTCCTGCAGTGTTGGTTTGGTGGTTGCATAGTCTTTTAAGCCTTGCCGGTCTTGGAAAATCTTTATCTCTCCATCCATTTTGAATGTCAGTCTTGCTGGATAAAGTATTATTGGCTGCATGTTCTTCTCATTTAGTACCCTGAATATATCTTGCCAGCCCTTTCTGGCTTGCCAGATCTCTGTGGACAGGTCTGATGTTATTCTGATGGGCTTTCCTCTGTATGTAAGGAGCTTCTTTGTCCTAGCAGCTTTCAAGAGATTGTATCTACAGTTATGATCTCTCAATTTTACTATCAGGTGCCTGGATGTTTTTTTTTTTTTTTTTTTGGAATTTATAATCTTGGGGGGAGGCCGTTCTGCCTCTAGTACATGAACACTTGTTCCATTCACGAGATTGGGAAATTTTTCATGAAGAACTTGTTCCACTATATCTTCTAGACTTCTTTCTTTCTCCTCCCCTTCAGGGATTCCAATAATTCTGATGTTGGAATGTTTCATGGCATCATTTATTTCCCTGATTCTGTTTTCGTGGCTTCTAAGCTGTTTGTTCCAGGCTTCCTCCTGATCCTTTCTCTCTGTCTGTTTGCCCTCCAGATCACTAATTCTATCTTCTGTCTCAGTTACCCTAGCTTTTAGAGAATTTAGATTATATTGGAACTCACTGAGAGCATTATGAACCTCATCCCTGGTGGCCTTCAGCTCTGCCCTAACATTATGAACATCATCCCTGGTGGCTTTCAATTCTGCCTTGATCAATTCCATTTGGTCATCTATGGCTTTCTCCAACCTAGCTATTGCCTGGATAATTGTTAGCCTGAATTCTCTTTCTGACATATTGTCTGTGTTGATAGCCATTAGCTCTGTTGCAGAAGGCCCATCCTCTGTATTTTTCTTCTGTTGGGGATTCCTCCTCCTAGTCATTTTGGTGAGAGATGACTGGACAGATGTAGCTGGATGTATCGACCGTGGTGCAGTCAAGGTGCACCTTGGAACGCTTCTGAGCACTCAGGATTCCCCACCCAAACGAGAGAAAAAAGAAAAGAAAAAGAAAAAAGAGAGAGACAGGAAAAAAAGGGAAGATAAAAGAGAAGGTTCAGCCCAAATGGGCCCCAGGGTAAAATTTATGACGTATACAAACAAAAACAGACAAACAAAAAGACTGATAAAAGTATATGACGAGAGAAAAAAAAATATATATATAAGCAAAAAAAAAAGTAAGAACCTTGTCAAGAAGAACCCCAAGTATAAGATTTATATACTATCAGGATAAACATAAATACACAGAGACACTGGCCGAAGAAAAAGATGGGAGCATGGTTATAGATTCTCAGTGTGGGTGAGGAAGGTTATTTTGATTCTTCCTGGATGTATCTTGATATCTTTGTTAAAGGACTCAACTTTCCTAAGATAAAGGGGGATTAAAAATTGGTTTACCTATAGGGGTAACATTGATTGGAGAAAGGGGATTACCTTGAAGTTTAACTCTATATGAATATTAGAAAATAAAAATAAAAAAGGAATAAACTGGACTAAACTAAACTAATTTTTTAAATTAAAAAAATAGAAAAGCAAAAGAAAAACACATGTGTATGTATCAAAAAATTCAGGTTAGAAGTTTATTATGGAATTTGATTTACTGGACATCTCACTGTGATGGTAAATAGGTTAAAAAATTATCTATATAAAAAAAGAAAAAAAATGAACCAGAATAGTGGGAATGAGTTAAAAATAAAAGTTATATCTATGAAGTAGTGGTGGTTGTTTTCTTGTAGTCTTTTTTTTTTTTCTTTCCTGATTTTTTTTCTGGGGGAGGGGGCTGCCATGTGGGTTTTCAGTCAATGATGTTCCCTGAGTTAAGTCCTCCAGCCCTCCTCAAGGGGGTGGGCTCTGAGGAAAACAGTTTTTTCAGGCTTTTGTTCTCTGGAGGTTTTTATGTTTGTTCACTTCTTTTCTCTCGCCTTGACAGCTTTTGATGGTTTTTGGAGGTGTAGAGGAAAGCAAACTGCACCCTGACCTCCCTCTCAGAGAGAAGCCTCTGTCTGCTCTCCTGCAGGTGCTGCAGCCGCTGGGCCTCTGGCAGAGCAGGTTCCGAGTTGCAGTCCTTGTGGATGCAGGATCTCCTACTTGTATGCAAAACCACGGCAGTGGCGGCTGTCTGGGCAGCTCCAGACGGCCAGAGAGGTTCCAAGCAGCGATCGCACACTGAGATTTTCCCCCTGGCCGGGGCTGGGAGTGCCTGGTCTTTCCAGTTCTAAGAGCCCCGGGCTTGCATGCACCTCTCCCAGGGGAGGGTGTGGGGCGCGGGTGTCTCCGGCTCTAGCACGGCCCGGGTCCCAGAACACCAGGCTGGGCGTTTGTGCACCTCTCTCAGGGGAGGGTGAGGCACGCGCGCATCTCAGATTGATAGCAAGGTGCGTGTTCTGCCGTCTGGTGTGGCTCCCAGCCCCTCACGGGAGCCGGACTCCACTCGTTCTCGGGCGCGCTGGCGGCTCAGGGACCAAGACCTGGTTTCTCTGCCGCACTCTCTCTGGTTCAGGGCCAGGGGAGGCTGTCCTGGGTTCGGGGACTTAAGCCCCTGTCCCTAGCTGCCCCGATTCCCACAATTTCCCCCCACAATCCTTTGCTCTTTTGAGTGCTTTCAACCAGACTCCAAGTTAATGCTCGTCCCCAGGCACAGGGCACTCTTGTATTGGGGTATTATTTTCCAATCAGTCGCCTCTGGTGGCTCCCTCCCCCTTTTGTTTATCTTCTGATATCAGTCTGACGTTCCCACTCCACTTTACCTGCCCACTGGCGTCTTCTGCCCCCCCCCCCAGAGATCCAGACGTGTATAATTCTGATCTCAGGCTGATTTCATGGGTGATCGGAGTTCTTTGGTAGGTAATCAGCTCACTTTAGGGTACAGGTTGAAAAGGCGCCTCCTCCTACTTCCCCGCCATCTTGTCTCCTCTCTTTTTTTTTTTTTTAATTTTTATTTTAAGTAGCTTCCACACACAACATGAGTCTTAAACTCATGACACTGAGATCAAGAGTCACATGCTTTACTAACTGAGCTAGCCAGGTGCACCTCAAGCTAAGATGTTCTAATGTCCCCAGTACAATAAAGTTAATACAAACTTAGCAATTTTGATGTAATTTAGTAATTTATAAATAAAAAATATGTTCAAGCAAACAAAAATACTCATGTTAAATATTCTATATGGATAAAAATACAAATTAGAAAATAGGTTAAAACTGAAAGATTCTTTTAGTGATCATGTAACTCAATACTGCAATGTTGATGGATGGTGACAAAAGGTGATATCCCTACCCACTGCCAAAATGCAGACTTTATACAAATATCTTGGTCTCTCTCAAGTTACCCTCTTTTCTAGATTCTATTAAAACTCAGTAAGATAATTCATACATGTGATGTAACTATTTCTGTTTCAAGGCCAAAAAAAAAAACTCAGAATTCTGAGTTTTAACATTCTTTATTGGTTATTAAATTCAAATTCCCTATTTCAACTATTGGTTGCTTCTATGCCTTACTTATAGTCTAATGAATATATCTACTTAATTTGGGACATGTATGCTACAGTCATAATAACCAAAAAGTGCAAATAAATTATTATAATTTGTATGACCCAAGAAAAACTTAATGTTTCCCCAAAATTAGAAGTGCTTATTGTAGAACCAAAAAGGTTTTACAAAAAGAATACAAAGAGTACCACTCCAACTATCCAACTATCCCAAGGTTAAATATTCCTTCAGAAAGGTAAATATTTACACTATTTTCTGCCACTGTTCTAGAAGAATCTAAATAAATATGAGAAGAATTTGAAGTATGACCCCAAGAAAAAAAAGGGAATTAACTAGCTAATAGATTGTCCCTTAAAACATGAGGATTTTATAATCATTTGAAACTGGTGCTTTCTGCTCAGTCAACCAAGAACAACCAAATTGAAGATCCATAATCAGACATGATGTGACTGAAGTGTGTAATAAAAAGGAAGTCACTTGAAGGAGCAACAGCCTGCCAGGCTGTGGATATAAACATATAAAACATAACTTGTAAACAGAGAACGTGAAAAGTCAATATCAAGAAGGGCAGGGAAAACAGAAGGTCAAAACCACAGTGATGCCAGGCAGCCAAGAGAGGCAGAGACACAACAGTGAACATCTAAGGTATGTGTCTTGACATGGCTGTTTGTACCTGGTGCTGTCCTTTCTGTACATGAAAATGACTCAACACTAACCAGTGTACATGTTCATTCTTGAAGGAATGAATTATCATGTCCTCTAATGATGTTAACACCACAATAAAAAGATAAGATTCTCAATGGGCTTCTAGGTGAATCTGAACTATGAAGAAAAAATTGAAACACCAATTCATCTTTTGTCATCTGAAATCAACTTTTTCCTCCATAACTTCCTCATGGCATCTTTCACCTCTGCATTCCTCAATGTGTAAATCAGAGGATTGATCAAAGGTGTTGCAAGTGTATAAAACACAGCTATCATCTTATCCATGGGGAAGGTGGTTGCTGGGCGGGTGTATATAAATATGCAAGGACCAAAGAAAAAGATGACCACAATGATGTGGGAGATACAAGTGGAGAAGGCTTTTCTCCTCCCTTCAGCACTGTGGTTTCTCAGAGAATACAAGATAATAACATAGGAGCACATCAGCATGACAAAACTCACTGTACAAATGGCCCCACTATTGGACACCAACAGTAGGTTGACCACATAGGTGTCTGCACAAGCAAGTTTCAACAAGGGCTGCAAGTCACAAAAATAGTGATCAATCACATTGGGACCACAGAAAGGTAAACTCAAGGCAAGACCAATCTGAGCTAAAGAATGCACACAGGACCCCACCCAGGCCATAGCCATCAGCACACCACAGACCCTTCGACTCATGATGGTTGTGTAGTGTAGGGGCTTACAGATGGCCACATAGCGGTCAGCAGCCATGAGAATAAGGATGAAAATCTCTAGACAGCCAAAGAAATGAAATGAAAAGACTTGTATTATGCACTCATTGAAAGAGATAGTGGTTTTCCTCAAAAGGGCATCCACAATCATTCTAGGAGCTATGGTAGTACAGAAGCAGGTGTCAGATAAAGATAGATGGAAAAGGAAGAAGTACATTGGACTCCCAAGTGTCTGGCTGGTCTTGATAGTAGTAATAATCAGAAAGTTACCCAGCAATGTCCCCAAATAGAAAAGCAAGAAAGTGACAAACACAATTTTCTTCCTAACAGGATCCTGGGTCAACCCAAGCAGAATGAACTCAGTCACATTATTATTCAGCTGCATGATTTCTTCAATTAGGAGATGCTTGAGTATGAATTTGTTGATCTGCAAAAAATAAAGGAATTAATTCATGGTGTGATGTGTGATTTTATGGAATAATTTAAGCAAAATAAATATTCTTCATCATTAATATTTTAGGGGTGAGTTGCTATATGTCACCTCAATAGTTTGTTCCTCCATTTATGATGGCCACTTCGTAATGTCATTATGAGTCTCAACAAACTTGTGAAAGTTGTGTCTTCCTAGAGTATACTTCAGATACAATCTTGTAGCATTTAAATGATCCTGATTAATTTTGCCAATTCAATGAATATAAAGTTAAAATATATGGCTCCATTTTATTACTAATGTCATTATTTTTGCATATGTAATATATCTTTGGGCCCATGTTTTGATGGTGTGTCACTTGGCATTTTAGATATTTTGACTGCCTTTGCAGGCTCATGATACAAGTGTAAAATCACACTCCATTATATGTATAAAATCACACCCCCCAAAAAAAGAATGTCTTATTTTTGTGTATATTTATCACCATATATTTGTTATATATACCTATAGAAAATGTATATTTTTATAAATATGTAGTATGCCCTCTGTCACTAAACATTTGCTCCCAGCTATTACAGCTTGAAAAGAGGAAAAGGAAGTACTTCTAACTTCTAAGTAATACACTTTTACCTTGAAACACCCTTATGATATTTAGTATTTGACATACACTAATGCAGGTAAGGGAATGAATGTTCTTTGATAGTTGATAATATCTCAAATATCTGCATTTTTAATTTTCTCCTTCTCATTTCTAGAAAACACTCCTTAATGGACCCAAAATCCCTGAGGTTACATTTAAATGAAAGGGGGTATTATTATGCAATGGTTCATATTTTCAGTAATCCAAATTTTAGCTTAAACACTTTGGATCTGAGGTTATTTAGAGAGATGTCACCAGATAGTTCATGCAGGACCAAATCAACACTGTAATCTCCACCAGAGTTCTATTAGTCAGGTAGTGAAAATTCCATATCCTTGTAACAGAACAAAGATTCAGAAGAGTGAGGTAGATATTGTTTTAGACAAGAATAGTAAATAATCAGAACTGACTTCATTCAATTTGTTTTCTATCCGGTAAAGTCAGTGATCATTCATCTTTGAAATTTCACTCCTTTCAAATTCAAATTTGGAAAAAAAATATTACAGCTGACTTCACTTCCAGGAATAAAATCTTTTCTCTAAATCTTTCTTGTCAAGATGGTGTTGAAAGGGATACCATGTGCAAGTAAAAATACGAACTGGAATATAATTTGGAAGACTTACCAGATATTTAATCAACATTTTATCAGTAATATCTTTCCATTCTGGAATGTCATTTCTACCTACTTCAATTATCTCAAAACTTCAGGACCCCAAATTCCAAGAACTCTTCTCTGGAGGTCTTCAGTAATTACACTTTGATCAGCCATCAGAAAGGATGAATACCCAACTTTTGCATGAACCTGGGTGGAACTGGAGGAGATTGTGCTGAGTAAAATAAGTCAGAGAAAGTCAATTATCATATGGTTTCACTTACTTGTGGAGCATAAGGAATAACACGGAGGACATTGGGAGATGAAGAAGAGAAGTGAATAGGGGGAAATTGGAGGGGAAGACAAATCATGAGAGACTGTGGACTCTGAGAAACAAACTGAGGGTTTTAGAGGGGAAAGGTATGGGAGGGGGAGACTGGTGGTGAGTATTAAGGAGGGCACATATTTCATGGAGCACTGGGTGTGGAGCATAAACAATGAATCTTGGAACACTGCATCAAAAACTAATGGTGTATTTTATGCTGACTAACATAACACAATAAAAAAAATAATTCTCACTCCTGTTATCCAATGGCATCCTTTATAGTTTTTCTTTAACATTACATATCATGCTTAAATTCACTTATGTGAGTGCTTTCTTTAGCTTCTTTCTTGGAATAAGAATCTTTGAAAAGTATTTATTCTCGGGATTTTATTTTCCATAGTTCCAGCCCCAATGCCTTGTACCATGTAGGTATTTAATGTTTTTTAATTAATTTCTCAATTACCTCTTAAAATATATTTATCTGATGGTTTTAGTAGTATTCTGATTACAAAACACATTCGCATCATTAATGCTTTGTGGCTCTCTATCTATTATGTGTGGCAGGCAGACAAACATTCTCCTAACTTATAAATCCAGGAAGTAGGCTGAGATCAATTTTAAACGATGTAATAAACATGGAGTAGAAGATGTTGTATTCTGAAGAGCATCACACAACCATGTAAGATTCTGGGACACTGATATCCAAAAAATGATCTTCTTAAACGTTAACATTTTCTACATGAATCTTTAACCCATAAAGAATGCAAGGAGTGCCTTAACATTTTTCACATCTTCTTGCAACTGAGGCATGTTTTTGTCCATGTCTCTGTGGATGACCACGTGTCCATTTTTTCCAAGGACATGTTAACACTTTCATCTGGTTCTCCAAGAAATATGACATATAAATGAGTTGCAATGACCTGGGGACAAATGACCCTAGTATAATAACACATCTTCTAATACGTATTGCACTTACCTCAACTTTTCAAACAAGTGTAGCCAACTTTAGAATGGCTAAATCTGTCAGCACAGTAGCAAACTATGTGTTGGGCTTGGAAGTAACAGAGAAGAGCTGAAAGAAAAGCACACAGGAAAAAATTGGAGAATAGATGAGGGTGGAACATAGACTGTCAGGTGGATCATTCTATCCCATAAATCTGTTTTTCTGCAGCAGCCACGGTGAGAACCACTGGTTTCCTTAAGGGCTTTCTTCAACTACCTAACCCTCCCTGATTTGGTTACACTAGACTTTCACCTCTGGGAGAACCACTATACTCATTTCTATGCAAAATCCACATTCTCTGTGGAAGGTTAACAGGCTGTCCCCAGATTCTTTATCCCTTAAGGGAACAAACTGAGGGTTACAGAAAGGAGAGGTGTGGGAGGATGGGGTAACCGCAGGATGGGTATTGAGGAAGGCGTAGGTAGTTATGAGCACTGGGTGTTATACCCAAATAATGAATCACTGAATACTACATCTAAAGCTAATGACGTACTATATGTTGGCTGATTGAATATAATAAAAAATTAAAAAAATGAAATCCTCCCACATATTTGGCACATTCCCTTTCATTATCATGATGTCCTGTTGCCTCCACATCATCATGATTCCTCCAAACTTCCCACGAGAAGTTGTTATTCAGCTCTGAGATTAAATCTCAAATGGGTGTCAACTGCAGATTAAATTTTTACAATATTATTTTGAAACATATAAAGAGTAGTAATTTCATACTGTGATGTACAACTTTCTATGTTTTTAGGGCTTTTTTAAAAAATTTTAGAGTGAGAAAGAAAGAGAAAGCAGGAGGAGAAGGGGAAAGTGAAAGAAAGAGAGAAACTCAAGCAGACTCCCCACTGAGCATAGAGCTGGATGTGGCACTCAATCCAGGACCCCGAGATTATGACCAGAGCTGAAATCAAGAGTCAGCTGCTCAAATGGCTGAGCCACCTAAGCACACCATAACTTTCTATTTACAAATGTCACTTGGAGATGGGAAGGCTGGCATTCTCCTAATGCTGTCAAGGTCACTGCCTCAGTTGATCTTTTCTCTAATTTCTCACCAGGCATAAGCTCTTCTAACTTTTAATATCCATATTGAGGATGTATTCTCCTCAGCTACCTTACATGAGAAGCATTTGTGAACCTTTCTGCATTCTGCTACCTCAAGAAACTATTCAGAAAAACAAAAAACAAACGAGGAAAAAAAGAACCCTTGCAATATGAAATCTATCTTTCCATCCCCACACAACAATGGAAAGCCACACAAAGACTTTCACATACCTGGTACTCATAAAATATTTGCTGAGTTCAAAAATCATGTTATTCCAAAACTTACATTTCATTTTATTTCTTTACTATATTAACAGTAAACTTTGGCAATTTTTTTTTCCTATTCCTTTCTCAGAGGAAGGGGAAACAATAGTCAAGAGACCAATGAAAATGTATTGTTTAAATATGTTGAATTATTCTATAATGATGTCTCTCTGAGTGCAAAGGTGTAAGCAATCTGTCACTTACCTGTCAGAACACTGTAAATTAGTGATACATATTTCCATCCCTTTTTGAAAGCAGCCTTCCCACAGAACACTGAAAAAAATAAAAAAGTCCTTTCTGTATCCCCGAGGGAATATTTTAAATATAATGATGTAAAATATTAGCACCCTAGGGAATACTACTCCCTAAAGTTGTCCCTTCTTTGTTACTCAAAAACATCCCAGATATTGTAATACATTTAACTTTTGGTTCGTCCATTCAGCCTACAGTAGAATAAATTAACCCTCCTCAGACTCAAGACCAAATACAAACAAGGGTTTGGTGGTCTTAGGTGCTTCAGGCTGACCAAAGATACAGGGGAAAAAAGGAAAATACAAATGAATGGTGCTAGAGAACAAGAACAAGAAAAAACAGTGTCCTTGGAGAGAAGAGGATGTGGTTCTCCAAAAAACTACTCTGATCCCACCCAGTGCCCTAAGTTCATTTTCTGTGCTTTAGGAGACAAGCTTCTCTAGCTTTTGTAATTTATTCACAAGCACAGTCCAAGGAAAGCAGTAGAGTGTCCTAAAACCAGAGGTTCTGTTCTATGTGCTATAGCCAAGCCCCACCAAAGAACCACAGATTTGTAGCAATTGATCTGAGGATTAGTAGATATACTGAATAGATATCTTGTATTATTTCAAACTCATTTCCATTTGTTTCATTAACTAATATTAGTAAAAAGACACTTGTTAAGGAATTCATCTTACTGAAATATTTTTACCTCACCAAATATTTATTAAAAGCCTTTTATATACTATTTTATCATTTTATATCTTATACATTTTCTTTTTTTTTTAAGATTTTATTTATTTATTTGACAGAGAACACAAGTAGGCAGAGAGGCAGGCAGAGAGAGAAAGGGTGAAGCAGGCTCCTCGCTGAGCAGAGAGCCCGATGCAGGGCTCGATCCCAGGGCCCTGGGATCATGACCTGAGATGAAGGCAGAGGCTTTAACCCACTGAGCCACCCAGACACCCCTATGATTACTTCTGAATAATTACCCACATGATGGTAGATGGAGTAAATTGAAGAGATTATTTCTGAACTACTCTAAAACTACTAATTTAGAAAGTGCAAGTTGAAGTGAGGTCTGGTCTGGGGAGACAACTAATAGTCCTCTAGGAGTCCCCTCAGTGATGGGCCTCAATTGCATGTAGGATCAATAGCACTGAAACACTGAATCCCACTAAACATCAAATAATACCTTGAAAGTATCAGGTTGTCCTCATAATACAGTGTGATATTTTTCATGAGGGGCTGTAGGATGTATCATCAATAAGGAGAACTTTTTGTGGACATTTGTTGTTTTGATGAAACATCTCTAACACTTCAGCAGATACACTGTGCCTACCTCATGAAGATGCTAAAGATGAGCTATAAAAACTGTCTTAGTGAGCCTTGATTGATTTTTCCTGAGTTTGTCTTCCTTCTTCAAATGAACCTTGATTTTCCTCTGAGGACCCACAAATTCTCCATTTTCAGTATGAGTTATGAATAGTGTTATGCCCTAAGGGTGGGACTATGACTCCTGTGTAGCCAATCAGAGAGCATTTCCCCCCCATTGTAATGATCAGGTCAGAGATATATTAGAAAATGATATGCAAACTCAAAGTTTGTTTAGACTCTTGAAAAAAAGTTATTATTCTTTTCCTAATAGAGTTTCTGGAGTAAAGACCCAGAACTGTTGCCCATGATCTTGGCGTAAGTAGAGAGAGCCTTATCTAAAAGGGACCCAACATAAAAGGAAGCAGAGCCAGCAAAGTAGAAGAAACTCATTCTTATCATAAAATTTAACTGTAGAATCCACACATTTCCATCTTGTATTTCCATCTTGTATTTTATTCATTTTATATTACTATTTTTGCATTCATTTAAATAACATAATAAATACTTGTAAACTTAACTCTATCCCAAGAACTAAAATAATACCAATAATTAAATCTATTTTAGCTCTTCCCTATCTTGCCCCATGCTTAAATCTAAAAGTAACCAATAACCTGATTTTTGAATGTATAACTACCCTGCTTCCTAAAAATAGAATATCTTTATCATATATATATCTTTATCATATATATATGTGTGTGTGTGTATATATATATCTTGTATATATATACATGTATATATACGCATATATATGTGTATATATACACATATATATATGGTTGATTTTTCCTAGCTTTGAATTTTAAAGAATATAGCTAAGTGTATGTGAAATCCTAGGAATGGCTTTAATTTTTTCATTCAACATTATATATGTTACCAAATTTTACATCAGTTTTTAAATATAGTTTTAGATTCATTTTTACTGTCATAACATACTCTAGTGTATGATTATTTTAAAATGTGTTTACCCATTATCCTGCCAATAAATACTTGTCTAGTATGAACAATAACAATTAACATTTATAAGCATGTCTCCTATAAATGTAATTGGTGGGTAGCAGGATATGGCAATATTCAGCCTTACAAGATAACATAATAAATTTCCACAAGAGGCCCAGGAAATACAATAAATTATGTTCCAAAAAAGAAGAGACTAGAATACTTATGAACAGTTCTAATACTTCTACTTGATGAATGAAGATATTTTATATTTTGCTGTTATTTTAATTAAAAACATAAATTTGTAATCCACAGACCTATCTGGGTTTATATTTTTCACTGTCAATTAAAAAATGTCAATTGTTAACAATATAATGGGCCAGATAGTAGCTATACTTTTGGTGAACACAGCATAATGTATAAAATTGTCAAATCACTAAGTTGTACACCTGAAATTAACATTGTATGTCAATTATACTAAAATTTAAAGTTGCCAATTCTTAGCCACTTTATCTGTGTCATATTTAGAATAGAATTTTTGAGCACTAAAATAGAATGATGTCCTGTGAATGGAAGAGAGTTTCTGTGAAGCTGAAAAACTTCCCATTACTTATTACGTTATTAATATTATTAGAATATGTGATCTAGAAAGTTAGATTTGAGGTATATGATTGTACTTCTATTAACAAGAAGCATATGTATACAAATATTTCCATCTACTTCTACATACCTATATTAATTGAAGATGACTTGCAGAGGTTAGGAGAAGTATGGTAATGAATAGAGAATTGCATGATTGCATAAATTTCTTTGTTCCCTAGAATATATAACCTGGGCTCAAAAGTCTGGTCAAGGAGAATAAGATCTGTTTGGAAAATGATAATGAAACACATCATCTTTACTGTCTTATTGATAGGATACAGAGCTCTATAAATAGATGACCTTCCAGAACCTTGAGTCTTAAGTGGACCTGGTACCTTCTAATAGACTGCCTGCCAGTACTATAACCTATAAAGAACTTCTTAAAAGTGAAGACGTCAAAATGATAGAAAAAATTTACCTTCATTCTATTTTATAATTTAAAAACCCAATTTGAAGAGGTAATGGAGGGAGATGAATCAAAGCATGGAGGATTTTTAGGACAGTAAAAATAATTTGTATGACAATAGAGTGATGGACACATGTCATTATTATACATTTGTCCAAACCATAGAATGTACAACTATGGACCATGGGTGATTATGACATGTCAGTGTGAGTTCAATTGCAACAAACATATGACTCTGGTAGGGGATGTTGATAATGAGGAGACTGTGTATGTGTGGGGGAAGGCAGGGGAATTTCTATGCCTTCCTCTCAATTTCTCTGTGAACATAACAGTGCTATAAAAAATAAAGTCTTTAATAAAATGATTTACCAGCTGATGTATAGACTTTTACACACATATGCCAGGTTTGTTTCTGACGTATAATTTCTTGGGGTCATGATCTATCCTGAAGCTATGACAATGATGTGTTTTTTGGGTCAGCCTTGGGTCAGATGTCTTGGAACTCCATGAGCCTTTGGCTCATGATGCAGGGAAGGAAAAAGCGGATTCCCTGAGGTACACAGCAAACTGTGGTCAATAACTCCTTCCAACACGGTCTCTTGGTCTCCAAGGCTGATGCAATCCTTTAATTATCAGAATATGTGATGCCAAAACCACTTCCACACTAACAGGCACTTTTGTTTATCAACTCCCCAGTGACAATTTCTTCCAGCAGCCAATGGTTTCTTGGCAAGAAGCTTCAGAGCCAAATCCTACTCTTGAACTACTGAAAGGGTTCCTACAAGCACACCCTAATTCCCCCAACATAATGAAAGATTCTCTGAAGACATTGCATCAGCCACCTTGAATAGTGTTTCTGTCTCCAGTGCCTTGCCTAGTCATGAACTGCGACTAAGGCCTCCTGTCTGTCTCCCTATCCATGAGCTAATGCGAACTCCCTGCCTTTACATGGAACATATTCCTGAGATCACTCTTCTGCTTCCTGTCATTCAGAGCATGGGCACAGAGCCATCTACACATTCAAGTCTTGTGTGATCCATTGAAGTGTCCACTCTTTACCCACATGGCACCTAAGTGTACCTTGATAATGTGTAGATTATTGTTCATTTGCAAAAGACTTTTTAAATAAGGATGCTCTGAAGCTTAACTTCAACCTTGGTATTCAGCCAAAATAATTTATCGGTTTAGACCTCAACATTTGAAAGACTGAAGAGACAAAGGCCTACATCAGTGTCATTTCTGGTTGTCTCTGCTCTTCAGGGACATGACTTCATAGGTTACTTCTGTTTCCAGTCTGCTTAATGGTACAATTACAGATTAGTCATGGCATTCAGATTTACTGCTGATATATGAATATTTACTTTCAAGTATTAATGAACATTCTAAGTATGACTTGGAGAAAATACCTCCTTATTTGGTTTTTTCTTTTGTTTTCTTTTTTATTTTTTTTATTTTCCTGCGGATTTGAAATACTTCGGGTAGGATTTGGATCATCGTTCTCTTAATACCAATAATTAGAATACTAACCTCTTTCCCAAAATGTGAACACACACATGATAGCCACAGCTGCAACTGACAGCAAATCACTTCAGAGACAGGCACAAATTGGATCACAAAGCAAATGAAATTGCATAAGTTCTTTTTCCATTTTTTTTTTTTTACTCTAACAACTTATTGATAAAGAAAGGAATCCTATTCTTTATTCTTGCTTCAAACTAATTACCAAAATTATCTACTAGGGCTAGCATAGTACTATATTTAAATTATATATTTAATTCTGAAATGTTTAAATCTCTTGAAGAATGAAATTTATCTTTTAAAAATATTTTTACTTTTTGTTTGGTTTGGATATTTGTACAGAATGATGACCACTGAAAAGGATCTTGTTGAATACCTGCAATGAGACATTGAGGGAAGTTTTCAGCATAGGGCAGAAAGGAGGAAGAAAAGAAAGAAATATTAAGATGCAGGTTACTGGCTTAAGTTAGAAACACAGTATTTGAAAGGAAAGAAAATCAGCTTTTTGGGAAAACATCTGGGAATGGTAAATGGTCAAGGTACCACTTCTGATACCCACAAAGACCTCCAAAATGATCTCTCTGCCTTGCTTCCCCATAGAGCATGCCACCACAGAATTGACCTGTAGATCCCAGCTACTGAAAGAAGACTGAAGAATTAACAAATGCTAAAATTTCCATTCTTGCTGTGTTTTGATAAACTTGGAGCATGAAAAGTATAATGAACAATTAAATTCTCAAACACATTGGACCATGGGAAGCTGAGCTCTTCTGAGAACATGAGGCCAGACTTTCTCAATCATTCATGTCTTTCCACAAATACTCCTAAAACTAGAAGAGGTTCCCAGAATATAAAGCACAGCTCCTTCTCTTCCCTTTAATTTTAAGAAAATTACAACTTTTATTCTCCTTGTTTTCCTTTTTGCTTCTCCTCAATCCTTAACTTTCCCCTCTGTTTAATCTTTTTAGGAAAGCTTCTCACTTCCAGCTGCCCTTGTCTCATTATTAGAAAACCCTTCTCCACCACAAAGCTGAAATACCCTGTTGCCATAGTTTCCTTTATTACACTGATAAATATTTTCTATTTAAATTTTTAACTATTTTTATTTCCCATGGTGCAAAGAATATTTTTCCAGATAGCCACATACACACTGTCTTAGAAACTTTTTCTAATCATTACTTCCCAGTAATTTAAATATCACATTAATCTTATTCTAATATCTTATACCTATTGTGTTCTATTTCATAAATTTGTGTTCAGCTACAGTGATATGTCTATCCCATTGTTAATACCACACGTTTGTAATTATTTGTAGCCAAGTACTATATTTTATCTGATATACTTTCCCCCCCACTTTTTGTCCAAATTACCTGACCACGTTTTGCATATTTATTTTTCAAGAGGAAACATTTTTTTCTTCTTAAAATATATATTATTAACAATTTTACTGGGGAACTCTTTAATGTATAGGTCACCTTGTGGAGAGTTGAGATCTTTGGATATTGTGTATATTTCATATATCAGGAAGAATTAGAGGAAGCATCCCCTAAAACAGCTGTAAGCCAGGCTAAAAGCTGAATGTGGTACAATTTTTAAAGCCTTGTAGACTAAGAAATATCATAAATGTATCAAAAAATGTTCTCATCTTCAGGAGAGAACCAGGTTTTTTTAAAAAAAATATTAATATTTTTATTTTGTTATAAACATATAATGTATTATTAGTCCCAGGGGAAAGGGTTTGTGAATCACCAGGTTTACACGCTGCACAGCACTCACCATAGAACATACCCTCCCCAATGTCCATAACCCCAGCACCCTCTATCTACCCACCTCCCCTGGGCAACCCTCAGTTTGTTTTGTGATTTTAAGAGTCCCTTATGGTTTGTCTCCCTCCCGATCCCATCTTATTTCATATATTCTTTTCCTAACCCCAAACCCTGCACGTTGCATCTCCACTTCCTCATACCAGGTAGATCATATTATAATTCTCTTTCTCTGATTGACTTATTTCGCTAAACATAATACCCTCAATTTCCATCCATGTTGTCACAAATGGTAAGATTTTTTTTATGGCTGCATAGTATTCCATCATATGTATATACCACATCTTCTTTATCCATTCATCTGTTGATGAACATCTAGGTTCTTTCCATAGTTTGGCTATTGTGAACATTGCTGCTATAAACATTCAGATGCACACGCCCCTTCAGATCACTACATTTGTATCTTTAGGGTAAACACCCAGTAGTGCAATTGCTGGGTTGTAGGGTAGCTCTATTTTCAACTTTTTGAGGAACCTCCATCCTGTTTTCCAGAGTGGTTGCACCAGCTTCCATTCCCACCAACAGTGTAGGAGGGTTCCTCTTTCTCAGCATCCTCACCAGCATCTGTCATTTCCTGACGTGTTAATTTTAGCCATTCTGACTGGTGTGAGGTGGTATCTCATTGTGGTTTTGATTTGTATTTCCTTGATGCGGAGTGATGTGGAGCACTTTTTCATGTGTCTGTTGGCCATCTGGATGTCCTTGTTGCAAAAATGTCTGTTCATGTCCTCTGCCCATTTCTTGACTGGATTATTTGTTCTTTGGGTGTTGAGTTTGATACGTTCTTTATAGATTTTAGATACTAGCCCTTTCTCTGATATGTCTTTTGCAAATATCTTCTCCCATTCTGTCAGCTGTCTTTTGGTTTTGTTAACTGTTTCCTTTGCTGTGCAGAAGCTTTTGATCTTGAAGAAGTCCCTATAGTTCATTTTTGGCCTTGCTTCCCTTGCCTTTGGCAATGTTCCTAGGAAGAAGTTGCTGCGGCTGAGGTCGAAGAGGTTGCTGCCTGTGTTCTCCTCAAGGATTTTAATTAATAACTTTCTCACATTGAGGTCCTTCACCCATTTTAAGTCTATTTTTTGTGTGTGGTGCAAGGAAATGGTCCAATTTCATTTTTCTGCATGTGGACATCAAATTTTCCCAACATCATTTGTTGAAGAGACTGTCTTTTTCCAATGGACATTCTTTCCTGCTTTGTCGAAGATTAGTTGACCATAGATTTGAGGGTCTATTTCTGGGCTCTCTATTCAGTTCCATTGATCTATGTGTCTGTTTTTGTGCTGGAACCATACTGTCTGGATGATGACAACTTTGTAATAGAGCTTGAAGTCTGGAATTGTGATTCCACCGAATTTGGCTTCCTTTTTCAATATTCCTTTGGCTATTCGAGGCCTTTTCTGGTTCCATATAAATTTTAGGATTATTTGTTCAATTTCTTTTAAACAAATAAATGGGATTTTGATAGGGATTGCATTAAATGTGTAGATTGCTTTAGGTACAATAGACATTTTCACAATATTTGTTCTTCCAATCCATGAGCATGGAATATTTTTCCATTTCTTTGTGTCTTCCTCAATTTCTTTCATGAGTACTTTATAGTTTTCTGAGTATAGATTCTTTGCCTCTTGGGTTAGGTTTATTCCTAGGTATCTTATGGTTTTGGGTGCAATTGTAAATGGGACTGACTCATTAATTTCTCTTTCTTCTGTCTTGTTGTTGATGTAAAGAAATGCAACTGATTTCTGTGCATTGATTTTATCCTGACACATTACTGAATTCCTGTACAAGGCCTAGCAGATTTGGAGTGGAGTCTTTTGGGTTTTCCACATATAGTATCATATCATCTGCAAAGAGTGATAGCTTGACTTCTTCTTTGCTGATTTGGATGCCTTTAATTTCTTTTTGTTGTCTGATTGCTGAGGCATGGACTTCTACTGCTATGTTGAACAGCAGTGGAGATAATGGACATCCCTGCCATGTTCCTGACCTTAGTGGAAAAGCTTTCAGTTTTTCTCCATTGAGAATGATATTTGCGGTGGGGTTTTCATAGATGGCTTTGATAATATTGAGGTATGTGGCCTCTATCCCTACACTTTGAAGAGTTTTGATCAGGAAGGGATGCTGTACATTGTCAAATTCTTTTTCAGCATCTATTGAGAGTATCATATGGTTCTTGTTCTTTCTTTTATTAAGGTATTGTATCACATTGATTGATTTGCAGATGTTGAACCAACCTTCCAGCCCTGGAATAAATCCCACTTGGTCGTGGTGAATAATCCTTTTAGTGTACTGTTGGATTCTATTGGCTAGTATTTATGTGACAATTTTGGCATCTGTGTTCATCAAGGATATTGGTCTGTAATTCTCTTTTTTGGTGGGATCCTTGTCTGGTTTTGGGATCAAGGTGATGCTGGCCTCATAAAATGAGTTTGGAAATTTTCCTTCCATTTCTATTTTTTGGAAGAGTTTCAGGAGGATAGGAATTAATTCTTCTTTAAGTGTGTGGTAGAATTACCCTGGGAAGTGGTCTGGCCCTGGGCTTTTGTTTGTTTGGAGATTTTTGATGACTGTTTCAATCTCCTTACTGGTTATGGGTCTGTTCAGGTTTTCTATTTCTTCCTGGTTCAGTTGTGGTAGTTTATATGTCTCTAGGAATGCACCCATTTCTTCCAGATTGTCAAATTTGCTGGTGTATAGTTGCTCATAATATGTTCTTATAATTGTTTGTATTTCTTTTTTTTTTTTTTTTTTTTTTTGGTTGTGATCTCTCCTCTTTCATTCCTGATTTTACTTATTTGGGTCCTTTCTCTTTTCTTTTTGATAAGTCTGGCCAGGGGTTTATCAATCTTATTAATTCTTTCAAGGAACCAGCTCCTACTTTTGTTAATTTGTTCTTTTTTTTTTTTTTTTTTTTGGTTTCTATTTCATTGATTTCTGCTTGGGTATTTATGATTTCTTTTCTCCTGCTGGGTTTAGGCTTTCTTTGTTGTTCTTTCTCCAGCTCCTTTAGGTGTAAGGTTAGGTTGTGTATTTGAGACCTTTCTTGTTTGTTGAGAAAGTCTTGTACCACTATATATTTTCCTCTCAGGACTGCCTTTGCTGTGTCCCACAGATTTTGAACAATTGTGATTTCATTATCATTTGTTTCCATGATTTTTTTCAATTCTTCTTTAATTCCTGGTTGGCACATTCATTCTTTAGAAGGATGCTCTTTAGTCTCCATGTATTTGGGTTCTTTCCAAATTTCCTCTTGTGATTGAGTTCTAGCTTCAGAGCATTGTGGTCTGAAAATATGCAGGGAATGATCCCAATCTTTTGATACTGGTTGAGACTTGATTTATGACCCAGGATGTGATCTATTCTGGAGAATGTTCCATGTGCACTAGCAAAGAATGTGTATTTTGTTGCTTTGGGATGGAATGTTCTGAATATATCTGTGATGTCCATCTGGTCCGGTGTGTCCTTTAAGGCCTTTATTTCCCTGTTGATCTTTTGCTTAGATGATCTGTCCTTTTCAGTAAGGGGAGTGTTAGAGTCCCCTATGATTATTGTATTATTGTTGATGTGTTTCTTTGATTTTGTTATTAATTGGTTTATGTAGTTGGCTGCTCCCATGTTAGGGGCATAGATATTTAAAATTGTTAGATCTTCTTCTTGGACAGACCCTTTGAGTATAATATAGTGTCCTTCCTCATCTCTTATTTTAGTCTTTCCCTTAAAATCTAATTGATCTGATAAAAGGATTGCCACCCCAGCTTTCTTCAGATGTCTATTAGCATGGTAAATTGTTTTCCACCCCCTCACTTTAAATCTGGAGGTGTCTTTGGGTCAAAAATGAGTTTCTTGTAGACAGCATATTGATGGGTTTTGTTTTTTTATCCATTCTGATACCCTGTGTCTTTTGATTGGGGCATTTGTCCCAATTACATTCAGGGTAAGTATTGGAAGATATGAATTTAGTGCCATTATATTGCCTGTAAGGTGGCTATTACTGTATATTGTCTCTGTTCCTTTCTGATCTACTACTTTTAGGCTCTCTATTTGCTTAGAGGACCCCTTTCAATATTTCCTGTAGAGCTGGTTTGGTGTTTACAAATTCTTTCTGTTTTTGTTTGTCCTGGAAGCTTTTTATCTCTCCTTCTATTTTCAATGATAGCCTAGCTGGATATAGTGTTCCTGGCTGCATGATTTTCTCGTTTAGTGCTCTGAATATATTATGCCGGTTCTTTCTGGCCTTCCAAGTCTCTGTGGATAAGTCCACTGCCAATCTAATCTTTTTACCCTTGTATGTTACATACTTCTTTTCCCGGACTGCTTTCAGAATTTACTCTTTGTCACTAAGACTTGTACATTTTACTGTTAGATGACAGGGTGTGGACATATTCTTATTGATTTTGATGGGGTTTCTCCACACCTCCTGGATTTTGATGCTTGTTCCCTTTGCCATATTATGGAAATTCTCTCCAATAATTGTCTCCAATATACCTTCTGCTCCCCTCTCTCTTTCTTCTTCTTCTGGAATCCCAATTATTCTAATGTTGTGTCGTCTTATGGTGTCACTTATCTCTCGAATTCTCTCCTCGTGGTCCAGTATTTGTTTGTCTCTCTTTTGCTCAGCTTCTTTATTCTCTGTCATTTGGTCTTCTATGTCATTAATTCTTTCTTCTGCCTCATTTATCCTAGCAGTGAGAGCTTCCATTTTTGATTGCACCTCATGAATAGCTTTTTTGATTTCAACTTGGTTAGATTTTAGTTCTTTTATTTCTCCAGAAAGGGCTTTTATCTCTTTGGAGAGGGTTTCTCTAATATCTTCTATGCCTTTTTTGACCCCAGCTAGAACCTTGAGAATTGTCATTCTGAACTCTAGATCTGTCATGTTACCAATGTCCATATTGATTAGGTCTCCAGCCTTCGGTACGGCCTCTTGTTCTTTTTTTTGAGGTGAGTTTTTCCGCCTTGTCATTTTGTCCAGATAAGATTTGCTTTCTCCTGCTGTGGATTTCTGCTGTTCTTGGTGAGTGACATTGGTTTTGGATGGGTTTCTTGTTGATCTTCTGGTGGAGGGGCCTGTTGTAGTGATTCTCAAGTGTCTTTGGCAGGCGGAATTGCACCGCCCTTGCCAGGGGCCAGGCAAAGTAATCCGCTCGGGTTTGCTTTCGGGAGCTTTTGTTCCCTGAGCGCTTTCCATAGAGTTCCAGAGGACAGGAATGAAGATGGCGGCCTCCCAATCTCTTGACCCGGAGGAGCCGAGAGCTTGGGGTTCCACTCCTCAGTGGGCCCTCAGAGAAAAGCCCCCAACCGCCCCGCCTCCCTGGCCTGAGGTTGCGCCTTGAGGAAAGCATTCAATTGTTGGAACCTGGAGAAACGTGCCTGGTCGCTTCCATCTCCGTGGCCTCCAGCCACCCTCTGAGCCCACCCAGCCTGCAACCGGCACAAGGTAACCCCGGGCTGAGAGCTCACTCCTCGGCTTTGTCGCTGTAGCCGGCTTCCCCGCCGGCCCCTCCCCCCAGGGTCTATCTTCCTGTTGTTTTGGATTCACTTCTCCGCAGGTCCTACCTTTCAAAAAGTGATCGATTTTCTGTTTCTGGAATTGTTGCTCTTCTTCTCTTCGATTTCCTGTTGGATTTGTAGGTGTTCACAATGCTTAGATAAGCTATCCAGCTGATCTCCTGCTACCCGATGTCATCTCAGCCTGCTACTTCTCCGCCATCTTGACTCCCCTTTCGACAACTGCACTTCTAATAATCCCTTTGCTACTTTGATTTTTGAACTACTACACTTCCTTCTGTAAAGTCTAATTCCTGGAGAATATTACACACAATATTCAACTACTAAAAATGACAGAATTTGTCGTTTTCTAAAAATTAGAAGTAGTGGAAATTCAAGTAAGAATAAAAAAGACGGATGGTTTCCTTCTGTCATCTGATAGTCATGTCCTGCCTGGGAGGCTGGAATACACAAAAGGATAAGTCGAGGCTCAGCACTGGAAAAGTACTGAAAAAATACTATCTCACCCAGGACATAATAGTGAATTAATACCAAAATAAAGGATTGAGAGGCTGTCTGAAGGACACCAAGAGCGCAGTGAGGGAGGTGCTAAGATGATTATGAATGAGACACAAAAGTTAAAAATTGGCAACAGCAAATAAGAAACTAATAGGAAACTCTAGGAACTGTTGTAAGTCAGTTTGACTACATCAGGTTAGAGAATCTTGTCAACTTAGGAATTCTTTTAAAGAACCAAGTGTTGCTTTCCATTTCTGTGGTGGAGCTACTCAGGGATACCAATGGGCACTGAATAATTTCTTAAGACTGAAAAAGTGATTTGCTGAAGGGAGGGAAAATGCCTGTTAAGAAGCATGTGGCTCAGGGCACCTGGGTGGCTCAGTGGGTTAAGTCTCTGCCTTCAGCTCAGGTCATGATCCTGGGGTGCTGAGATTGAGCCCCACATTGGGCTCTCTGCTCAGCAGGGAGCGTACTTCCCCCTCCCCCTCTGCCTGCCTCTCTGACTACTTATGCTCTCTCGCTCCCTGTGTCAAATAAATAAATAAAATCTTAAAAAAATAATAAAAAGGAGCTTGTGGCTCTGTTGGATGATTACACACATGGCCACTCTGTAACTGTGGTACAGATCACTGTACAGGAACAAAGGATTACATGGTTAACGCTGATCTAGTCCTCTGCTGTGAAGCTGCTCTGGGTCTCACCCATGCGAGGTTCTTGCCCCCTGGGAACACCCTGTTATTAAAGCAGATGGATGCAAATTCACTGCGTCAGGGAATAGCTCCTCCATCAGTGGAGTACCAGCCTCAGGGGATGAAACTAGTGTGATGAACTCTGGCTCTCTGGGCTCCCATAGCACAGGACCACCAAGAAAAAGAACATTAATCTCACACTGTATGTTCTAAGAAGGTGAACGAGAGCCTTTTCTACTTCTGTCTAAGAATACAATCAACTAGGGTTCAAAAAGACACCTGAATGATTTGATAAACACTCTAGTTGGATAACTTGTAGCAATTATCCTTAGTTACAGGGAATGTAAATCCCCTGGTAAACCAGAAAGGTTATTTCCTCCTCAGGATCATAAATGCTTAAGTCTTGTGTTTTAAATCTCTCTTTGAAAGCAATACAAACCTTAGTTCTCTGAATTTGGCCAAGATGTAATAATCGGATGACTTTTCCTTCATTTATACCCCAGAGAGCTTGCCTCCACAGTCAGAAAAAACAAGTTAGAGAAATTGCACCTGGTTCTTGGACTCTCTGAAGGTACATCATATGATCAAATCTTGAGTTTGGTAAGATCTTGTGTTAAATAACATTATAATCTTTATTTTTACGACTTTCCATTGTTGGCCAACTGTAAAAACTCGGCTCTACCAATCACCTCTATTATTTCACTTAAATATATCATATGTAGATCTTACTTATTTATAGAACTGTAGCTTAGAACTTGATTTCAAAATATAACATTATATGAATCAATTATATTGAATAATTACATAATATTTATTACTCTTAAAGTATGTGAGTAATTCATGCTCAATAGTTGTTCACTTTGTATGTAAGCAACACTCTCTCTAAGTAAGGAAACCTGATTTTGACCCTGATTTCTAACTTGAGTAAGATTAGATTTTTTCACTTGATCTATTTTTGTGTCCTTTTCTGAAAATTTTTAAAAACTAAATGAATGAGTGTGTCCTTAGAATTTCAAATCAGTAAATAAACTGTAGAAATCAATAAAATGTTCACAAGCAACAAGAAAAAGGGTGGAAAATATACCTGCAAAGAATTACTAGGAGATTCTCTCATGACCTTTCTTCCAATTTCAGTTCTCACCTTCTTTCCTTCTCACTCTCTCTTTTTAATCTCCCTTTCTCCATCCTTCTGCCCTCTTTCTGTCTGTCCACTCTCTCACTCTGTGAGTATGCATCTGTGTTTCTCTATTCCTAACTGTGCTACTGCAGAAATTGAGGCTTACAGAGGCTGTGATAATGAAGCCAGGAAGTGGACTGGCTGTGACTTAGCAGTAGGTTTGCAGTGTCTGGATCCAGTGACATCCCCTGCAAACAGAAAGACAGGTGTGGAAAGCAGTGCTAGGAGTCTGGCAGGAACTGGATGGGATGACAGTGGAATACATAAAGTGAGAGGAACAGGGAAATGAAGTTGAATAGGGTGCTCCTGACTGAGTTGAATGTTAGGTTGAAAAATTCAATTATGTACTGTATCAATAGGGAGTCACTCCAGATCCAAGCCATAAGACAGATGGAGCATTAGATGCTGCTTAGAGCAGTGGCTTTCTCAATTTTGTTTAATGTGCAATGAACTATCTCTCTAAGAAATCCCTACCCAAAGGCATAAACAATCAATGCAGTTGACAGATGAATGATTGTGAATCAATGCAACTGAGAGATGAATGATAAGACTGAGCCCTTCTGCTGTTACTCAGCTAGCAAGCCATCCTTTTACTACAAGTGAGGACACTGAGGCTGGGAGGTGCCAGCTATATGCCCAGGAGAAGACCACATTAAAGACATAGTCTGGATAAAGGATGCCTCTCATTTTCTGAATCTGGAGTCAGTGTTCTTTGTAATTCATAGGGTTTCTTACATGCAAGATCTCAGTTCAAGGGTCAGGAGGGAAGTGATGTAGTTAGGCAGTGGGAAGAAATGGCACTTCAACCATCTCCTGTGGAAGCTATGCATTCTGTGTGTAGGGTGGGGTGGGAGTGAGGTTTCTGGATTTTAAGAGTAACTTCCCAGCTTTCACAGGATGGTAGCGTCCACACGTCACTTGAAGCTGTGCTCTAGAATATTCCTAAAATACAACAGCCAGCCTCTGCCTAAAAGTTCCCAGTGGTAACACAAGTCATGTTTTCTTGGGAGGCTGTCTCCTGGGTTACAATAAGAACTTTCTTGAAACATCACATCTATTCTCTTCTGCAGTGGAGGAACAGAGTTGATAACTGTTTGAGCTGTGGGATCAAAAGACCAACCCACAGCACACCAGTTTTCTAATCTTATGCAAGAGATTTAACTTCCCAAGATCTCAGTTGCTCTTCTTTACAATGGAAGTCCCAATGGTACTTAACTTCACTTGGTTGCATGAGGCTTAAGTGAGGTAATACTATATCATACTTGCCACAATGCCCAGCAACCAAGTTAGTAAACCCAAAACTTAATTGCTTAATTGGTGTTTTTACTATATTCCAGAATCCTTTTCTCCAATTAGGGAACAGGGGAAATAAAATGAATACCTGATTTGATTCATGGTTGAGTCAGTATGTATGACTTGGATCTTTGCTGGACCATTCCTGTTTGTAATTTTCATCAAGGAGCAATATATCACACAGGTTAATATAATCATGAGTTTTAGGTATATTTTGATCATTTAATAATTACAGGTAAAGAACAAAATTATAACAAAATTGTAATGTTGTACGGAAAAGAGCATAGGAAGCATAACCTATTTCAGATTGTTTGGAAGATAAAACAGGACAATATATGTTATGTGATTAGCACAGTGATTGGTATATGATAAACTCACATAGTATTTACTAGAGAAACAATGTTGATATTTGAGGACACTGATTCAGGATTTAGAAAATATGGTTCATTTTCTGGCTTCCCCAGTCATGAGCTGTGCAACCTTGATTGTTTCATAAACTCTATCAGGATCTGCTCTATCCTCCAGTAAAATGAGTCAATCATGGGTAGATCCAGTACCTGGAGTAAAGCAGGTGCTCAGAATGTTGGCTAATAGTAGTAGTAGTAGTAGTAGTAGTAGTAGTAAAGGGAAGAAAACTGTATTTCATATGGAAGAACCATTTAAAGAAAGAGAAGAAATGTCATGGGAGAAGCTAGCGTTAATGAAGTATCTACCTTTTAAACACTTTTTGGAGCGTATTATTAAGATTCAGATGCTTGTATGATGAATAAATGAATAAAAACAAATAACAACATCTATAAGATCCTGGAAATATATGAGGTCAAATCGCCACTAATTATAAATCACATGTTGCCTTTACAGGATTTCTAGCTCTCAGCTGGAACTCATATCAGCAACTAATAAATGGCAAATCCAAGTAATGTGACTGAATTCATTCTTTTGGGCATTGCAGAGAACCCAGAGGTGCGGAAAATGCTTTCTGTTGTGTTCCTAATCATGTATGTGTCCACAGTTTTGGGAAACCTACTCATTGTGGTAACTGTGATCACAAGTCAGCGTCTGAGATCACCTATGTATTTTTTCCTTATTTCCTTGTCCCTTTTGGATGTTACTTACTCTTCTGTCATTGCCCCCAAGATGATTGTGGACTCCCTCTCCAAGACCACTACCATCTCCTTAGAAGGCTGCCTGACCCAGCTCTTTGCAGAGCATTTCTTTGGTGGTGTGGGGATCATCCTTCTCATTGTTATGGCTTATGACCGCTATGTGGCCATCTGTAAGCCCCTGCACTACACAATTATTATGAGCCCCCAGGTATGCTGCCTGTTGCTGGGAGGCACCTGGGTGGGAGGGTTTATCCATGCAACAATACAGCTTATCTTCATGTATCAAATACCCTTCTGTGGCTCCAATGTCATTGACCACTTTATATGTGATTTGTTTCCCTTGTTGAAACTGGCCTGCATGGACACCCACACCCTGGGTCTCTTAGTCATCCTCAACAGTGGGGTGATGTGTGTGACCATCTTCCTTATCCTCATTGCCTCCTACGTGGTCATCCTCTGTTCCCTGAGGTCTTGCAATTCTGAAGGACGGCACAAAGCCCTCTCCACCTGTGGCTCCCATCTCACTGTGGTCATCTTGTTCTTCGTGCCATGCATTTTCCTGTATGTGAGGCCTGTGGCCACCTACCCCATAGACAAAGCAATGGCTGTGTCTGATTCCATCATCACACCCATGTTGAATCCCTTGATCTATACCCTGAGGAATGCTGAAGTGAAAAATGCCATGAGGAAACTGGGGAAACGAAGGAGTTTTGTAGGCAAGTGACTTCTTTATTTTCATTGTAAAAATGATCAAATGTATAATTATTTTTACAACTTTATCATTTGACTTTTGCTACTTGCCATCTCTCTAATATATAAGACATCTTGACAGAAAGACTTTTGTCTATTTATGATTGGCATCTATTAAGTTTCCATACAGTTTTGTTAAATGATTATAGAATGCAAGAAACTTGTCCCTGGACATAGTCTAATTCAGATGGTTGGATGAAAAAAGGAGACAGTCAATAAATATTAAAAAATAAACAACCATGAAAGGATGCTGAATTTTGTTAAATGCTTTCTCTGCATTAATTGAGAGGATCATATCATTATTGTCCATTCTTTTATTAATGTGATGTATCACATTGATTGAGTCATGGATGTTGAGTTACCTTGCAGCACAAGAGTAAACCCTACTTGGTCCTGATGAATAATCCTTTTAACATACCATTCAATCCAGTTGGCTATTATCCTGTTGAGAATCTCGGCATCCGTTCTCTGAAGGCAAGGGAAATAAAGGGGAAAATGAACTATTCTGACTTCATCAAGATAAAAGCTCCTCCACAGCAAAGGAATCAACAAAACTAAAAAGTAACCTACAGAATGGGAGAAGATATTTGCAAATGTCTTATCAGATAAAAGGCTAGTAGCCAAGATCTATAAAGAACTTCTCAAACTCAACACCCAAAAAACAAACAATCCAGTCAAGAGATGGGCAGAGATATGAACCGACATTTCTACCAAGGAGACATACAAATGGCCAACAGACACATAAAAAATGCTCCATATCACTTAGCATCAGGGAAATGCAAATCAAAAACACAATGAGATACCACCTCACACCACTCAGAATGGCTTAAAATAACAATTCAGGAAACAACAAATGTTGATAAGGATGCAGAGATAGGGCAACCCTCTTACACTGTTGGTGGGATGGAAGCTGGTGCAGCCACTCTGGAAAACAGTATGGAGGTTCCTCAAGAAGTTAAAAATAGAGCTACCCTAAGACCCAAATATTGTGTTACTAGGTATTTTCACCAAAGATACAAATGTAGTGAACCAAAGCAGCCCCTGCACCCCAATGTTCATAGCCGCAATGTCCACAATAGCCAAACTATAAAAAGACCTGAGACATCAATCAACAGATGAATGGATAAAGGTGTGGTATAGATAAATAATGGAATATTACTAAGTCATCAAAAGGATAGAATCTTACCATTTACATCAACATGGATAGAATTGGAGGGTATTAGGCTGAGTGAAACAAGTCAGTCAGAGGAAAACAATTATCATATGGTTTCATTCATAAGACAAATGTAAAAACCATCACAGAGGACCATAGGGGAAGGGAGGGAAAATGGAATGGGAAGAAATCAGAGAGGGAGACAAATCCTGAAAGACTCTTAACTTTGGGAAAGAAACTGAGGGTTGCTGGAGGGGAGGTGTGGGTAGGAATGGGATAACTGGGTGATGGCATTAAGGAGGCCATGTGATGTGATGAGCATGGGGAGTTATAGGCAACTGATGAATTACTGAACTCTACATCTGAAACAAGTGATGTAATATATGTGGGCTAATTAAATTTAAATAAAAAATAAATAAACAAAAAGCAGAGAGCAATCATTAGAATAGCATCAGTGGAAGTGGAGGGCTCTGATTATTTTATGGAGGGTACTTCATGTTGGATAGGCAGAAGAAGATTCTATTATCAGATACCATTTCAGCTGATTGTGAATTCTGTTGAGATTTCCTGAGGAAAAGTGCTGAAACATATTAATCAATATATTTAATGATGATAAGCAACAATAAAAAAAACAAATGTGATCAGGAGGAAACAGCCGTATGAGGATTAGTGGGGTCAATATTCTGGAAAGGGACACTCTAAAGCAGACTCCTGTGGTATTTTCAAGGAACTGTGAAAGACCGGGAACATAATGGTCCAGGAAGAGAGTGGCAAGAAGCAAGATCAGAAATGCACACAGGGTCAGGTTGGTGGTGCCGAGACCACCAACACTCCCTGAAACCACAAAGAGCGTGAATGTTGTTATTGTCTCTTAAAAATGACCAAGCCTCAAGGAGTCTTCATAAATGCTGACTGACACTAACTTTTGTGTATAGGGGAGTTGGGGGAATAGGTGGAAAAGCGTTTGCAGCTAGCTTCTATTTGTCCTTTAATTTTTGATTGTAGAAGGAAATTTACAACAGCATTTGAAAATATTTCACAGTGAGATACTTCTTTTTATATTTTAAGGTTTTTTTTTTTTTTTTTCTCCATGAGTCAATACAGAAGAAAGAATTAATAACAGTGAGATGACTTGGGTCTTTTGAAAACCCTTGGGATGATCTTTATTTTATCACATAATATAAACACTGGATTCCTGAACTGGGAAGGACCTCAAAATGAGGTCAATGTCTTTATATCTGTGTAATAAGTAAGATTTTAGAACTTGATAAAAGTCCATAAAGGGAATAGTGTGATGCTAGATTTAGCTTCATGTTTTCCATTCTATTATTTAGAGCTTTTTGTGACTGTGCCATCCTAGAATATAAGGTCAACTGCCAGTTTGTTCAAATCTTTTCATAGAGGATTACATTAGTTTTCAGGTAATAGCTTGCCTCTATTTCCCATTAAATACATTTTAGCAGTTAAGGCTTGGAAATATTTTTACATATTCTGCTTTCCAACACAAACCTTAGTTTGTTGATTTCTGTTACCAAGATTTTCTGATAAACAAATTATATTGTTAAATAGAAGGGCTATTTATGAGATGCCAAAATGGGATTTGATAAAATTTCATCCAAATTACAATTAAAACAGACTAAACTAAAAGTAAAATGAGTTTCTTTAACTTGATCAGAGGTATATTCCAGAAACCTAAAGGAATGTCACACTCAATTCTAAGAGAGATCCATTAAATTCAGGAATAAGAGAGGCCACCTATTATAGCTGCTATCATTATATATTTTACTAAGAGTTTTAAGGCCAAGTTCTCAAAATCATATGATTACAGAGTTCAGGAAGATTTTAAAAATTGAATAGAGCCAAAACTACAGAAAGACATTTAAGAAGAAATTTAAGACATTTGCTCCCTGTAGAAAGGGAGTAAATCTTGTCCGTTTTAAGAGTCTGACAAGACTAAGCTCTGGTGTGCTGTTGCCTTATTAGGAGCATATATCCAAATCTGTCCCATACTCAGATTTTCAGGAGAAATAAGGCATGCATATTTTATATAAGTCTTAATGACTTCAATATAATGATAACTGATTATGTTTATAAAACTTTATGTTCAACGGTTATTGGATTAAACAAATTTACAAATTTTCAGGTAAATTCGGTCCAACAGCCTGTCACTTTGGACATTCTGTGTGAACCAATGAGATAAGAGTGGAAGGAAATAAAACAACCAGAATCAAACATCAAACAACACAACTCATTACTGGCTGGTGTGTTCATCTAGTTCATCAAACCAAAACAACCAGCTGACAGATTATAGTGTTTATTAAAAGAGCTTAGTCAAAAATCAGCATAATCAAAAATCCACATACTTCCAAATGTAAGAATAAAACAATTATAAAAAGAAATAAATATCCTTCACAAAAACAATAAGACTAAGAGACATAACAAAAACATGAACAATCTTCATGAAAAACACCAAACATTTTCATAAAAGATGTGCAACAACTGAATCAAGTAAGTTATACAATTCACAATGAGAAGAACTCCCATTTTAAAGTTGTTAATTTTTCCCAAGTAATTGACACATAGAGTGAAATCCTAATCAAAATCTCTGAAGATTTTTATGAAAACTGAAAATGATTCTAAACTCCACATTGTTAAATATATAGTTGGCAATTGTCAAAGGTTTTTTTTGTGGGGGGGGGGTGGGGGGAACAGGGGAGAAGAAAAAACAACAAATATATCATAAAGATTTAGCAATGTTTTTAAATAGTGTATGCCCATAGAATAAACAAATATGTTACTAGAACACAGTATTCAATTGTATATATTTGGTAATTTAACATATGATGATTTTGAAAGTGTTAGTCACATGCAAATAAATTATATTAAGATAAATGACTATCAATTTGGAAAAAAATTAGAACCTATCTAACAAAGTGAATAAAAAAAATTCCAATAGAATTTTATGTGTATGGGAGACATTAAAAACAAAGAGGAAAAGGATGCAGAATAAGCTAAAAATACATTTTAAATGTAGTTAAACTAGAAATGGGGACATGGCAGATGAGATGTAAGGAAAAGTGATATTTAAAGCGAATTAAATATTCTCTTGTAATATTATCCTATTTCTTTAAGCAAGGAAATGAATTTGTTTCCATTTTCAATAACTAATAATTATTTAAAAAATAAAAACAAAACTGATTCATTTAAAGAAAATGTAGTGTTTTAAATTTCTGGACATAATGCAGTCACTGGAGTTCCCTATTGCTGTAAATAACTAAAAGCTGCACAAAATATATGAAACATTGTTTTCAATATTGAATGACTGGCAGCATAGTACTTGGAGCCCTTAGAGAAAGGAAAGAGTTCAGGTGAGTGCTAGGACAGTCACAGCTGCGCAAGAAGACTCCACCTGAATGTAGAAATGAGGGGAACTGGGTGTGGCTCCCCTCACCACTGGAATCATGAAAGGGTTTTATAAGAACTCTGTTGGATCTCTTATGGGGTTATTTTACCTATTTCTTTTTATTTTCCCCTGACCAGCCAAAGATTGATTTTCAGACTTCTTTTCCTTTCTCCTTTTCCAGAGCTTGGAGTGAATCCTTTTCCCCTTTTCTCATGACTACCTCCTAGTGTCAATCTCCACCCAATTTACTTTGATATAGTCCCCATTCACAGATTAGGTTTACCTAGACAAACTTTGGTCCATAAAAATGTATCCTTTATGTGAGTGTAAACAAGTATTTCTCAAACGTTCTCATTTATTCTCTGACAAAAGTCCTCCTGGGGACTTAAATATGTATTTCACCACCACTTCTTACCTAAGGATTCTGGGAATCTTTATTGGGACATGATAATATTGTGTCTTCCATTGGCAGAAATTTTTCACATACTAATGAAGTTCATTGTATTCTTTTCTCATTAGTCTCTATTACCTAAACTAAAACTTCATGGTGCCAATTTGATGGGAACTATAAACCCAGGTACTGAAAGAGCATCATATGACAGTGCTTGATTATGAGATTATGATGTGGTCCTGGTAGTGGTAGGTAAGTATTATACATATCAAGTGGGTTACATTAAAAAATGAAAAGTTATAGTTTCAAACATTCTCATATAAAACCAAAAGACCAAAACTGGAAAGCTCTAAAGTAGACTTTCCAATCCTGGGTTCTCCCAAGGAATCTGAATTTTGATTTTGTGAAACTATTAGGAACAACGATAACAACAACAACAACAACAAGAAAAAGCTTTCTCCTGATATCTGAACAAATATGGCAGCCAAGGAAGCTAAGCTATACTTGGTCAATAATCTAGAGATACTCTGAAACTTTTTTCTTTTCCTGCAAATGTTGATATACCCAGAGATGATTCTCAAAATGTTAAGAAAGGCAAAACTTCTTTCCCCAACCTGCACAAAGTTGCCACTTTACTTTTACCTTTTCTTGGTCTTCACTGTGCATGGTTCTCTAGTCTCCTTTGTACCCTTTATCCACCCTTCTGCATATTCCTGCTGCCAAACACCCTCACTGCCTCTACCTTCTCCCTTGTGAAGAGCTATGGGAAGGACCCCACCAAAAGGCAGCTGATGGTTGATACCACCCATCAGTGCCAAGTAAGAGACTCTCTTTTTCCCATGATTCACAGAATGTTTAAAGGTTCTCCAGTGACAATCCCAGTTTTCACTGAGATTTCTAGCTTTGATTGGAGTTTGAGGGTTTATCCATGTAGATTCCCTAGTGAGGCAGGTTCATGTACAAATTCCAGAGCAGAATTTTCTTCTCCAAGTCCCATGTTCTCAAGATGGCAACCTCCACTCTCTAAGTTCCAGACCTATATGGGTTAGCTTTTATGACCACATTCATAAAGACTAGAATAAAGTCTAGAAAAGGAATTGGTGTGCACACACACACACACGGTCATTCTGTCATGAGTCAGTACATTTCCTTCTGAAGACAAATTTGTACAGTAAGATAAATTATCATGTAAATATGATCAGATATCAATAGCATTCAACTAAGGGCCATCATAGGTTGTTCAAGATGGATATGGATTGTAGGTAATCCTATTCTAATGCAATCCTCTCAGAATAAGGAACATATATGTGTAAATATTTATTGATATTAAAACAAATATACAAAATATTAGTGTAATTAAAATTTATTAATTCCCCCCCAATGAGAGTATTTTATATTTCCTGTCCATGAAGCAAAACCAAGCTGTTAAGGAAATATACAATAGAATCCCTGAATATCGTGTATCAACACAATCATACCTGGCTACACCATAACTTTTTCATGGCATTTTTCACTTCTGCATTCCTCAGTGTATAGATCAGAGGGTTGAGCAAGGGTGTCCCAATTGTGTAAAACACAGCCACCATTTTATCTATTGGAAATGTGGTTGCTGGGCGTGTGTACATGAATATACATGGACCAAAAAATAGGACAACCACAATAAAATGGGAGGTGCAGGTGGAAAGAGCTTTTCGCCTTCCTTCTGCACTGTGGTTTCTCAGAGAGTACAAGATGAGAACATAGGAGATAAGTAGAATTATGAAACTCACCATGCATATGGCTCCACTATTGGAAACAACTAACAAGTTTATCACGTAAGTGTCCATGCAGGCAAGTTTCAACAAAGGCTGCAAGTCAAGAAATAGTGGTCAATCACATTGGGGCCACAGAAAGGCAATCGCAAAGCCAGGAAAAGTTGTGCTGAAGAGTGGATACAGGATCCCACCCAGCTTAGAATCACCAGCACATGGCAGACATGGCGGCTCATGATGGTTGTGTATCGCAAGGGCTTACAAATGGCTACATAGCGATCAAAAGCCATGAGGATGAGCACAAAGATTCCCATGCACCCAAAGAAGTGGGCTGCAAAGACCTGAGTCATGCATTCATTGTAGGAAATGGTCCTCTTCTGAGAAAGGGCATCCACAATCAATCTGGGGGCTATAGTTGTAGAGAGCCAGGTATCAGCAAAGGCCAGATAGAATAGGAAGAAGTACATGGGACTCCCAAGGGTCCTGCTTGTTTTAATAGTTACTACAATGAGAAAGTTCCCCAACAGTGTGGCAAGGTAAAACATCAGGAAGACCGCAAATATTGCTTTCTGCTTTCCTGCATCCTGTGTCAATCCAAACAGAATGAATTCAGTCACACTGCTATTCATCGCCATACTAGTGGCTGCAGGTAAAATGTTTAATCTGCAAAGAGAAGAAAAGAAGTGGTATCAGGGGAAGGCCAGTGGACTGATCTCTGAATTCCTTCTTTTTGTTCTATGTTATGTTACCTCCAGGTGCTTTTCATCCTCTATTAATTTTTGTGAATCTGCAGAAGTCCAAGCCTCTCCCAGATCCATCTGTTGATTCAGAAATTAACTGTATTTCATTAAAGCCTTTGCATTTGAGGAATACACATTAAATGTCTTAAAATTTTTGATTCCTACCAAGATTGAGCATAACAGAATTTGTACTTTCCTTGGGCAAATGACTTAACTGCCTTGAAATTTAGCCTTCATGTGAAAAATGGATTCAAATACTTGCCCTACGTTTCCCTGAGTTTCCCTAAGAATTAAAAAAAAAAAAAGATTTTTTATGCTCACATATACACACATATACTTCATGTATTATACATTTTATCTATGTCCTTTGAAGTCTAAAAAACACTATCCTATTATAATTAAGCACCCATATTATTGGAGAATTCTTCCTGAAGATAATATTCTTAGTTCAGTTCATTAATTTTTGGGTCCCTGATCCCTTCATCTCTGACCCCATCAGTATCTTGGTTTCAATATGCTTTACAAGAATCTATTTTGACAGTCTTTTACTTATATCTGTTGTGCTCAACATCAGTTTCACTGATGGTCATTATAAAACAAATGTCTAGGAAACACTGAGGTTGAAATAACTGAAGAAATCTACTGTTTGCTATCTTTACTACAGTCTTAAACTGAACTCATTAGAATATTGAGTGTATGTGCTTATGAATTTAATGTGGTTTAAAATTCCTGAAAATGCCTATAATCTAAATATGTTTTTTTTTTCTTATATACATTCCTTCTTACCTTGACTTCCCAGGATAATTCTTCTAAAAATGTCATTTGAAAAATATTCCATAATTTTGAATATAGTATGAGTTTTCTCTTTCAAGTTCTTGTTCATAGCATGTATAGTTTGTCATTGAAATCACTGTGTATAATTTTGTGTTTTGATTTAGACTTGAAATTATTATAACACTTTTTCCTGTATAACTATATTCCCCATAGTTTATTTAATTATGTGGCATTGTATAAATTTTTCTAAGTGCCATTCATTTGATCCTTTGTCCACTGAGAGATTGATGTTGCTTCCAATTTATACTCTCACAAATAACAATTTAGAGTAATTTCCCAAGTATTCTACTGCTGCCTGAAATGTTAGAGAGTATCGCTACTACTGATATTTATTAAAAAGTCTATTAATAGGGGCACCTGGGTGGCTCAGTGGGTTAAAGCCTCTGCCTTTGGCTCAGGTCATGATCCCAGGGTCCTGGGATAGAGCCCTGCATCAGGCTCTCTGATCAGCAGGGAGCCTGCTTTCCCCTCCCTCTCTCTCTGCCTGCCTCTCTGCCTACTTGTGATCTCTGTCTGTCAAATAAGTAAATAAAATCTTTAAAAAGAAAAAAAAAGTTAAAAAAAAGTCTGTCAATATTTTGTGTCCATTAAGTAACTATATTTTATTATAGAATAATTCATGATTATCATTAATTCTTCAAAGTATAAGAAAGAATTAGAGAAGATAATTAAAACCTGTCTCCAAATTATTGAATCTCTCATCCTACTCTACAGAAATAACTACTTTTGTCTTTTTATGTGTCCTTTTAGAAACATTCTATCAGTAAATTTGCATATGTGTATCTGTATAACTGTTTTTGATATACAAGTATGGCCATAATTTCAAGGTTGATGATTAATCTGCAGGAAAGCTGATTAACATACAGAAAAACAGAAAAAGGTTATTTTGTGATACTATCTTCTCTCTCTTGGTTAACAGGAAAAAATTATGTCTTATTATGTTCATAGACTTTTTTATCACCAGCCACATTTTACATTTTTATTACCTTTTAATGAAAATATTGCTCTTCGAAGAATTTTTTATGTTTTGTCAGTTTATATTTTACAATCTTGATATTTTATCTGGGATCACTATTAATCTAGCAAAATAATTACTTTTCTCGGCCAAGAACACAGTTGCTAGAGTCAAATGTCTTGATTCCAAATCCAAGTTCCACTATTTACTCGCTTGGGAAAGCCCCTTTAAATACAGTCATATACTTCTGCAGATAAAACGAGAAAAAGATCTGGCTCATAATAATAATTAAGAACTGCATAAGTGCCAGCTTCTGCTTCTTTTATTATTAGGATTTTACTTTTGCTCTTTTTCTGTGACTTATTTCTTTTCATATAGTCCAAGCTGCCAATTTCATCATTTTAATTAAGTCTATTTTCAAAAAAATTCAAGATTATATTATCTATTCACTTCACTCATAATTCAATAATTGTATTTTATTTTAAACATTGAATCACAAGTCTTTGGAGTTACTGTAAATAATGGACAAAATGCTCCCCTGTTTGTAGTAATTTAACATGAGTTTTAAGATATATGTAGATGAAATTATTCATTATGTAAGGCACTTCATGATTGGTATAAGAAGAATACAAACCATCTGGAGAGAGAAGAGTACAAAATCCTAAAGGATATACTGGCAGTGAAAAATGCAGAATTAGGTTAAGAAATGAACTGTAACATTAACTGAAGAAAGACAGGTTCTAAGCCAGATTCCCTGAGATGCAGATATTGTAGAGCAGAGCAGAGAGGGAGGTGAGCACTTCTGTTAGCACCTAGTGCATAGAGGCTGAAGCCACACAGCTTAGATTCATACCCCACCCAGCTGCCCACTATGATACAATGTTTAACAGTCCCTTGATATCCCTGTGCTTCATTTTCTTCACCTATAAACATTAAGAGTGAAATAACCTACTCTGTAGGGTTTCTATGGAGGCTAAATAATTCAGCCGTCACAAAGCATGGGAGACCCAGGTCTGTACTCCCTGCAATCGGAATGATTACTTTCATTATGCTTATTAGTATTGACTTACCACTAAGATTATTAATATCAACTTTCAAAGTTGTTAATCTACTTTGTTCATTTATCCATAATAGAGATGCACAACTGTTTTACATCCAAATTTCCTTTGCTGACTGGCTGAAATCATATTGGCACTCTGGATCATGCTAATTTGCTCATTGTGTTATGAAGCTGGGACTGACAATACCAGGTATCTTGAATAAATACTAAAAGCCAGAAAAAAGATACATAACAGCTTGACTATGTGGGGCCCATGATGAGAAGAAAGTAGAAATAAAATAAACCCTTGGTTGTTAAGAGTTTGTGATACAAAGAAATGAAAACCAGAGGGATGAGAGAGCATTTGAGATGAAAGAAATCAAATCAAAGTATTAATGGAGATGATAGGGCAAATAGAAGAGATCAATATGAAACCTCTAGTTGAGACAGATTCTAAAGTTATAATTTGCCTCCCAGCCAAAGTCCATGAAAGCCAGATTATGAAGTTTGAATATATTATTGTGGTCAAATATAAAATTTAGAGACATATAAAAAATGAGAGCTGATTTTATTAAGATTTATTCAGCACCTCTTACTCAGTTGTTCAAGAAAATTTAGTCATCTCTTTTTTTCTAATTTGAGTCCTGTCAGACTTTGAGCTTATCTGTAATGAAATGTCCACCTCCTTCAAGATGTCTGAGTTGCACTGAAGACACCCATCTTTTTATCCCCTGCACTGAGAAACTCGGGGGAAACATACAAGTGCATTTGCTGTATCCCCAACGAAAGGAATCTGTGGTGGTTTCAGACCTGTCACATCCCCTCGTACTGAAGGACCAGAAGTGCTCACTCTCACCTGTCTCTCTGAGGGGAGGAGTAGCAAAATTATATACCTCTCCTCAGCTTTAAGAGGATCATTTTGTTGTTGCTTTTGTCTTTGTTGTTGTTGTTAAGACTTCATTGTTTTTAAAGATTTAATTTATTTATTTGACAGAGATCACAAGTAAGCAGAGAGGCAGGCAGAGAGAGGAGGAAGCAGGCTCCCCGCTGAGCAGAGAGCCCAATGCGGAGCTCGATCCCAGGACCTGGGATCATGATCTGAGCTGAAGGCAGGGCTTTAACCCACTGAGCCACCCAGGCACCCCAAGACTTTATTTTTTCAGAGCATCTTAGATTCATAGCAAAACCCAGAGAAAGGTACAGATTCCCCTTTTAGTTTCTGCCCCCACACAAATGTCATCCCATTGTCATTAACGTGTTCCACCAGAATGGCACATTTGTCACAACTGATGAGTCAACCATAACACATCACCATCACCCAGAGGCCAGAGTTTACCCCAGGGTTCACTCTTGCTGTGGTACATTCTATGAATTTGGATAAATATCAAGAACATGCATCCATCACTATAATATCATACAAAGTATTTTACTGCCTTAGAAGCAGGATCATATAGACTCCCAAAACACAGAAGATAATAATTATTTTCACAATGTCTAAGACTCATTAAATTCTGAATAAAATGTATCACACCTTTTTGTGAAAGAACAATAAGATGTTGAGTGAAACATGTGTAGAAGTTTTCACTGTGAACATTATTAGTTCATACATATGACAAAATCAGGCTGATATTTCGTAAATATCAATATTACAAATGGGTAACCCTAGAATTCTTTAAGTGGACCTTCTGTGTTTTTAGGCCAAAAGAAAGGACACAATTTCCAATGTTCTTTCTTCTCTTCTTTCTCCATCTTCTCCTTCTTTTTACCACCTTGCTATAAATGAAAAGGAAAATTGAGCATTCTGAAAGTATGTTGGATGATAAATATGATAACATGGTTACTATGATTTTCAAATGCAATGGCTGAAATATTCACCATGACACTCACAGCCCTCCAACACTGTGCCACAATCTTCCTTACCATCTTTCCCCCCAGTGCCTCTGGGCATGAATGCTCCAGCCACGCCTGACACTTCATGTCCCTCATAAATACGCCCACACCATCCCATTCACCAAGTTTTCAATATTTTTTAGTGGCTAAATGACATTCCTCTGATACACTCTCCATCACTACCTGCTCAGAGTATCCAGTTCAGATGCCACCTCCTCAGCAAAGCTTTCCACATTTTCCCAAAACACTTTCTTGTGAAGGACCTTCCACTGGTAAAATGCATGTGTGTGTATGTGTTTAATGAATCATGCAACCCTTAATTATAGCCTTCTTTCTTTTTGCTTTCATATCTTTGTTCATTTGACTTTATATCTCATAAGGCAAATTCATGCTGTTCTATTTTGTGCAACTGAGGGTAAGCTGGCAGACAGTATAGCAGAGAGCAGTGGAAAAGAAAGAAACCAGTACCAGATCTGTAACTTTTGTGCTCCATGGTAGCCTCTCCCTCTTGAACATTTCACTCTCTACTGCTCTGCAAAGCATCAGACTCCAACCATAAAAGTGGAAGGAGCAGAAATCCAGAAACCATGAATAGGTAAGGAAGAAAACCATTAGCATCTCTAGTGCATGCCCTATCAAATGGATGGAAAATTCAGGATGTGTCAAAAAGAGACCAGCATTTATTTATATTTATATTTATATTTATATTTATATTTATATTTATATATAAACCTATAGCGCAAAGCTGAACAGAAAATCTTGCTATGGATAAAGAGGACTTTACTAGAGAGTTTGCTTCTCATTCCTCCTCTCCATATACCATCCCTTACTCCAACATCAAAAAAAAAAAAATGTAATTCTTAGGTGGCAATGGGTTTGGGCAGCCAACAATATCATTAATATCAGAACTACCAGAACCATAGTATCACAGAATCATGGTATGAACAGTATCAATGCATACTGATTGCATATGGTCAGTCTACATCCCTGTCCTTCTGACCCTCGGCCTTGCAAATAAGAAATCCACCAGCAGAGGAGACTATACTTCTGCCCCTTCAATGACCCTCCTTTCAATAAGAATTACTCCTGAGACAGTGCCGCATCAAACAGAAGCCAGTGAAAGCCGGGAACCCTGACACATCAGATCTTCTCAACACTGAGAGAAATGTTTCTGGAACTTCGTGCTTCTAGGGAGAAAGAACTGCATAATGGCAATGGCCTGAAAACCCCGTCCTGAATGGGAGGTGAGAAAGAGGATATTATTTAGTTGGGCTTGAAAACCTACCTTATTTCTTATACAGAAAGGGATGAGGTCCAGAAGAGAGCTCATAGTTTTTGCTCTTGCAATTCTGATTTATTTTGAAGATGAATCATGTACAGTGTGTCTGCAACATGTAAACTGTACCTCAAATACATCTACTTGGCTTTCCATTGCAAGATCTATGGGGAGAGAAGATACTCCACAGATAACCAGTCTTTCCTAAAAGGCTTGAGTTACACTCTTCTGAAGCGTCTGTAATATCAGCAGAAAGTTTGTTATGGCTACTCTTAGAACTTTCTAGAATAAAAAAGAAATATCCTCACTATTCTCTGATAGAAACATCTCTAAAGCCAGAAGTATTACTCTAGAACAATTATCTGGCAGAGAACATGGATGAAATATTTGTTCTTCCTCCATCATATACTTATAGAAATTTCATAGAAATTCAGAGCCTTTGAAGGGATAAGGACCCTGTCCCTCCCACCCAACCCCAAAGGATATGCTCTATAAACTACTTAGCTCGGTCAGGCTGGGATAACAGTAAACCATGGTGCCAATAATCTCAGACGAGGCAGTCAACAGGCAGATTCTGTCCCCAGAGCCCTTCTCCCTTCCTCATCTCCTGAGAGGACCCATCTCATCTCAGTTATCAACTACTTCACTGGTGTCCCTGCCCTAAGGAAAAAGTGTGTCTTTAAAGTTACACCAGAGTATAGACTAAAAAATGTTCCCAAAGCCTCTGCTCTTCAAGTCAAATATTTTCTAATGGCAGGCAAAACTGTGGGCCCACATATACGTTCCAAAACATGTGACATAATGGAATTCTAGCTTCATTAATTATGTCTTTGTGACTTAAGGCAAGTTTCTTAACTTCTCCCAGTTTTCTATTCTAGAAAATTTTACTGTAGATATAATAATGATTACCAATCTTAATGTACTGATAAAATAAATAATTACAATGAAAACTACTAATTAAAATACCTACAATTTAAAAAATATTTTGAAGTTATTAAGTCAGTAAATAAAGAAAGAAGAGACAGAAAGTGGAAATGAAAATGTTTTTACACTATTTTTTTAAACTAAGTTATGGTTTACATACAATAAAATTCACTTTTTTTTTTTTTTGATTCAACAATTCTACACATAACTCAGTCCTTGCCCTGACATGTGTACTCTGAATCCCCTTCATCTAGTTCACCCTGTTGCCCATCTCCCCTCAGGCAGCTGTGAGTTTATTCTCTGTACTTGAGTCTGTTTTTTGTTTGTCTCTGTTTTTGCTGTTGTTCATGTCTCTTGTTTCTTAATTCTATATATAAGCAAATACAAATGATATTTCTCTTTCTCCATCTGCCTTGTTTCACTTAGCATTATACTTTGTAACTTCATCCATGTTGTTGCAAAAAATTCTTTGGGTAAAGAGCCAGTTGTGAAATTACTGGATCATCTGGTAACTTTATTTTCAACTTTTTGAGGAGCCTCCATAATATTTTCCACAATGGCTGTACCAGTTTTCATTCCCAGCAGCAGTGCTCAAGGATTCTTTTTACTCCACATCCTTGTCAACACTTGTTATTTCTTGTCTTTTTAAATTTTAGCCATTCTAACAGGTGTGAATTGATATCTTGCTGTGGACTTGATTGATCTTTCCCCGATGATGAATGATGTTGACCATCTCTACATGTGTTGACTACTTATCTGTGTGTCTTCTTTGGAAAAATGTCTATTCAGGCCCTCTGTCCATTTTTAAATAAGATTATTTGTCTTTGTGATGGTAAATTGTATACATTCATTATATCTTTTGGCTACTAACTGTTTATCACTTTCATCTGTCTCCATGTATTTTTTATTTCCTCTTTGATTTTTTGGGTCACTTATTCATTGTTTAGGAGCAGGTTATTTTCCTCCATGTATTTGTGTTATTTCTACATTTCTTCTTGTGAGTAATTCTAGTTTCATGCCATTGTGATCCAAAAAAAGGTGTATAGTATGATTTCAATCTTTTTGAAGTTATTAAGTCTTATTTTGTAGCTTAATGTGTGATCTATTCTGGAGAACATTTCTTATGCACCTGAAAAGAATGTATACTCAGCGACACTGGGATATAATGCTCTGAATATATGTTAGGTCCATTTGGTAAAATGTAAAAGAAACAACATATGTTGGTGAGGATGCAGAGAAAGGATCCTCTTACACTGTTGGTGGTAATGCAAGCTGGTGAGCCACTCTAGAAAACAGTATGGACGTTCCTCAAAGAGTTAAAAATAGAGCTACCCAGGATCCAGCAATTGCACAACTAGGTATTTACCCAAAAGATATAAATGTAGTGATCCAAAGGGGCAACCACAGCACAACAATTATAGCAGCCTTGTCTACAATAGTCAAACTATGGAAAGAGTCTAGATGTCCATCAACAGATGAATGGATAAAGAAGATGTGGTATCTAAAATCAATGGAATGTTACTCAGCCATCAAAAGAAATGAAATCTTACCATTTGCAACAATGTGGATGGAAGTAGAGGGTATCATGCTGAGTGAAATAAGTCAATCAGAGAAAGACAATTATCATATGATCTGACTAATATATGGAATTTAAGAAACAGAACAGAGGATCATAGCGGAATGGAGGGAAAAAACAAATAAGATGAAAACAGAGGGGAAGGCAAACTGTTAAAGACTCTTAACTCTAGGAAACACACTGAGAGTTGCTGGAGGGATGAGTGGGTAAGGGAATGGGATAAATGGCTGATGGGCATTAAGAAGGGCATGTGATGTGATAAGCACTGATGAATAGCTGAACTCTACTTCTGAAACTAATAATATACTAATTTTAATTAATCAAATTTAAATAAAATCAAATTGAAAAAGATAAAGCTGCAGATGTAAGCTATGGGGATATAAAGCACATCATAGGAACATAGTCAATAACATTGTAGAAACTTTGTGTGGTAGCAGATGGTAAATATACTTACCATGGAGATCACTTCCTAATGTATAAAAAATATTGAATCACTATAACACACACCTGAGACTGTTAGGATGTTGTATGTCAACTATACTTCATTTAAATAAATAAATACAGATGTAGTGAAAAGAAGGGCCATCTGTACCCCAATGTTTATAGCAGCAATGGCCATGGTCGCCAAACTGTGGAAAGAACAAAATGCCTTCAACGGACGAATGGATAAGGAAGATGTGGTCCATATACACTGTGGAGTATTATGCCTCCATCAGAAAGGATGAATACCCAACTTTTGTATCAACATGGACAGGACTGGAAGAGATTATGCTGAGTGAAATAAGTCAAGCAGAGAGAGTCAATTATCATGTGGTTTCACTTAATTGTGGAGCATAACAAATAACATGGAGGACATGGGGAGATGGAGAGGAGAAGGGAGTTGAGGGAAATTGGAAGGGGAGGTGAACCATGAGAGACTATGGACTCTGAAAAACAACCTGAGGGTTTTGAAGGGTCGGGGGGTGGGAGGTTGGGGGAACCAGGTGGTGGGTATTAGGGAGGGCACATATTGCATGGAGCACTGGGTATGGTGCAAAAACAATGAATACTGTTACGCTGAAAATAAATAAATAAATAAATAAATACAACATAATACAATACAATTGCAGGCTGCCCCCTAGCCCTGATGATCCTTACCATCCTTTATTTTTTATTTTTCCATATTACATACAAACTTCTAACCAAACATGCTATCTACTTCTGTGTTTATTAGTTGTTTGTTTTCTTTCTCCCTCATTAGAACCTGAGGTCATGAGGTCAGGAAGCTTTACTCTTTTCACTCTTTTATCTCAAGGACCCAAAATATGTCTGGCACATGGTAATTAATCAATAAATATTTGTAGAAAAAATAGATCTCTAAAATATTTGAGAACCAAAGTATGAAAAAACTCAGTAGACTCAGATCTTTGATTGTATATAGTGAAAACAATTTGAACTAAAAATGAACAAATCTAAACTACATTTCAACGTGTCACCAAAACACAGAACATCAAAGTTATTTCAATACATCTCAGTATGTATAAATTACTATAAATCCTACGAATATTTTAAAAGATTTTAAAAGATTGGTTACTTAGTAAATTTGGAAAATAGACCATAAGATAAAATGATCACTTTATTCCTGAATGGACATTATTCCAGTTACCAAGGAATTCCCATTTGACTTCTTTCCTTTACCACTATAAAAAAAGCCTTTAAAGATCTTACTATGTGAAAAACCTGATTTTAATTTCCTGTAAACAGCCACAGAACATATTTTAAAATCATTTTTAGCTTTTTGCATTGGCTCCATTGACCTCCATTGCACCTGCCTTCACTTTGGAAGGGGTTGGAATGCTAAAAGCAATGTTTCCCATACTTTCTATGTCTTGCTGTCTTGATGGACACTAGGTTCCTCACATTGTCTACATTCCTGAAGGATCTGGAAGGTGAGACTTCAGAGACCATCTTCTTTCAACTCTTAACAACATGAACAAATAAGACTAAGAGAAGATTAATAACTGTATTATGCCTAAAGCCCAAAGCTAGTAAGTAGAAGATAAAGTACTTCAGTTTGTATCATTAAACTTCAATTCAGCGTTCTGTGTACTAAAATATAGCTTTATTTGGTGTAAGTACCAATCAGAAATGTTTGTTAATTCAACTTTGATTACACCCTCAATCAATAAAAAATAATTTGATTCACTAGCTGGAAAATTATAACAGTTGTCACCACACTTCATTAGCTGTAACTTTTAGCAATAAAGTTCATTTGAGAAAATAGAAAATACATGCTTGACGGAGAAACATGTAAAGATTCTCTGAATATGATATTGTATGTTAAATTCTCACAATAACATTCTTTTCTCAAAAGCATTGTGTTTCTCTCAAACCCTTTCCCCCTTTGTATCTGCTGATACTCTGTTAACACTAGAGCATGGCGTTCTCTCTGCTGGGCTACTGCAGTTCTAAGACCCCTTTTATCAGTTTTTGAACAATTACACTTGCTTCCATAAAGTCTAATTCCTGGGGAATATTACACAGAAAACTAAAAATGACAAAAGTTGCCATTGTTGCTGAAAATTAGAAGTGGCAGGAATTCAAGTAAAAATAGAAGAAGACTCACTTCTCTCTGTCATCGGATACTCTTGTCTGGCCTGGGGAGTTGGAATACACACAAGGACAAGTCGAGGGTCAGTACTGGAAAAGTACTGAAAAAATACCATTTCACCCAGGACATACTATCACCAAGACAGCATGGTACTGGCATAAAAACAGACACATAGACCAGTGGAAAAGAGTAGAGAGCCCAGATATGAACCCTCAACTCTGTGGTCAAATAATCTTCAACAAAGCAGTAAAAAATATACCGTGGAAAAAAGACAGTCTCTTCCATAAATGGTGTTGGGAAAATTGGACAGCTATATGTAGAAGAATGAAACTCTACCATTCTCTTACACCATACACAAAGATAAACTCGAAATGGATAAAAGACCTCAATGTGAGACAGGAATCCATCAGAGTCTAGAGGAGAACATAGGCAGTACCTCTTCAACATCAGCCACAGCAACTTCTTTCAAGATATGTCTCCAGAAGCAAAGGAAACAAAAACAAAAATGAATTTTTGGGACTTCATGAAGATCAAGATCTTCTGCACAGCAAAGGAAACAGTCAACAAAACAAAGAGGCAACTGATGGAATGGGCAAAGATATTCCCAAATGACAATAAAGACAAAGGGCTGATATCCAGTATCTATAAAGAACTCCTCAAATTCAAAACACAAAAAACAAACAAACAAACAAACAACAACAACAAAAAACCCACAGATAATCATGTCAAAAATGGGCAGAAGACATGAACAGACACTTCTCCAATGAAGACATACAAATGGCTATCAGACACGTGAAAAAATGTTCATCATCACTAGCCATTAGGGAGATTCAAATGAAAACCACATTGAGATACCAACTTACACCAGTCAGAATGGCCAAAATTAACAAGACAGGAAACAACGTGTGTTGGAGAGGATGTGGAGAAAGGGGAACCCTCTTACACTGTTGGTGGGAATGCAAGATGGTACAGCCACTTTGGAAAACAATGTGGAGATTCCTTAATAAATTAAAAATAGAGCTACCCTATGACCCTGCAATTGCATTACTGGGTATTTACCCCAAAGATACAGATGTAGTGAAAAGAAGGGCCATCTGTACCCCAAAGTTCATAGCAGCAATGGCCATGGTCGCCAAACTGTGGAAAGAACCAAGATGCCCTTCAACAGACGAATGGATAAGAAAGATGTGGTCCTTATACACTATGGAGTGTTATGCCTCCATCAGAAAAGATGAATACCCAACTTTTGTATCAACATGGACAGGACTGGAAGAGATTATGCTGAATGAAATAAGTCAAGTAGAGAGAGTCAATTATCATATGGATTCACTTATTTGTGGTGCATAAGAAATAACAAGGAGGACATGGGGAGATGGAAAGGAAGGAGTTGGGGGAAATTGGGAGGGGAGACGGACCATGAGAAACTGTGGACTCTGAAAAACAATCTAGTTTTGAAGGGGATGGGGATGAGAGGTTGAGTGAGCCTGGTGGTGGGTCTTATGGAGGACACGTATTGCATGGAGCACTGGGTGTGATGCATAAACAATTAATTCTGGAACACTGAAAAGAAATTTTAAAAATAAATAAAAATTTAAAAAAAATAATAAATCCCTTGTGTTGAAAATAATATGAAATTTTGAAAGAATATTTTGATTTATGCCAAATGTTCTCTATTTATCATTTATTTTAGTCTCAGTCTTTCCTTATATCTTATGAAAATATGCTGAAAGACCCATTAAAATGCTGAAGAAGGCAAATAATTTAACTTTGGACAACATGGTATAATTTCAAAAGTACAAAGCTTTATTATAGAAGCTGAATTTAAACTACAAGCAACTAGAAATTATAGAGAGTTAAAGTAACAGGAAAAAAACTTAGTCAAGCTAACAGATTAAAAAGAATTTCACGATGGACTGAACCAATTGACTGAATGTTCACTGCATAAATATGGTTGGTTTCTCCTTTGTCCACTCTCCCTCTTTCTCCCTCTCAGTTAGGCTTCATTAAGGGAAACACCATCAAATGTTTCTACATCCTTCCTTGAGTGCTCATAATATTTACTAGAAGACACTTTATAACTGAACTGCCAGGTTCAAGCAGTGTGAAAGGGCATTTTGTAAATAAAGCATGAGTTTTCTTCATTTGGCAACAACCTGTCCTAAAAGGATTTTGCTGTAAACTAAAGAAAGACATTCAGCTCAGAAAGATACCCTCTCATACCAAATCCCCTAAATTAATGTTTATTATGCCTGAAGAAACAGGTGCTCTTTCATTATTGATATATTTCATTGTTTCCATAAGCAATCAGGCAAATAGATGGTGAATAGATATTATGACTTCCACTTTATTCAGAAGAAAACAACATGGGAGGTCAGTGATTACACACTGGTAAGTGGCCCTTCCATGATCAAGCATATGGATTTGACCTCCAAACGGAGTATTCATTTCCTAATATTTCTTTCTTTGCAGATTATTTCCTACCTGCTACCTGCTTTCTCCACTTTGCCTGAAATTATGCAACAAAATAACAGCGTAACTGAGTTCATACTGTTCAGATTGACCCAAGATCCTATGACAAAGAAGATGGTACTTGTAATCTTCTTCATTTTATACATGAGAATCATGGTAGGGAATTTGCTGATTATTGTGACCATCAAGTTCAGCCAGACACTCGGGAGCCCCATGTACTTTTTCCTATTTTATTTGTCCCTTGCTGATTCCTGCTTCCCAACGTCCACATTCCCCAGACAAATTGTGGATTCACTCTCTGCAAAAAGAACCATAACTTACAATGAGTGCATGACTCAAGTCTTTGCTCTACATTTCCTTAGCTGCATGGAGATCTTTGTCCTCATCCTCATGCCTGTGGACCACTATGTGGCAATCTGTAAGCCCTTACATTACTCAACCATCATGAGATGGCAGGACTGCACCATCCAGGTTGTTCTTGCATGGATAGGGGCTTTTATCCATTCTATCACCCATATTATCCTGACTTTGAGACTGCCTTTATGTGGATTCAATTTGATTGATCATTACTGCTGTGATTTGCAGCCCCTGCTGAAACTTGCTTGCATGGACACATATGTGATCAACCCGCTGTTGGTGACTAACAGTGGGATCATTTGCAGAAGCAGGTTTGTGATTCTGATGATCTCATACATTGTCATCTTGCATTCACTGTGGAACCACAGTGCAGAGGGGAGGGAAAAAGCTCTCTCTACTTGCACTTCTCACATCATCATAGTAATCTTATTCTTTGATCCATGTATATTCATATATACACGCCCCCCAACCACTTTCCCCACGGACAAGATGGTGTCCGTATTTTATACTATTGGGACCCCTTTTTAAACCACTCTACTACACACTAAGGAATGCAGAAGTGAAAAGGGCCATGAGAAAGCTATGGTATATCAAAATAACCACAGAAAGCAAAAGATGAATTGAGGCTTTTGGCTGATTACTTAATTCCTACAGATAACACAAATATTATGGTGAATATCCTCACTTGCCCAACACACCCTAATATTGTGCAGCTGATTTCCTTACTTTTCTTTGTACTTCTGCCCTCAAACTAGTAGTTTCTCTCAAAATTCTGGTCTGGTTCTTACTTTTCCTGAGAGCTCAGTTCTGATATTGTTGATTATGAAATACTTCTCACATCTCAGTCTACACTTTGGTTTGAGAAGGAAAAAGAAATTTTATAGTCACACCTGTTCAAGTAATGAGCATACATAAAGTAGAGCTTGTTGTCTATGACTTATAATTCTCTCTATTGCACATTCTAAATAAAGTATTCTGCTTTCTGCTGAACACAATCAGAGCAAAGGAGCTAACTTTCTGTGTCAAGAAATTCCTGTCATGATATGATTATTTTATCCTTAAAAAGTTCCATACTAGTGAACCAAAAGCTGAAAGGCTGCATATATAAATATGTGTAGTTTCTTTCTTAAGTGATTTTTCATATGTTTCCTTTTACTATTAAGATAACTAAGACATTATGTATGGGATTTTTTAAACGTAGTATTACAAAGACCTCATGATATTCAGCTCATTTGTTTGATTGGGATATAGGTGCTACAAGAGTTCTCTACAATGCTAAGAGGGAAAGAAGTAGAATAATGTATGTTGTCAAGACTGAATAAGAATTTAAATACAACATAGATTTGACATATTTTCTGAGATCGAAGTACAGAAAGGTAAAACCTGATTTGAAGGAAAAATGTATATTATTTAATTTACAGTTGGGCCATATCAATGGAATAAGAGAAAGCATCTAAGGCATTGAGAAGTACTCAGGATACTTGTCTCTAGTTTTAGAGAGAAACTGCATTTGAAGCAAGAAGCCACTTTGTTTGCTGTCTGTGCTTTCCTAGAAAAGGATTAGTGCCTATTCACTACTTAGAATTGCCAATAGAGGGCTCCTGGGAGGCTCAGTGGGTTAAGCCTCTGTCTTCAGCTCAGGTCATGATTTCAGGGTTCGGGATGGAAGCCCACATCTGGCTCTCTGCTCCGCAGGGAGCCGGCTTCCCCCTCTCTCTCTCTGCCTCTCTGCCTACTTGTGACCACTCTCTGTGTCAAATAAATAAAATCTTTTAAAAAAATGAATTTCCAATAGAATTTTGGTGCTGATACTGAGTAGACCAGATTAGCAGCCATGGCTGAATATGTGCATGGCATCAGTTATATAATGAACTTTTAAAATTCACTGATTTCAGGGAGTACAAAAATATTTCTTCAAAGAGATGCATGCCTCCCAGTGTTTATATCAGCATTACCTACAAGATTCAAATTATGGAAACACCACAAGTGTCCATCTGAATGATGAATGGATAATTTCTGGGAGATGAAAATGTATTATTACTCAGTCTTCAAAAGGAATGAGATATTGTCATTGTCAATGACAAGGATGGAACTAGAGAGTATTATGCTAAGCAAAACAAGTCATTCAAAGAAAGGAAACTAGCATATGATTCTACTCACGGGAATTTAAGACACAAAACAAATGAAACTAGCATATGATTCCACTCATGTGGAATTTAAGACACAAAACAAATGAATACAGAATGAGAGAGATACAAACCGAGAAACAGACTCTTAACTGTAGAGAATAAACTAATGGTCACCAGAGGGGAGGTGGATAGGAGGACAGGTTAATTAGGTGATGGGGATATGAGTACACTTGTTGTGATGAGTGTTGTGTGTGTTATGTAAGTGTACAGTCACTAAATTGTACACCTGTAACTCCCATTATGCTGTATGTTAACTAATTAGAATTTAAATTGAAACTTTAAAAAAAATAAATGATTTCAGTGTATTTGGTTTTACCACATTCTTAGTAAACTGTGACAAGACTCTGTTTCATTTTTAATGCTGTTCCCAATTACTTACCTGGAAAACCTTTCAACACCAATAGTTTCCTTCTGTCAAAGTTTATCTTAAAATAAATTCATTAAAATATCATGTTTTCAGTGTTCTCAATACTTTTGGGTGGGGGTGATATTATGAAGCTTACTGGTTGATGTACTGTGCAGTCACTAAGCTGCCCAGATAAAACATCTTATCTTGTGAGACATCTCTTGTGTAACCTTTAACCACATGAACAGAAGGTGGTAAAAGTGATCTTGTATAATCCCTAAAGTTTGGCTTGAGAGGCCTTGAAACTTTTGTTTTTGAGAAACAACCACTGCATTAAAACAACCAGTAGAGCCCAAACTACACTCTTGAAGAGTGAACAAGAATTAATAAATATTAGCCATTTGTAACTTTTCTCCACCATACTCTTTCTTCTCTGTCTTTGCACTTAAATCTTGACTACCAAGAGACATTAGTTCTACTGAAGTTCTGACATCCCTAAAAAGGAAAAAGCTGAGGGATTTATTACTCTCAAAGACCAAGAACAGGACATATGGAATAGTATTCAGGTGTCTACCAATGACTTCATACATTTATTCCTGTTCACCAAGGTCCTCAGGGCCAATCCCAATCAGAGGAGCTCAGAGAGTCTATTCTTGGTTCCCTAGGAAAGAGATCATTTATTTCATTAGAACCTAGACTATCCTCAGTTACAGTAAGGGTGAGTGTGGTTTATACCATTTTATTTCATAGACATATGATCACAGCACTGGCTGCCATCCACTGGAGTTTTATAGTTTTTGTAATTTTACAACCTTACTGTTAAAAGATGCCAGATAGGACTCTGATTAGAGCCCTCATTAACAAAAATAAATGGCAACCTTCTCATTTTCCAGATGGTTAAATTAGTCAAATTCTAAATACCTAAGCATGCAGGCAACCCCCCTCTTCACTCTTTCATCCATGGATAACACACTGGAAAAGAAGGACATATTTACTACTCTTGGGTAAGTTCCTTTCCACACTTCCTTTTTTTTTGTAAGTTATAAGAAGAATGTGAAGAAAAGGTACATAAGAGCCAGGTTCACATGGACTTTGAAAGCCTGTCTTCCTGGGGAAAAACCAAACAGAAATTTGTTACAATAAGCAAATTTATTCCATTACCAGAGAATGCAGCCTACATATGCATCAATACTAGACTAATTAAAAGCAAACAAACAAACAAAAACAAAACCACCAGAATTAGGCACCAGCCCATGCAGCTATAGACATTTCTGTTCACCCTCACATCTCTGAATTGGAGAGTCCCACCAGGACATAATTGCCACCAGATCCACATCAAAACAAAATCCTGATTTAATCTGCTATTGTCTTTCTTATCTCCTTTTCTATACACTTGGTTATTTTTTGGCCTCCCCTTATGTTCTGAGTTCCCTATCTTGCATGCAGTACACATGTAAGGGTCTTTTGGGAAGAGAAAATCTATCGCTGAAACAATCAACTGTGGCTAATTTCTGTAAATGCACTCCTCACCTTAAAACTCAGATACCAGGCAGACTCATAAATATAGAGAACAAACCGATGATCCCCAGAGGATAGGTGGGATGAGGAGGTTGGGCACAACAGGTGAAGAGAAGTAGAAGAGACAGGTTTCCGGTTATGGAATGAATAAGTCATGGCAATAGAAGGCATGGCATAGTGAATATAGTCTATGTTATCATGGTAGCAGTGCATGGGGACAGATGGTAGCTACATTTGTGGTGAGCACAGCAAAACATAGATATTTGTGGAATCACTAGGCTGTACTCCTGAAAATAATGCAACATTGTGTATTGACTATACTCCAAAACAAAAACTAAAACCAGATTTCTATTGCACAAAGGACAATTACTTCAAGTAAATACAACACAATTTCTTTTTGGGGACTGTGGTAAAGAGGATGGAGCACCAGAAAATAACAAGTCTGTGCCTTTCAAGTCTGTGCCACTAGTATAAGGGCCTGCCTGAGTAGAATGGAGAAAGTTTTGCATAGTGTGAATGGTGGGGGGAAAATGTCAAAATATACTGTTTCCTTAAAGAGCAGTGAAGATTAACAAAATGCACCCCAAGCATTTAAACGTTCATCTATTCAGCTAGGTGCCTGCTTATTTATTTATTTATTTATTTGAGAGAAAGAAAGAGAATGAGTGAGAGCTAAGGAGGGGTAAGGGGAGAGGAAGAGGGACAAGCAGACTCCCACTGAACAGGCTCAATCCCAGGACCCCAAAATCAGGATCTGAGCCAATGTCAGATGCTTTAATGGTTGGTTAACCATTTAACCTACTGAGCAATCCAGATACACTAAGCTATGTGGCTTCTTAAATTCAGGATTCCTTACAGAATGGAAGATTTTCCACTTTGCACGCTTACAAAAAAAAAATCAGTTTATATACTTATGAGGGATTTTTAAATGAGGTTATAAATACACCATGGAATTACATTTAAATGATGGAAAAGTGATGTTCATTATCTAATTTGAAACTTGTAATTTCTGGAATACACCATCAATAGGGTACTAAGAGTTAATGTTAATAATGTTTGTAAGAACAGTGTGAAAAGTGTGATGCCATTGCATTACATTATTTTAGCAGCATTGTTTATGTAAAAAGAGTTAAAATATACAAAAACATGTAAATTTTTAAGCATTGCTTCCTTATTTTATTGCAATGGACACCACTGAAAAATAGAGTAATTAGGACCACTTTCTCCATAAGAGGTCTCTTAATAATCTGTTTCCTAAAGCACAGCATAACTGTCAAACCCTGCAATGTTTATCATGTGCCCTGATAAAAGTGCTGTAACTTCCATTATGTCTAGGCTCATGAAGGACAGAATGTTTCAGAACACCAAGTTCCAGAATACATAAGTTCTACAATATCAAAGTTGGAAGGGATCTGGAACTCATGGGATTTGTTCCCCTTATACCGGGTCAGAAAACTAAAGAAACAGAAAGCGGTAGTTGAGAGGCCTTTTCCCTTCACATCTTACAACATTTGATGACAGCACACCACCTCTCTGTACTTGCTGAATTTGTTGACATTAGGATCCTGTGGATAGAATGAGACCCAGCCAAGGGTTTGAACTCCAGAGACTTCATTTCCTTTCAAACCGTGTGTCTCGGCACCACATTTTCCTCATGGCATTCTTCATGTCTGTGTTTCTCAGCGTGTAGATGAAAGGGTTGAACATGGGAGCAATCATGGTGTAAAATAGGGCAAAAACTTTGTCATTACTGACAGAATCAGCTGTGGGGACATACATGAAGATGAGGGGCAGGAAGAACATGAACACAACAGTGATGTGTGAGCTGCAGGTGGAGAGGGCTTTGAGGCAGCTGTGGGATGAGCATATCCTCAGGGTGGACAGGTTGATGATGTAAGAAACTACCAAAGCAACAAAGGTCACAATGGATATCATTCCCGTGGTGGTAGTGATCACAATAACCAACAGGCTAGTGTCTGTGCAGGCCAGCTTCAGCAAAGGGAAAATATCACAGAAATAGTGATCTATCTCATTGGGGCCACAGAAGGGAAGATCAATAATAATCAATACCTGCAGGACTGAATGGAGAAAAGCTCTGAGAATCGAGGCCATCAAAAGGACATAGCACACCCGTCTGTTCATGATGACCATATAGTGAAGGGGTCTGCAGATGGCTGCATAATGGTCATAGGCCATGGCCGCCAGGATGAACATCTCAGTGTCACCAAAGAAGTGGGCATAAAATATCTGGGCCATGCAGCTGTCATAGGAGATGGTCTTCTGCTCAGCCAATAGGTCTGTGATCAGTCTGGGAGCCACTGTGGAAGTGAAGCAGACGTCCATGAAACACAGGTAGCTCAGGAAAAAGTACATGGGCTGTTCACGGCTGCCTCTGATGGTGAGAAGAATGAACAGGTTTCCTGACAGAATCACATGTAGCAAAGTGAGAACACCACAAAGCAGGCGACCTTTGCATCTTCATCACTAAAAAGTCCCAAGAGGATAAATTCTGTGATGTTTTCATGTCCCATTGCTTCTGTGGGTTTGATCATGTAGAGGAGAAAATTAATGTACTGAAGACAATCAACTTCTAAAACTGTTGATTTATTTTAAAAGTCGTTTATGTATTCAACAAATACATATTGATAATTTATTATGATACAAACAACACAGTAGTACTAAGGGTAAAGAAAGCAGTGTGCAAAATACACACAATCTACACTCTCTAAGTAGATAAAGTTCATTAGAGTAGACATGTACTAACAATAATAATACACATAATCAATTGAAAATATAATAAATTCCAAAGTCTCACACTTAATATGAACAAGAAGATGAATAATTTAGGAGATGAAATGTTGTTTTTATTTTATTTTATTTTTTTTAGTCAATTTTGAGGTGCAACTTCAGTAGTATACCTTAAGAGTGATTTTTGAATCTCTGGTTCAAAACAACATTGAAGTTATCTGTTCTTCAAGGGCAGTCTTATCATTCTCAGTTTTTCCCCAGTGACTAAATTTGTGTTAAATCCTGGAAGTTCAGTAACGTCTTTAGACATCAGTGAGTTCATAATCTTATTTTTTTTAAGATTTTATTTTTATTTGACAGACAGAGAGAGAGCACAGGCAGAAGGAGTGGGAGAGGGAGAAGCAGGCTCCCCGCTGAGCAGGGAGACCAATGTAGGGCTCCATACCAGGACCCTGGAATCATGCCCCAAGCCAGAGGCAGCTGCTTAATCAACTGAGCCAGCCTGGTGCCCTGAGTTACTAACTTTAAATGTTAGATCTCTAGGTGACAATTTCAGAAAGTGCTTTTACCACCTTTTCATGAACATTGGGCAATGATCAGATCTTTGGGGAAAAGGGTTGCTGTACTGTACAGTGTTCTAGAATATTTGTGGTTTCCTATAATTGACCTCATTTCCCTGTTCACTTTCCAGCCTAACCCAGGAGTTTTCATCCCTTCATGTCCCACTTTCTGGCACTTCCCAGTAGGACAGCATCCTTGGAGGAGCAAATTGCCTCCACAAATTCTTTTTCACTAGATCTGTTGTATCACCTAGTATTTCTTTGAATTGAGCCACTTTCTCGCCTTAACAGGCTCACTATAGGCACATGGATCCCAATCCTGAAATATTTTAATTAAAAAAGACATGCTTTTAAGTGTAAAGTATTAAACTGTATCTCTTCCTTTATTTTGGCAATAAATAAATAAATAAATAAATCACAAAACCGTTAAAGTCAGGGCACCTGAGTGACTCAGTGGGTTAAAGCCTCTGTTCGGTTCAGGTCGTGATCCCAGGGTTCTAGGAACAAGCCCCATATCAGGCTCTCTAGTCTGTGGCAAGCCTGCTTCCCCCTCTCTCTCTGCCTGCCTCTCTGCCTACTTGTGATCTCTGTCTGCCAAAGAAACAAATAAAATCTTAAAAAAAAAAACCTGTTAAATTCAGTGCCCAAGTGGACAAAACATGAACTCTACCCACTGATAAAACATGCCAGCCTGTTCTGAAAGGTTATAACAGCAACTGAACAATGCTTTTTACTTTTGATTTTATGTCAGTCCCTATGAGATTATTTTAGAAAAATGCACATTGAGCATACAAACAGATTTTAATAGGGTTTTAGGGAGTTTGTGGGCTTTTTGGGTTGAATTCCATCCATGAACCACAGATTAACAAACTATAGCCTAATTTCTTGCAAAAATCTCTGAAAATATGACTGTCACATAAGCAAAACCAGTAATAATAATTCTGGATTATGGCGTGATTTTTTTTAAATAAACAGTTCAAATCATTTTATCTGTGAGTTATCTATTCTGTCCTTAAAAATAGAATTCCCTCATTGAATACAGAATTATATTAAATATATATAAAAAGATGGTAACAAGTTAAAAGATTATACCATGTTTATAGTTAGGAAAGGTAACTATAAGAAAGATGTCAATTCTTCCCAAATTAATCAATACATGCATTAATTAAAACAAAGTTTCTGACAAACTTTTTCATGAAAAGCTGATTCCAAAATTCAGAAAGAATTAAAACACAGAGTAGTTAAGATAATGTTTTCAAAGGAAGAACAAAGAGAATAGATATACCTTCCAGATTTGCAGTACATTATCAAGCTATGGCAATTAAAACGTTGTGGGTAGGGGTGCTTGGGTGGCTCAGTAAGTTGAGTGTCCAACTCTTGATTTTGGCTCATGTCATGCTCTCAGGGTTGTGAGATCAAGCCCTATGTTTGGCTTTACATTCAGGAGAGTCTGACATTCTCTCTCCCTCTCCCTTCACCCCTCTTGCTCTTTCTCTCTCTCTCTCTCCCAAAAATAAATATCAAAAACAAAGTTGAGGTAAAGATATTACTGGGTTTAAAGATAGTCAATAATTAACACATACATATGGGAATTTATTTCATATTTAAGTTGAAATTTATATTGATATGAACTCTACATAATTCAAATTGATGTGAATTTTAGTAGCTGATGTTAAGAATTTGAATCTCTATCTGAATATAATATACCTCACAAGGCACAAAACATTATAATCCAGATGGGTGAAAGATACAAATGTATGGAACAAAAGTATGCAAAGTTTTGAGAAATAATTGTAATGCATTTCTATCTTATGTAGGAATATTTTTAAAACAAACACAAAAGGAAAATTCAAAAAAATATGTAAAATCTATTTTTAAACCTTCTATATGACACAACTTCATATACACCAAACATTTTTTAAAAGTGGCAAATGGGAATAAATATTTATAAATCCTGTAAAATCAATCACATAAGACAAATAGTCCAATTTTCTGAAAAAGCAAAGTATTCAACAAAGCAATGCACAGAAAGGAAATCAGAACTGTCCAAAAGCATACATAAAACTATTCAACCTCATTAGAATCATTGAAATGCAGATTCAACAAGAATGAGATAATATAGTCCCGCTCATCAACTTCATAAAAATAAAATATAAAAGGCTGTCCATTGGAAGCCTGGGTGGCTCAGTCAGTTAAGTGTCTGCCTTCAGATCAGGTCATGATCCCAGGGTCCGGGGCTTGAGCCCATGTCCAGCTCCCTGATAAGCAGGCAGTCTGTTTCTCCCTCTGCCTCTCTCCCTGGCTTGTGCTCTCTCTCTCGCTTGCTCACCCTCTCTCTCTCTCTCTCTCAAATATATAAATAAAATCTTTAAAAAATAAACAAAAAATAAAAATAAATTTAACAATGTTGTCCATTAAAATTTTAATGAGCGGCCCAGCAAAACTACCCCAGAAAACATACAAAAGGATATTCTTCACAGACTCTTTCAAATTTGGAAAATAGAAGTGATCTAAAACCTGACCATAGAATGGAAATAAGGAATGGTATCTTCCCATTACGGAAAACTAGACAAATTTAATGTTTGATCCTTGTGAAACATATACCATGATAGAAAACACTAAGACACACTTTAGTGTGGAAAACATAATAAAGTGCACAAAAATAATCACAGTATGAAAGCATGCATGTTAAAAAAAATCATAACCACAGAATATCATGTAGTTTCTATGAGAACCTCTGTTTTTATAAATAGAAAAAAGTGTGGAAGGAAAGATTTACTTCTCAGAAATAGAGGAGGTGATGGCCAAAATAGATTTTAGGGTTATTCAATATTTTAAGTTCTGTATTAAAGAGACTACATTTCATTATTACTTCTGTAATTAAAGTTAATTTTAAAAGTCATCATTTTATAGTACATTTTAAGAGGAACACAACACACAAAAAATGAAAGGAGGCACAATAAAAAGTGAACCTTTATGGGAAGTCAGTAAAATTAAATAACTTTTCTTTAATCACTAATTACTATGTAGTTTCCTCAATGACTTTATCAATTTTAGACATAGATGCTCTTCCTCAAGCATCATATGTCATCAACTGTCATAAAAATGTAAATATAACTACACAGGTACATAAACCCAACTCCCACACACCTTCACAAGGACATATTTGATATAAGGAAACACACCTATATCTGTATCTCTTTTAAACCTCTATCTGGATTTGGCCTTTATTTCAGCACTAGCACATCTAGCTATAATTTTATAATCCTGATAGGATTTAAAGAAATTTCAAGGTGATTGGTGAAATCACTAGCTGTTATTACTGAGGACTCAAGTTCATAATTTGCTCTTTTCATGGTTCCTTATTTTGCTGAACCAACTCTAGCCCTTATTTTTGTTTTAACATAAAGAAATGACAAATCTGCAATACAGACTTCTGCATACCAGGATATGTTATGCAAAAGGTTAACAAACTCCCGGATGTATGGAATGAGGAGAAATGCTGTCATTTTTAAACTTCTGATTACCTGCAATCTTCCTCTCTGCTGCAACAAGTTCATTAAGGAAATCTACACCAGGCAGCATCATCAAAGGGGCAGTCAGGACACTGGTGTTCACTCTCCCTTACCACAACTTCCAAAAAGGCATTAAAAGGGAGGAAAACAAATAACCCCTGATTTTCAGGATCATCTTGGTGTCCTTAGTCTCACAGAAAATATTTCTTAGGACACAACACTGGCTGGCTCATCTTCAATTCCTAAAGTGAAATTGGCAATTGTATTTGCAAAAGAGACAGGTTATCGTGGTGGGAGAGAGTGCTTGAATTTGGCTGAATGCATTCCAATATATGGTCCACTAAACCTGGATAATCTCAGGCAAGTTATAAACCTTCTGAGTCTTGTTTTTTCATCTGTAAAACAGTGATAATAGTACATATCACATAGGAATCTTGTGGGGATCAAATTAAAATATTCATATAAAACAGTGAGCTACAGATATGTGTATATAATACACCATAAGAATAACTATGAACTCTCATTAATTTAAAAATGACTAATATTATATAAATGCTTCACAGCTCATAGGACAAAGGGAGCTCTGGGAGCACATTTTCTTCAATAGTTTGACATGCCACTGAATATAGATTTCTATAGAAGTTATAAAAGTATTTTGACAAGTAACCATTACTGAAAATCCCAAACCAATGACCAAGACTTGTGATGGGACACAGGATTTCCCATTTCATAGATGGAAGAACAGAAATCAAAGTTAAATTTATTCATGAAGACCTTCAACACTCTACAAAAGATCATCTCTCTCTTATTATTTAGAATAAGCAAAGCAAACACTTCAAGAAAATAAATATTTTATCCCTCTATTTTACTTAGGTCTTTTTCTAGTTTTCTACAGGTTTTTTTATTTTTTTAAATAATATATATCAGATCTATCTTTGTCAGAGAAATAGTCACCAATTATATAAATTGAACTTCTCTACCTGTGGTCCTTGACATTTTCTTCCATATAATCCCAATTCATTTCAAATATCAGGAATTATTGCTCAGTATTACAGACCTGTGGCACAGTGAGGCAAGAAATGGAGGTTCTTGTCCTGATCTGCCTCTCCATGATTATGGGATTTAGGAAAAAGTTCCTCACATGTGCTTGTTATCTATTTCCTCTTAAGAAAATAAGGAATTGTAGTTTTCATGGATCCTTCCTCTTTCAAAGAACTAATATTTTTTAATCAATTGATGTTTTACCTTATTTACCAATTTATCAAAATTATCAATTAATTTTCCATCATTTTCTTACACTCATTATTCTCTTTATTAGATTGTTTATATTATTCTCTTTATATTATTTTTCCAGACCTTTGTTTGTTTGTTTTATTATTGCTTTTCTGTCCAAAGAAGAGTACAAAACATTCCACAATTTCTCCTAGCTTCCTGATATGACAGCTAAAGAGTCCCATGTTTGAAACCAGGATTTCAAAATAGTATTCTCATTTTTCATTTTTTACTACAACAGACTTTTTAAAGATGTTTTGTATACTTTTAAAACGCCAAATTGTTACATGAATTAGAAGCCTAAAATTTATAAAAGAAATCGTTACCAAGAAGATATATTCTAGATTATTCATGCAAAACAAGCAAGCAATTACCTTAGAAGACAAATGAAAAAGGGTGGATGATTCTGTAATTGCTCAAAGAGATGACTTAGGTGTAGGCATTCAAAAATAATAAAGGTAAGAATAAAGAAAAGATGGAGAAGGACAAAAAAAAAACCCTCACATTTTTATTATCAGCCAATTCCAATTAATAGTGAAAGAGATATCCTTGTCTTCTTGAACTCATGACAACAAATGAAAAAATAAAAAATCTCCAAAATCAAGATAATAGATCTCTTGGGACAAAAAAAGGTAATGAAAAGAAGTCTCATACTTTGTAGATAGTTTTCAAATTATACTTAAAATGTCATGAATCTGGGACGCCTGGGTGGCTCAGTTGGTTAAGCCACTGCCTTCGGCTCAGGTCATGATCCCAGAGTCCTGGGATCGAGTCCCACATCGGGCTCCTTGCTCAGCAGGGAGCCTGCTTCTCTCGCTGCCTCTGCCTGTCTCTCTGCCTGCTTGTGTGTACTCTCTCTCTGACAAATAAATAAATAAAATCTTTAAAAAAAAAATGTCATGAATCACTGAATTCTACTCCTGAAATTAACATTACACTATATGTAAAGTAGCTGGAATATAAATAAAAACTTGAAACTACAAAAAATTAAAAAATAAAAGAAAATAAATGTGTCTTCAAAACTAACTATGAATACTTAAATAAGAATGAGAAGTATATCATAAAACTGGAAGGAAAATCTCAACTGCATCTGGCCCTTTCTGTCTTGTCCTTTTTTCCCTTTTGGTGCAATAATGAGCTTCAAGGTCTACTTCCCTAAATATACAGGGTTGGGGACTCTTGGAGAAGCTGCAGGGGAACAGTCAGGAAGATTACTTAAAGGCACGGGACCTGTCAATGGCAATCCCTATGGGAATGGAATTCTTGGACAAGTCTGGTAAAAATAAACTCTGGTGATTTTAATTTGCATTTGCTTTGGTTTTTCCAAAGCAAATTTCAAATTTGTTTCAAATATCAAATATATGATGTTAAACATCGAATACAGTTTCCATGGTCAGTGATAAAATTTTCAAAGTGGACTTATTCTTCTCCACACAGGGAATGAACCCTAACGTGTCCGTTATATTTATTACAACTCTTCCACTGCTTCCACTATCAAGGCCAATTATTTATTAATATTGAAAGTATTCGGCTTTTTGTGAAAATAATTATGGTCAAACTCAAATGTCCCCATTCCCACAAAGCTTAGCCACATTATACCCCTTTCTGAAACCTAATGTCATGCCCCACTTTATCCCATTACACTAAAAATACCTTATTTCACCAGATCATTTGATTCCCCTTTCACAGAGAGTCTGAAGGTTTTTTTTTGTTTGTCTGTTTTCTTTTGGGAGGTGTTGTGTGTGTTCTTTAAATATTGGTGTTCTTCTCTCCTTTTCTCAATAAACTATTAACTCAATGAAAATAGGCTCTATTGATTTGCAGACCTTATTTAATAATTTAAATTTAGATCATGGCAAGAGCAATAGCAGTAATCAAAAAGTCATTCCAATGCACTAGTAATTGTGCTAAGGAAGTTAAAGGGATTTTTAAAATGTAACGCACATAATGACCCCATGAGACGATATTTTTAATATTCCCCAGAGGCACAAAGAGATAATTGACAAGACTAGGCAGCTAGTATCTAGTATAGTAGAATTTGACCTTGCTAAGATGCTTTACTGACCCTACAATGACTGTGACCAGTAATTCTACACTATATACAGAGTAAGGCCTTAATAAGTGTATCTGAATTTTTATTAAAATCATAAAACAATGTACTGAATAGTTCAAAATCACACTTTAAGTTTTGATCTGTAGTACTTAGGATACATACTTTTATTTTCCAATGTATACAGTCCACTTAGAACCTCAATTGCACCAACAAAATAAATTTCTAATTTTTTTTTAAAGATTTTATCTTATTTATTTGAGAGAGAGAGAGAGAGAGCATGAGAGGAGAGAGGTCAGTGGGAGAAGCAGACTCCCTGCCGAACAGGGAGCCCAATGTGGGACTCAATCCCAGGACTCCAGGATCATGACCCGAACTGAAAGCAGTCGTCCAACCAACTGAGCCACCCAGGCGCCCAATAAATTTCTAATTTTATAGTTTTGATTTTAGGATGGCAAGGTAACATAAAATTTAAAGGATTTTTTTTTTCATTTTTTACTGAAATACACTTATGAGTCTGTTTCACTGTCTAAACAATTTAATTTCTTTGCTTTTGATGTTAGAAACACTGCAAGGAAGACTGATTATTTTTATGTGTACACAGTGCCAGTGTGCATGTGAATGGATGCAGAAGATGGCAGAAGGATGCACCATGGCAACAGTGTCAAAATCTAATTAGATATGCAGCTTAAGCATTTAGTAGAAGAGGCAGTTTTATGTGAGATGCATTTGCCAGATATCCAGGATGATTCATGTTACCACCTCAGACGTTGAAGCCAGAGAGTCTGAGTTTAAATCCCACGTGTACTTTTCACAGGCAATGTGGCTTCACGTAAGACACTTATCTCACTGGAATTTAGATTATTCTCCTATAACTACAATTATTTTATCATACTTTAGTAATACATAATCAATAGTAGTAGTAGTAGTAGTAGTAGTAATAGTAGTATTGCTATTATTAACTATTATTATTAGAAACTTTCTGACACAATTTATAAAGAAACTTGGAAATATCTCCAGGACAAAGCATTCCAATCACAACCTTTAGACTGAAGTCATTGATACTCAAGGACAAAATAAGACAACAACTCACTGCACAAAACTCTGTGACACTGAAATATAAATTCACACTCCAAGGCCTCAGTAATGAACACTGACGTGTTCATGCATGTAGACAGTTTGTTATAGCTGAACTGATTGTGTAAGCTACTTGATGAAGATCATACATTTAGTTGGATTCAAGGATTAAGTTAATATAAAATGTTACTTATATTTCCTCAATTTCCACACAGATAACATTTGGAAGAGGACACAAAAGTGGCATATTTCATAGGGATAGAACTATCCTCATTTTGTAAATATTAACTTATTCATTCTTCAGTTCCTGAGTTAAAGCTATGATTTTTAAAACTCCTTATACACTGTGGTAGAAATAATTCCAAAATATCCCTCAGGATTTCCTGCCCTCACCCCAGGGACTAGATATTATAGCACATATTAATGCAGAATTACTTGTCTAAAGGGATTTCAACAATGTAATTAGTTACTGGCATGTTGACTTTGAGTTACATGTTTCAATCCTATCTAATCCCACGAGCTCTTTAAAAGAAGATAATTTTTCCTGACTGGCAACAGAAAAGTAAGTAGGAGAGATTCAAAGTACAGAGTAGACTAAAATGCACCACCCTTGGTTTTGAAGATGAGAGGCCACATGCAAAGCCCTCTGGGAGCTGAGAGCTGACTTCCCCCCCCCTTTCCTCTAACTGTCAGCTAGGAAGTTTCTAAAGACAGGAGACCCCATCTTGAAGCTCCATTTTCCTTTCTAACGAATAAACTCTTGAACTAGGACAGAACACTAATTATTTTTATAAGCAATTACTCATAAAATCCAAAAGAACAACTATCATTAGGACCATAATACTATTGAACTTCATGAGGACAGAAAAGTTAACTATTCCATACCAGGAATACATTTGTTTGACAGCATCAATAGAATATTCAATTAGATAGTAATTAAAAACAAGGTGCCTGGGTAGCTCAGTGGGTAAGGCCACAGACTCGTAACTTTACCTCGGGTCATGATCTCAGGGTTGTAAGATCTAGCCCTGTGTTGGGTGTGGAGCCTGCTTGGGACTCTCTCCCTCCCTCGTTCTCTGACAATCTCCACCTCCCAGAACTCTCTCTCTCTCTCTCTCTTAAAAGAAAGAAAGAAAGAAAGAAAGAAAGAAAGAAAGAAAGAAAGGAAAGAGATAGTAATCAAGAGCAGTACCATTTGTCAGTACCAAATGAAGTTGTTTGTTTCTTTCTCTCTCTCCTCTTCTTTATCTAAATCATCTGATTACTCCTTTCTTCTCTCTCTTAAAAAACCCTTTGCTTTCCCCACATAAGTGGGACACTTTTCCTGCTTAGACCAAATCCATGCTCCCCAAATTGCAATTCTGAGACCCTAAATAGTGGCCTGTGTTCTTTTTTAGTTTCTCCTCCTTTTCTCACTTGAAACAATGAGGGGACATTGAAAAAAAAAAGATTTATTACTCCCAAGTCACAGAGGGTACATTACAGGCCTGGGGCCCCACAGTTTGATCACACGTACACAGAGTTAGGGAGAGACAGAAAGATCTCACCAATCTGATATTCTGTCTTTATTGGGATAAAGGGTAGGGTACCCAGTATTTGCAGGTTCACTACTTGTGAATTTAAAACATAAAATCCAGGATGAAAAACAGAGTCACCAAATGATCCTTTAGAGGTCACCCAGGGCTTTCCAAAAAGGGGACTTCACTGGTGGGGCAGCCTGACTCCTCACCTAGTTGTGTCCCTGGCATTGTGTTCACTGCAGATGAGAGGTCTTTGAAATGGATGCCCCAGCCATAAAGCTTAATGTTAGTACTTTAAATTATAGTTTTAAAAAAAGCTAGGACTTCTGGGTGGCTCAGTTAGTTAAGTGTCTGCCTTTGACTCAGATCATGATCCCAGGGTCCTGGAATCCAGCCCTCCATCAGGCTCCTTGCTCAGAGGGAGCTCTGCTTCTCCCCCTGCCTGCAGCTCCTCTACTTGTACTCTCTCTCTCATTTTCTCTCTCTCGTAAATAAAATCTTTAAAAATTAAAAAAAAAAAGTTATAGTTTTCAGGCACATACACTATTCCTACTAGGGTCACATTGTGAAGATTAAGACTCCAAAACATTCTTTCCTTGGGGGACACAATTCAACTCCTAACATCAACTTTCAAATCTTAAGTAAGTTTTTCATCTCAAAAGATTCTATGTTCAGACATATGCATTTTTAACCATTTTTTTCAATTATTACATGCAGCAGTAGGCAAAATTATTTAAAGTCAGTACATTTTTACATAGGGAATCTCACATATTATTATTTTCATGGCCCACCAAGGTTGCCTTACTTCCTTCAATGTTTGAATCAAAATTTATCTTCAAGATAGCCTTTTTAAAAAGAATATCTTTTTAAGAAATTGAAATAACTTGTGTACATTTATGGTGTACAACATGTTGATATGATACATTATAATATTGTAGTATGATTGCCATTAAGAAAAATAAGAACTTGCAAGCTGTCTTGAGAACAGTGTAGTATGAGTAATAGAAGTTATACCATTCTGCAATGCAAATGCAGAAGTGTTCAAGAGCACTTGTAATAAAGATGTTTCTAAGAATGCCAAGAAGAATAAAAATAAAGACAATACATATATATATATACATATATATGTGTATGTATGTATGTATATGTATGTGTGTGTGTATAGAAATATACACACACATGCTATGCTCAATCCTCAGTTGTCATGTCATTTCAATTCTTTCAGTTTGGCTTATTTTCTCTGAGTATTTTATGTGAATATGGACACACTGATGACTTCCTGATGGGATACTTTTCTGCCTAGAAACTTTGGATCTAATTATTTCAAGCAATTTGCATTAGGATCTTCTGAATAAGAATTGAGTTTAAATCATACTCACTCCTAAACTAGCAAACCCAAGAATAATACAGACTTTGAAGACATGCCAATACATAAGATTAAAAAAAAAAAATGTAGAATCAGGTCTTTCATACTTTTGGCAACTCTCTCTTACAGTTCTTTCCACAGACCTAACAAATTGTTCTGTGAGTAAAACAAACAACAAAGTCATCTCCAATGATATGGGTCTGCAGAAAAGGCTGATCAGGATAGACCTCAACTCCAAACCTCTATTTTACCACACTGAAAACACCCCAACATTAAGTGTTCCCCGAGGTCACACTTGTACATAGTGGTCATAGAATCCTACAATTCTCTCATGCATGACATGTCCTCATAGAGCAAGTTCGGACTTTCCTGCTTGGCCTTCCTTTGTGAAGTGCATCTGGTTAGATGTTTGGAAGCAATGAAGTGTGTGGGAGGAATCTCAAGAAGAAACCAAATATCATTTTCTGACAGCTTGTTCAAATGAGGTAATCACAAGGTGTCTAGGCAAGGGAGGACCATTGTTGCCATCTTTTATGGGAGAGTTACTTATGACAACTACAAGTTTGCAAGTTTATCTCTGAGTTCATGGTTCTTTCTCTTACCCACACAAATACGTCTACTTTAGATGTCAGAGTCCTACTCTTTCCCTATCAAGACACTGGCATTAAAAAAAAAAAAAAAATCCTGGTGAGATTGCACATTCCATCATGTTGGTAGTTCCACTATCTTTATCACAAAATTTTGAACTGAAATTAGACCATAATCTCTATTGACGACAGACATGGTAACAGCGACCACAGGAACTCCATATCAGAAGCATATCTAGGAGATATTTTGAATATAATGTCTCTGGGGTGGTACCTAAATGAGATCCGACATACATTCCTTTTCATATATGCCTTGTCTTGAAATAGAAGAGGATATCAACTAAAACCCTGTCAACTAAGATCTACTAAAGTGTGACCGTTGCAAGAGGAAAATCAGCAAATGCAATCAATAATAAACTACTTGAGGTGGATAAATTCTAAATCTGAAAAAAAGATTGATGTTTGTATGTCACTAGTGTTCATTGTGCAATTCACAATATTCCATTCCCACAGAGAGAAGTAGACAATGTTTTTTTCAAGATAAGAAGCTCTTTTTTCTTTCTTTTTAATTTTTATTTTAAGTAGGCTCCGCACCCAACACAGGGTTCAAAATCACAAGTCTGCGATGAAGAGTCATATGCTCTACACACTGAGCCAGCCAGGTGCCCCTCAAACTAAGAAGTTCTAATATTCCTGGTACAATAAAGTTAATACAAACTTAGTAATTTTGATATAATTTAGTAATTTATAAATAAAAGATATGTTCCAAATAAACAAAGATATTCATATTAAATTTTCTATATGGCTAACAGACACATAAAGAAATGTTCACCATCATTAGCCATCAGGGATATTCAAATCAAAACCACATTGAGATACGACCTTATACCAGGTAGAATGGCCAAAATCAACAGGACAGTAAACAACAAGTGTTGGAGAGGTTGTGGAGAAAGGGGAACCCTCTTACACTGTTGGTGGGAATGCAAGCTAGTGCAGCCACTTTGGAAAACAGTGTGGAGAGTCCTTAAGAAATTAAAAATAGAGCTACCCTATGACCTGCAATTGCACCACTCGGTATTTACCCCAAAGATACAGATGTAGTGAAAAGAACGGCCATCTCTACTCCAATGTTCACAGCAGCAATGACCACAATTGCCGACTGTGCAAAGAACCAAGATGTCCTTCCTCAGATAAATGGATAAAGGGGATATGGTCCATAAATACAGTGGAGTACTGTGCGTCTATCAGAAAGGATGAATACCCAACTTTTGTATCAACATGGACGGGACTAGAAAAGATTACACTGAATGAAATAAGTCAAGCAGAGAGAGTTAATTATCATATGGTTTCACTAACTTGTGGAGCATAAGGAATTACATGGAGGACATTGGGAAATGGAAAGGAGAAGTGAGTTGGGGGAAATTGGAGGTGGAGACAAACCATGAGAGATGACAGACTCTGAGAAACAAACTGAAGGTTTTGGAGGGGAGGGGGGAACCTGGTGGTAATTATTAAGGAGGGCATGTATTGCATGGAGCACTGGTTGTGGTGCATAAACAATGAGTTTTGGAACACTAAAACAATTAAATTAAATTAAATTATTAAAAGTACAAATAATAAAGTAGGTTTAAATCAGAAAGATTCTTAGGGATCATGTAATTCAATACTGCTATGTTGATCACTGGTGACAAAAGGTGATATCCCTCACCACTGCATAAATACAGTTTTTATCCAAATACCTTGATCTCTCTCAAGTCACCCTCTTTTCTAGATTACATTAAAACTCACTAAGATAACCCATAACTGCAATGTGTTTGTTTCAAAGCCTAAAAAGTCCCTGGTAAGTTTTAATATTATCAGTTATCACATTCAAATTCCCTGTTTCAACCATTGGCTGCTTGTATGCTTTACCTATAGCCCACATGAATATATCTACTTAATTTGGGACATGTAGGCTACAATCATAATAACAGAAAAGTATAAAAAATTATAATTTGTATGACCCAAGGAAAACTTAATGCTTCCCCCAAATTAGAAGTGATCATTTTAGAGGCAAAGAGTTTTTACAAAAAGAATATAGAGTACCACTCCAACTATCAGAAACTACCCAAGGTAAAAATATCTGTTCAGAATGGTAAATATTTACACTATGTTCTGCCACTCTTCTAGAAGAATCTAAATAAATATGAGAGAATTTGAAGTATGACCCCAAGAAATAAAAGGGAGTTACCTAGCTAATAGATTGTCCCTTAAAACTTGAAGATTCTACAATTATTTGAATCTGGTGCTTTCGGCTCAGTCAACCAAAAAGAACAACCAAGTTGAAGCTCCATGATCAGACATGATGTGACTGAAGTGTCCAATACAAAGGAAGTCATTTGAAGGAGGGAAAGTTTGCCAGGCTGTGGATATAAGCATATAAAATATAACTTATAAACAGAGACACCAGAAATCAATATGAAGAAGGGCAGGGAAAACACTAGGTCAAAACCACAGCGATGCTAGCCAGGCAAGAGAGGCAGAGACACAGCAGTGAATATCTAAGCCATGTGTGTTGACATGTCTGTACCCGGTGCTGTCTCTTCTGTACATGAAAATGGCACAACACTAACTAGTGTACATGTTCATTTTTTCGTTTTGTTTTGTTGTTTGTTCTTAAAGATTTTATTTATTTATTTATTTGACAGACAGAGATCACAAGTAGGCAGGGAGAGGAGGAAGCAGGCTCCCTGCTGAGCAGAAAGCCTGATGTGGGGATAGATCACAGGACCCTGGGATTATGACCTGAGCTGAAGGCAGAGGCTTTAACTCATTGAGCCACCCAGGTCCCCTACATGTTCATTCTTGAAGCAATGAATTCTCATGCCCTCTGATGATGTTAACACCACAATAAAAAGATATGATTCTCAATGGACTTCTAGACAAATCCAAACTATGAAGAAAACTTTGAAATACCCATTTATCTTTTGTCATCTAAGATCAACTTCTTTCTCCATAACTTCCTCATGGCATCTTTCACCTCTGCATTCCTCAGTGTGTAAATTAGAGGATTGATCAAAGGTGTTCCAAGTGTATAAAACACAGCTATCATCTTATCCATGGGGAAGGTGGTTGCAGGGCGTGTGTATATGAATATGCAAGGACCAAAGAACAAGATGACCACAATGATGTGAGAGATGCAGGTAGAGAAGGCTTTTCTCCTCCCTTCGGCACTGTAGTTTCTCAGAGAATACAAGATAATAACATAGGAGCACATCAGCATGACAAAACTCACTGTACAGATGGCCCCACTATTGGACACCAACAGTAGGTTGACCACATAGGTGTCTGCACAGGCAAGTTTCAACAAGGGCTGCAAGTCACAAAAATAGTGATCAATCACATTGGGACCGCAGAAAGGTAAACTCAAGGCAAGACCAATCTGAGCTAAAGAATGCACACAGGACCCCACCCAGGCCATAGCCACTAGCACAGTACAGACCCTTCGACTCATGATTGTTGTGTAGTGCAGGGGCTTACAGATAGCCACATAGCGGTCAGCAGCCATGAGGATAAGGATGAAGATCCCCAAGCAGCCAAAAAAATGTAGTGAAAAGACTTGTATCATGCACTCACTGAAAGAGATAGTGGTCTTCTTCAAAAGGGCATCCACAATCATTCTAGGGGCTATGCAAGTAGAGAAGCAGGTGTCAGATAAGGATAGGTGGAAAAGGAAGAAGTACATCGGACTCCCGAGTGTCTGGCTGGTCTTGATAGTAGTAATAATCAGAAAGTTACCCAGCAACGTCCCCAAATAGAAAAGCAAGAAAGTGACAAACACTATTTTCTTTCTAACAGGATCCTGGGTTAAGCCAAGCAGAATGAACTCAGTCACATTATTATTCAGCTGCATGATTTCTTTAATTAGGAGACGCTTGAGTACAAATTTGTTGATCTGCAAAAAATAAAGGAATTAATTCATGGTGTGATGTGTGATTTTCTGGAATATTTCCAGCAAACTAAATATTCCTCAACATTAATATTTTAGGAATGAGTTTCTACAAGTCCCCTCAATAGTTTTTTCCTTCATTTTTAATGATCAATTCATAAGGTCATTATGAGTCTCAACAATCTTGTGAAGGTTATATCTTCCTAGAGCACTCTTCAGGTACAATCTTGTAGCATTTAAATGATTCTGATTTATTTTGCCAATTTGATGAATATAAGTTTAAAAGATATGGCTCCATTTTATTACTAATGTCATTATTTTTATGTATTTAGCATATCTTTGGGCCCATGTTTGATGGTGTATCAGTTGGCATTTTGGATATATTTGACTGCCCTTAGAGTTTTTGGTATAAGTAAGAAATATCACACCTGATTTTCATCCTATAAAGAATGTCTACTTTATGCATATGTTTATCAGCCTGTATTTATTATACATATTTATGGAGAATATTTTTGTATATTTTATATATTATATACATACATAAAAATGTATAATTTTATAAATATATAACATGCCCTCTTTAACTAAACATTTTCTCCCTGATATTACAGTTAGAAAAGAGGAACAGGAAATACCTCATCTTCTAAATAATATGCTATTACCTTGATACACATTTATAATACTTAGTATTTGACAGACACTAATGCAGATAAGTGAATGAATGTTCTTTGATAGTGGGTTATATCTCAAATATTTGCACTTCTAAACTTTTCCCTCCCGTTTCTGAAAAACACTCCTTAGTGGATCTCAAATCCCTGAGGTTATGTATAAATGAAAAGGGGATCTTATCACTCAATAGCTCATGTTTTCACTAATCCAAATTTTGGTTTCAGCACTTTGGGTCTGAGGTCATTTGGGGAGATGTCACCAGATAGTTCATGTTGGACCAGATCATCATGATCATAATTTCCAGTAGGGTTTGTATTATCTAAGTACCCCAAATCCTACATCATTGTAAAAGAGCAGGGATTCAGAAAAGTGAGGCAGATACAGTTTTAGACAAGAGGAAGAGTCAGAACTGACTTCATTCAGTTTGTTTTCTCTCCTGGCAAAGTCAATGATCATCCAAGTTTCAAATTTCACTCCTTTCAAATGAAGATTTCCTTTTTCATATTTGGGGAAAAAAATTACCACTTGACTTCACTTCCAAGAACAAAATATTTTATCTAGATCTTACTTGTCAAGATGATGTTGAAAGGGCACTACCTGCATGTAAAAATAAAACCTGAAATGTGATGGGTTGAAATGTAACTTGGAAGATTTATTTATCCCATTGTGTTCCTTCTCAAAGTCATCTCTACCTTTGATATTTGTCTTGAAAGCTGTGCGTATCCATAGCACAGATAAACTAAACAGACAGAAAATTTCCCTTATATATCTTTTCCTCTCCCTTGGTAAAGTTTCTTCTCCACAACACATGTGAACTGTACCTTATCTTCCTCCAAATCAAAAACAACTCTTGGAAAGTGTTGAGGTTATTTACCTCAGAATTCCATTTTTTTTTAATTTTCTTTGGATTGTGTAATCTTTGTCAAAGATTTTAAACTACAAAGAAAATGAGTTGGTGTCTTAATCAGTACAATAAGCTCACCCTTTCCTTATTCATTTGAAAGAGTGATACATCACAAAATATTTGAACTTGAAACTATACCCCATAATTGTGACCACTCTTTTGAGTGTATGATTTTTGTTTCCACGTTATTAACCCTTTAGACTTCATACCTGAAGCAAAACTATATATACATGTGGACATGTATTTTTAAGATAATTTAACATAAATACATATGTTTTAATTAACTTGTTAGTAACTGTGAGTTCTTATCAAATATTTAATCCATAATCTTTAATCAACACACTCCTTCCTTCTTCCTACATTTCTACCTACTTCAGTTGTCCCCAAACCTCAGGATGCAATTCAAAGAACTCTCCTCTGGAGGCCTTCAGTATTTACGTTATGATTATACACACACACACACACACACACACACACACACACGTGTGTGTGTGTGTGTGTGTGTGTGTGTGTGTATATATATATATATATATATATATATATATCTCACTTCTATTTTCCAATGACATCCTTTATAGCCTTTCTTGTAAGATTATATATTGAATAGAAATCTTTGAAAACTATTTATTCTCAGGATTTTATTCTCCAAAGTTCCAACACCAACACCTTGTATCACATAGGTACTTAGTAGTTTTTAATTAAATTTTCTCAATTGCTTCTTAAAATATATTTATCTGATCATTTTAGCAATATTCGGATTACAGAACACATCCACGTCATTAATGCCCTGTGACTCTCTATCTATTATGTGTGGCAGACAGACAAACATTCTCCTAACTTATAAATCCAGGAAGTGAGCTGAGATCAATTTTAAACAATGTAGTAAACATGGAGCAGAAAATGTTGTATTCTGAAGAGCATCACATAGCCATGTAAGATTTTGGGAACACTGACACACATAAAAATCATTGTCTTAAACATTAGCATTTTCTAGAAGACTCTTTAACCCACAAATAATGCAAGGAGAGCCTTGACATTTTTCCTATGTTCTTGTAACTGAGGCATGTTTTTGTCCAAGTCTTAGTGGATGACCACACGTCTATTTTTTTCAAGGACGTGTTAATACTTTCATCTGATTCTCCAAGAAATATGACATAAAAAAGAGTTGCAATGACCTGGGGACAAATAGCCCTAGTATAATAACACATCTTCTAATAAGTATTGCTCTTACCTCAACTTTTCAAACAAGTGTAGCCAACTTTGGAATAGCTAAATCTGTCAGAACAGTAACAAACAAACCACATGTTGGGTTTGGAGGTAACAAGGAAGAGCTGAAAGAAAAGCACACAGGAAAAAAGTGGAGAATAGATGAGAGTGGAATAGAGTGTCAGGTGAATCATTCTATCCCATAAATCTGTCTTTCTGCAGCAGCCACAGTGCTTCCTAAAGGGCCTTCTTCAACTACCTAACCCTCCCTGGTTGGTTACACTAGATTTCCATCTCTGGGAGAACCCCTATACTCATTTCTATGCAAAATTCGCCTTCTCTGTGTGAAGGTTAATAAACTGTCCCCAGATTCTTTATCCCTTAAAAGCCCAAACTGAAGAAGGATGAAAAAAGAAACTATCCCACATATATGGTGGCACTTTCCAATTTCATGATATCGTGTTTCCTCCACATTGCCATGTTTCCTCCAAACTTTCCATGAGAAAAAGTTGTTCAGCAATCAGACTAAGTCTCACATTGGGTCAACTGCAAATTAAATTCTTACAATATTATTTTGGAAACAAAGAATAATAACTCCATGCCATGATGTGTAAATTTCTAATTAAACTTTAGATTTATTGATTTGTTTTAGAGAGAAAGAAAGAGAGAGAAAGCAGGGGGCGAGTTGTAAGGCAGAGAAAGAGAATCTCAAGCAGACCTTGAGACCTTGACTACTGAGCGTAGAGCTGGATGTGGCACTCAGTCAGGGGCCCTATATTATGAACAGAGCTGAAATCAAGTCAGATGCTCAACCAGCTGAGCCACCAAGGAACTACACAACTTTCTATTTGAAACCGTCACTTGGAGATAGGAAAGTTAGCATCCTCACAAAGCTGTCAACATCACTGTCTCTATTGACCCTTTTCCAGATTATCACCAGGCTTAAGTTCTTCTAACTTTTAGTATCCATACTGAGAACCCATCCTCCTCAGCTACCTCATATGAAAAGCATTTGTGAACCTTTACACATTTTGCTACCTCAAGAAACTATAAAAAAACTTTACAACATGAAATCCATCCTTCCACCCCCATACAACAATGGAAAGCCAAACAAAGATTTCCACATACCTGGTACTCGTAAAATATTTGCAGAGTTCAAAAGATTATTTTACTCCAAAGCTTACATTTCATTTTATTTCTTTACTATATAAACAGCAAATTTTGAAAAAAAAATATTCTTTTTTTCATGTTCCCTTCTCAGACAATATGGGAGCAATAGTCACAAGATATATGATAATATATTTTAAATATATTGGGTTATTTTATGATGCCTCTCTGAGTACAAAGGTGTAAGCAACCTGTCACTTACCTGTTAGAACACCATAAATTAATGCCAAATATTTCCATCCCTTTTTGAAAGTAGCCTTCCCATGGAACACAGAAAAAAAAAATGCCTTTTCTGCATCCTGGAGGGAATATTTTAAGGCATAATGATATAAAATATTAGCACCTTAGAGAATATCATTCCCTAAAGTTTTCCCTTCTTTATTAATCAGAAACATCCCAGATGTTATAATATGTTTAACTCTTGGTTCTAATACAGTAGAGTAAGATAACCCTCCTCAGTCTCAAGTTTGGTGGTTCCTTGTGCTTTGCTGGTATTTAGTACCTGTGGATGACCAAAGATACAGGAGAAAAAGGAAAATACAGATGCTTGAGAACATGAAGAAGAAAAAACAGTGTCTTTGGCAAAAGAGGATGTGGTTCTCCAAGAAACTACTCTGATCCCTGCCCAGTGCCCTAAGTTAATATCTATACTTTAGGAGACAAGCTTCTCTAGCTCTTGTAATTTATTTGCAAGAACAATCCAGGGAATGCAGTATAGTGTTCCAAAACCAAAGGTTCTGTTCTCTGTGTTATAGCTGAGCCCACCCCCAAAGAACCACAGATTTGTAGCAAGTGATCTAAAGATTAGTATGTGTACTGAATATATATCTCATATTTTCAAATCCACTTCCATTTGTTTTGTCAACTAATATTAGTAAAGACACTTGTTAAGGAATTCATTTTATTGAAATAATTTTATTACTCCAATATTTATTAAATGTATTTTATAAACTTTTTATCACTTTCTATAAGTTATATCTTTCCATTCACATAACTACTCCATGAAGTAGGTGTTAACGATGACATTTCATATGAAAAAACAAAACAAAACAAAACGAACAATAAAACTCATGAAAGTTAAGCAGCTTGTCAGGTTGTATGTTTAGTAAATTCAGTGTGGAGATCTGTATTAATGATGCTCTTTTTTCATTGTTTTTCCACATTCCACACATTTTCCTGACACCAGCCTAAACTGAAGACCAGGAAAGACTGGAAAGTGATGAAGGACATTTCTAATGGCTAGCAATGGTATCTCAGGTTGAGGAGTTCAAAATTAATAGTAAAGCAATGAGAATAGCTTGAAACACAGGTAGGTAGCCAAGGAATATATGCATAAAAATCTTTAGTAGGCACTTGATTTTTTTTAAGTATGAATTTAAAGTTAGGACTGTAGGACTAGATTTTGGTATGACCACTTATAAATGAAAGTTTAAATCAAGAAATTGGCTAAGGTCGCTCCACACCACCTCTGCCCTGGAAATATCAGGTGGGTAGTGTTGAGAAGTGAGCCAACATCAAAATGTAAGGTTACATCAACATTTAAAAGAATACCTGAAGACCCCCCCTTTTTTTTTTAATAAACATATAATGTATTTTTATCCCCAGGGGTACAGGTCTATGAATCGCCAGGTTTACATATTTCACAGCACTCATCATAGCACATACCCGCCCCAATGTCCATTTCCCCACCACCCTCTCCCGTTCCCCCCTCCACCCAGCAACCCTCAGTCTGTTTTTTGAGATGGAGTCTTTTATGGTTTGTCTCCCTCCCAATCCCATCTTTTCATTTTTTCTTTTCCTACCTCCCCCCAAAACCCTCGCATTGCATCTCCACTTCCTCATATCAAAGAGATCATATGATAGTTGACTTTCTCTGATTGACTTATTTCGCTAAGCATAATACCCTCTAGTTCTATCCACGTCATCGCAAATGGCAAGATTTCATGTCTTTTGATGGCTGCATAGTATTCCATTGTGTATATATACCACCTCTTCTTCATCCATTCATCTGTTGATGGACATTTAGGCTCTTTCCACAGTTTGGTTATTGTGGACATTGCTGCTGTAAACATTCGGGTGCACGTGCCCCTTCGGTGCACCACGTTTGTATCTTTAGGATATATACCCAGTAGTGCAATTGCTGGGCCATAGGGTAGCTCTATTTTCAGTTTTTTGAGGAACCTCCACACTGTTTTCCAGGATGGTTGCACCAGCTTGCATTCCTACCAGCAGTGTAGGAGGGTTCCCCTCTCTCCACATCCTCGCCAGCATCTGTCATTTCTAGACTTGTTAATTTTAGCCATTCTGACTGGTGTGAGGTGGTATCTCATTGTGACTTTGATTTGTGTTTCCCTGATGCCGAGTGATGTGGAGCATTTTTTCATGTGTCTGTTGGCCATCTGGATGTCTTCTTTGCAGAAATGTCTGTTCATGTTCTCTGCCCATTTCTTGATTGGATTATTTGCTCTTTGGGTATTAAGTTTGATAAGCTCTTTATAGATTTTGGATACTAGCCCTTTATCTGATATGTTGTTTGCAAATATCTTCTCCCATTCTGTCAGTTGTCTTTTGGTTTTGTTCACTGTTTCCTTTGCTGTGCAAAAGCTTTTGATCTTGATGAAATCCCAATAGTTCATTTTTGCTCTTGCTTCCGTTGCCTTTGGCGATGCTCCTAGGAAGAAGTTGCTGTGGTTGAGGTCAAAGAGGTTGCTGCCTGCGTTCTCCTCAAGGATTTTGATGGATTCCTTTCTCACATTGAGGTCCTTCATCCATTTTGAGTCTATTTTCGTGTGTGGTGTAAGGAAATAGTCCAATTTTCCCAGCACCATTTGTTGAAGAGGCTGTCTTTTTTCCATTGGATATTCTTTCCTGCTTTGTCGAAGATTAGTTGACCATAGAGTTGAGGGTCTATTTCTGGGCTCTCTCTTCTGTTCCATTGATCTATATGTCTGTTTTTGTGCCAGTACTATACTGTCTTGATGATGACAGCTTTGTAATAGAGCTTGAAGTCTGGAATTGTGATGCCAACGAATTTGGCTTTCTTCTTCAATATTCCTTTGGCTATTCGAGGCCTTTTATGGTTCCATATAAATTTGAGGATTATTTGTTCTATTTCTTTAAAAAAATGGATGGGATTTTGATAGGGATTGCATTAAATGTGTATATTACTTTAGGTAGAATAGACATTTTCACAATATTTGTTCTTCCAACCCATGAGCATGGAATATTTGTCCATTTCTTTGTGTCTTCCTCAATTTCTTTCATGAGCACTTTATAGTTTTCTGAGTATAGATTCTTTGCCTCTTTGGTTAGATTTATTCCTAGGTATCTTATGGTTTTGGGTGCGATTGTAAATGGGACTGACTCCTCAATTTCTCTTTCTTCTCTCTTGTTGTTAGTGTAAAGAAATGAGACTGATTTCTGTGCATTGACTTTATATCCTGACACTTTACTGAATTCCTGTATAAGTTCTAGCAGTTTTGGAGTGGAGCCTTTTGGGCTTTCCACATATAGTATCATATCATCTGCAAAGAGTGATAGTTTGACTTCTTCTTTGCCAATTTGGATGTCTTTAATTTCTTTTTGTTGTCTGATTGCTGAGGCTAGGACTTCTAGTACTATGTTGAACAGCAGTGGTGATAACAGACATCCTTGCCATGTTCCTGACCTTAGCGGAAAAGCTTTCAGTTCTTCTCCATTGAGAATGATATTTGCGGTGGGGTTTTCATAGATGGCTTTGATAATATTGAGGTATGTGCCTTCTATCCCTACACTTTGAAGAGTTTTAATCAGGAAGGGATGCTGCACTTTGTCAAATGCTTTTTCAGCATCTACTCAGAGTATCATATGGTTCTTACTCTTTCTTTTATTAATGTATTGTATCACATTGATGGATTTGCAGATGTTGAATCAACCTTGCAGCCCTGGAAAAAATCCCACTTGGTCCTGGTAAATAATCCTTTTAATGTTCTGCTGGATCCTATTGGCCAGTATTTTGGTGAGAATCTTTGCATCTGTGTTCATCAAGGATATTGGTCTGTAGTTCTCTTATTTGGTGGGATCCTTGTCTGCTTTTGGGATCAAGGTGATGCTGGCCTCATAGAATGAGTTTGGAAGTTTTCCTTCCATTTCTATTTTTTGGAACAGTTTCAGGAGAATAGGAATTAATTCTTCTTTAAATGGGAATTCTGGGAATTCTTCCCAGAATTCCCCTGGGAAGCCGTCTGGTCCTGGACTTTTGTTTGTTTGGAGATTTTTGATAACTGTTTCAATCTCCTTACTGGTTATGGGTCTGTTCAGGTTATCTATTTCTTCCTGGTTCAGTTGTGGTACTTTATATGTCTCTAGAAATGTATCCATTTCTTCCAGATTGTCAAATTTGTTGGTGTAGAGTTGCTCATAGTATGTCCTTATAATTGTTTGTATTTCTTTGGTATTGGTTGTGATCTCTCCTCTTTCATTCATGATTTTATTTATTTGGGTCATTTCTCTTTTCCTTTTGATAAGTCTGGCCAGGGGTTTGTCAATCTTATTAATTCTTTCAAAGAACCAGCTCCTAGTTTTGTTGATTTGTTCTATTGTTTTTTTAGTTTCTATTTCATTGATTTCTGCTCTGATCTTTATGATTTCTCTTCTCCTGCTGGGTTTAGGCTTTTTTTTTAAGATTTTATTTATTTATTTGATAGACAGAGATCACAAGTAGGCAGAGAGGCAGGCAGAGAGAGAGGAGGAAGCGGGCTTCCTGCTGAGCAGAGAGCCCGATGTGGGGCTCGATCCCAGGACCCTGGGATCATGACCTGAGCCAAAGGCAGAGGATTTAACCCACTGAGCCACCCAGGCGCCCCTGGGTTTAGGCTTTCTTTGTTGTTCTCTCTGTGTATTGAGACCTTTCTTGTTTCTTGAGAAAGGCTTGTACCGCTATATATTTTCCTCTCAGGCCTGCCTTTGTTGTGTCCCACAGATTTTGAACCATTGTGTTTTCATTATCATTTGTTTCCATGAATTTTTTCAATTCTTCTTTAATTTCCTGGTTGACCCATTTGTTTTTTAGAAGGATGCTCTTTAGTCTCCATGTATTTGCGTTCTTTCCAAATTTCCTCTTGTGATTGAGTTCTAGCTTCAGAGCATTGTGGTCTGAAAATATGCAGAGAATGATCTCAATCTTTTGGTACTGATTGAGACCTGATTTATGACCCAGGAAGTGATCTATTCTGGAGCATGTTCCATGTGCACTAGAGAAGACTGTGTATTCTGTTGCTTTGAGATGGAGTGTTCTGAATATATCTGTGTTGTCCGTCTGATCCAGTGTGTCATTTAAGCCTTTATTTCCTTGTTGATCTTTTGCTTGGATGATCCGTCCGTTTCAGTGAAGGGAGTGTTAAACAATATTATTATTGTATTATTGTTGATGTGTTTCTTTGATTTTGTTATTAATTGGTTTATATAGTTGGCTGCTCCCATGTTAGGGGCATAGATATTTAAGATTATTAGGTCTTCTTGTTGGACAGACCCTTTGAGTATGATATAGTGTCCTTCCTCATCACTTATTATAGTATTTGGCTTAAAATCTAATTGATCTGATAGAAGGATTGCCACCCCAGCTTTCTTCTGTTCCATTAGCATGGTACATTGTTTTCCACCCCCTCACGTTAAATCTGGAGGTGTCTTCGGGTCTAAAATGAGTTTCTTGTAGGCAGCATACGGATGGGTTTTGTTTTTTTTATCCATTCTGGTACCCTGTGTCTTTTGATTGGGACATTTAGCCCATTAACATTCAGGGTAACTATTGAGAGATATGAATTTAGTGCCATTGTATTGCCTGTAAGCTGACTGTTCCTGTATATTGTCTCTGTTTCTTTCTGATCTACTACTTTTAGGGTCTCTCCTTGCTTAGAGGACCCCTTTCAATATTTCCTGTAGAGCTGGTTTGGTGTTTGCAAATTCTTTCAGCTTTTGTTTGTCCTGGAAGCTCTTTATCTCTCCTTCTATTTTCAATGATAGTCTAGCAGTATATAGTATTCTTGGCTGCATGTTTTTCTTGTTTAATGCTCTGAATATCTCATGCCAGTTCTTTCTGGCCTGCCTGGTCTCTGCAGATAGGTCCGCTGCCAATCTAATGTGTTTACCCTTGTATGTTACAGACTTCTTTTCCCGGGCTGCTTTCAGGATTTTCTCTTTGTCGCTAAGACTTGTAAATTTTACTATCAGGTGACGAGGTGTGGACCTATTTTTATTGATTTTGAGGGGTGTTCTTAGCATCTCCTGGATTTTGATGCTTGTTCCCTTTGCCATATTAGGGAAATTCTCTCCAATAATTGTCTCCAATATACCTTCTGCTCCCCTCTCTCTTTCTTCTTCTTCTGGAATCCCAATTATTCTAATGTTGTGTCATCTTATGGTGTCGCTTCTCTCTCAAATTCACTCCTCGTGATCCAGTATTTGTTTGTCTCTCTTTTGCTCAGCTTCTTTATTCTCTGTCATTTGGTCTTTTGTCACTAATTCTTTCTTCTGCCTCATTTATCCTAGCAGTAAGAGCTTCCATTTTTTATTGCACCTCATTAATAGCTTTTTTTATTACAACTTGGTTAGATTTTAGTTCTTTTATTTCTCCAGAAAGGGCTTTTATCTCTCCGGAGAGGGTTTCTCTAATATCTTCTATGCCTTTTTCGAGCCCAGCTAGAAGCTTGAGAATTGTCTTTCTGAACTCTAGATCTGTCATGTTACCAATGTCTGTATTGATTAGGTCTCCAGCCTTTGGTACTGCCCCTTGTTCTTTTTTTTGAGGTGAGTTTTTCTGCCTTGTCATTTTTTCCAGATAAGATTTGCTTTCTCCTCTTGTGGAATTCCGATGTTCTTGGTGAGTGAAGTTGGGTTTGGCTGGGTTTACTGTTGATCTTCAGGGGGAGGGGCCTGTTGTAGTGATTCTCAAGTGTCTTTGCTACAGGTGGAATTGCACCACCCTTGCCAGGGGCTGGGCTAAGTAATCCGCTTGGGTTTGCTTTCGTTAGCTTTTGTTCCCTGAGCGCCTTCTGTAGAGATCCAGAGGAGGACGGGAATGAAATGGCGGCCTCCCAATCTCTCAGCCCAGAGGAGCCGAGAGCTTGGGGTGCTGCTCCTCAGTGCACCCTCAGAGAAAAGCGCCCCAACCGCCCCGCCTCCCTGGCCTGTGGTTGCGCCTTGAGGAAAGCAGTCAATTGCTGGAACCTCAAGAAAACCGCCCAGTCACTTCCATCTCCGTGGCCTCCAGCCGCGCTCTGAGCCCACCCAGCCTGTGACCGGCATGAGGTAACCCCGGGCTGAGAGCTCACTCCTCAGCTTTGTGATTGTAGCCGGCTTCCCCACTCTAATACCTGAGAGCTCTATGCACTCAGACACCCCCAGTCCTTCTGTGACCCCGCGGGACCTGGGGTTATGCTCCCGCGCCTGGATTTCCCCCTGGTTTAGCCTCTGGAGCGATGTCTCCCAGTGGAGCAGACTTTTAAAAGTCCCGATTTTGTGCTCCATTGCTCCGCCACTTGCCAGGAGCCAGCCCCTCCCCCCGCGGTCTGTCTTCCCGTCGCTTTGGATTCATTTCTCCGCAGATCCTTCCTTTCAGAAAGTGATCGATTTTCTGTTTCTAGAATTGTTGCTCTTCTTCTCTTCGATTTCCCGTTGGATTTGTAGGTGTTCACAATGCTTAGATAAGCTATCTAGCTGATCTCCTGCTACCCGATGTCGTCTCAGCCTGCTACTTCTCCGCCATCTTGACTCCTCACCCTGAAGACTCTTAAGAAGCATGAGTGGATAAAGAATTTATGATCCATATATACAGTGGAATATTATGCCTCCATCAGAAAGAATGAATACCCAACTTTTGTATCAACATGGACGGGACTGGGGGAGATTATGCTGAGTGAAAGAAGTCAAGCAGAGAGAGTCAATTATGATATGGTTCCACTTAATTGTGGAGCATAAGGTATAACATGGAGGACATTAGGAGAAGGAAAGGATAAGTGAATTGGGGGAAATTGGAGTGGGAGGTGAAGCATGAGAGACTGTGGACTCTGAAAAACAAACTGAGGGTTTAGGAGGGGATAGAGGTGGGGCGATAGGTGAGCCTGCTGGTGGGAATTAAGGAGGGCAAGTATTGCATGGAGCATTGGGTATGGTGCATAAACAATGAATCTTGGAACACTGAAAAAGAAAATTATAAAAAAAAATAAATTAATAAAAAAGGAGAAGCACACTCAAAGAATCATGAGTCAAATCACAAGGAGACAGTGATTTGTAATCCAAAGGAGTAGACTTTCAGAAGGACTGAATTTTCTGTGTAAGAAGGCCACCTGAGCACTAGTGCCTAAAACTCAGATGCATACAAATTATGATTGAAATGATCTGTTACTGGGAGATTAAAAATAGGAAAGATTTATAGGTGAATCAGAAACCAAGAATTCCAATTTTACTCCTCAATTCTTCACAATTTCTGTAAATTTTATGGAGGTGTAATATTCCATAATATTCCATATATTTTTTTAAAGATTTTATTTATTTGACAGAGAGAAATCAGAGCTAGGCAGAGAGGCAGACAGAGAGAGGGGGAAGCAGGCTCCTGCTGAGCGGAGAGCCCGATATGGGGCTCAATCCCAGGACCCTGAGATCATGACCTGAGCCGAAGGCAGAGGCTTAAACCACTGAGCCACCCAGGCGCCCCAATTCCATATATTTTAAATACTCATTGAGGGTGCGAAATACCACTCTCTTTTTATCCACCATATCTACTAGTAAGCATTTACAAAAAGCAGTTTAAGGGCACCTGGTTGGCTCAGTCATTAAGCTCTGCCTTCAATTCAAGTCATGAAACCTGGGTCCTGGGAACTAGCACGAGGTTGTGCTCCCACTCAGCGAGAAGCCTGCTGCTCCCTCTCCTACTCCACCTGCCTGTATCCCCTAACTTCTTGTGTCTCTGTCAAATAAATAAATAAAATATTTTTTTAAAAAATTCTCTTAAAAAAAAAGCAGTCTATATTAAGCATTAAGCTATCTACTGGTTACTAACTGAATGAACTGAATGAATGAATTAAGCAAGTAAAGCAAGCTGAAAAAAGTTTTGAGTGGGGGCACCTGGAGAACTCATTTGGTTAAGCATGTGCCTTGGGCCCAGGTCACGATCCTAGTGTCCTGTGATCGAGTCCCAAATCAGGCTCCCTGTTCAGTGGGTCCCTCCTTCTCCCTCTGCCTCTGCCTCTCTCTCTCTCTATCTCTGTCTTTAATGAAAAAATAAATAAAATCTTAAAAAAAAAAGATTTGGGCCATATTTTATAATTACCCCTGAATAATTACTCATATGATGGTAGATGGAATAAGTTGAAGAGATTATTTCTGAACTAATCTAAAGCTACTAATTTAGAAAGAGCAGATTGAAGTGCAGTCTGGTCTGGGGACACAACTAATAGTCCTCTATGAGTCCCTTCAGTGATGGGCATCAATCGCAGCTAAGGTCAATAGCAGTGAGACACTGAATCCCACTAAACATCAAATAAGACCTTGAAATGTCATGTTCTCATCACAATACAGTGTGATATTTTTCATGAAGTGCTGTAGAATGTATCATCAATAAGGAGAACCTTTGGCGGGCATTTGCTGTTTTGATGAAACATCTCTAACACTTCAGCAGATACACCATACCTGCCTCAGGAAGAGGCTAAAGATGAGCTATAAAACCTGTGTTAGTGCACCCTGTTTGATTTTTCCTGAAAGTATTTGTCTTCCTTCTTTGAATGAACCTTGATTTTCCTCTGAAGACCCACAGATCCTCCATTTTCAGTATGAGTTATGAGTAGCATTTTCTCCAAGGGTGGCACTATGACTTCTGTGTGGCCAATCAGAAAGCACTTCCCCCACCCCTGTTTAATGATCAGGTCAGAGATCTATTAGCAAATGAGATGCAAACTCAAAATTTTTGCTTGGACTCTTGAAAAAAGTTATTATTTTATTCCTAATAGAGTTTCTGCAGTAGAGACCCAGAAATCTTAAGGTCTTGTCATAAGGGGAGAGACACTGATCTAAAATGGAGCGAGCCCAAAAGGAAACAGAGCCAGAAGACAAGTAGAGAAAACCCATTTATCAAAAATCTTTAACTCTACATTTTGCACATTTCCAACTATTTTACGATATTTCATTTTATTCCTTTTATACAACTGTTATTTGCATTCATTTAAAAAGTATAATGAGGGGCACCTGGGTGGCTCAGTGAGTTGGGCCTCTGCCTTCAGCTCAGGTCATGATCTCAGGGTCCTGGAATCGAGCCCCACATTGGGCTCTCTGCTCCGTGAGGAGCCTGCTTCTTCTTCTCTCTCTCTCTGCCTGCCTCTCTGCCTACTTGTGATCTCTGTCAAGTAAATAAATAAAATCTTTAAAAAGTATAATGAATATTTGTAAACTTAACTCTATCCCAAGAACTAAAATATTACCAATAGTTAAATCCAATTAACCCCTTCCCTATCTTGTTCCCTGCTTCATCCTAAGGGTAGCTAATATCCTGATTTTTTAATATATCTTTACCTTGGTTCCTGAAAATAAAACATCTTAATATATTGTTCAGTTTCTCCCAGTTTTGAATTTTAAAGAACATAGCAGACTATATGCAGAATTCTAGGAATTACCTTATTGTTAATTCAACATTACTTATGTTACCAAGTTTTATAATGGTTTCTGAATACAGTTGTAGACACATTTTTACCATCATAACATATTCTCTTGTATGATTATTTCAAAATATATTGAAGTATTATCCTGTCAATGAATATTTGATTATGATAAACAATAACTATGCACCTTTATAAACATGTCTCCTACGAGTGTAATTGGTAGGTTGCAGGATGTACAATACAGCTTTATAATATAGTATCATAAATTACCACAAGGGGTCCAGGAAATGCAATTGAACTACGTCCCAAAAAGGAAGAGACCACAATATTTATAAACAGATCTAATGCCTCTAATTGCTGAAGAAGAATTACGTTTAAATAATGTTCTATTTTGTTGTTGTTTTAATGAAAAACATGGATAAATTTATAATCCACAAAACAATCTGGATCCATATTTTTCACTGTCAATTTAAAAATGTCAATTGTTAGCAATGTTATGGGACAGATGGCATCTATGCTTGTGGTGAACACACCATAATGTATAAAATTGCCAAATCACTAACTTGTACACCTGAAATTAACTGTTGTGTCAATTAGACTCAAATTTGAAAATTGCCAATGCCTACCACTTTATCTGTGTCATATCTAGAATAAGATTTTTGAACACTAAAATAAACTGATGTGCTATGAAAGGAAAAGAGTTTTTAAGAAGCAGAAGAAATTTCCCTTATTTATTAGATAGTATTAAAATATGTGACCTACAAAGTTAGGTTCGAGGTATATAATTACACTTTTGTTACCAAGAGCCATATGCATAAAAATATTTCCATCTACTCCTAAATACCTATATTAATTAAAGATAACTTGCAGATGTTAGGAGAAGCATGGTAATGAATTAGAGAACTGCATGATACAATCAGTTCCTTATTCCCTAGAATATTGCCTGGGCTCAAAAGCCTGATCAAGAGGAATAAGGTCTTCTGTTTGGAAAATGATAATGAAATACATCATCTTTATTGCCTTATTGATAGTTTGCAAACCTCTCTCTATATAGATGAACTTCCAGAACCTTCAGTCTTAAGTGGACGTGGTACCTTTTAATAGACTGTCTTCAGAACTTCTTAAATAACTTCATAAAAATGAAGAACTCAAAAAAATAGCCTAACTAAGATAGATTTACCTTCATCCCATTTCATAATTTAAACACCCAATTTGAAGAAGTAATGGAGAGAGCTGAGTTGATACACAGAGGATCTTTAGGACAGTAAAAACAATCGGTATGCACTATAATGAGGGATACATGTCATTATTATACATTTGTCTAAACCCACAGAATGTACAACAGCAAGAGTGAACCCTAAGGTGAACTACGGACCATGGGTGATTATGACATATCAGTGTAAGTTCAAATGCAACAAACATATGTCTCTGGTAGGGGATGTTAATAATGAGGAGACTATGCATGTGTACATGGGAAATTTCTCTGCCTTCCTCTCAATTTTTCTGTGCACGTAAAAGTGCTCAATAGAAGGATTTTCTAGCTGATATATAGACTTTTACACACATATGCCAGGCTTTTTCTCGGGTTGCAATCTATCCTGAAGCTATGAAAATGATGTATTCCTTAGGTCAGCCTTATTCTCAGATGCCTTGGAACTTCAGCCCCTGTCTTTGGCTCATGTTGCAGGGAAGGAAAAAGCGGATTCCCTGAGGTACACAGCAAACTGTGGTCAATAACTCCTTCCAACATGGTCTCTTGGTCTCCAAGGCTGATGCAATCCTTTAATTATCAGAATTTGTGATGCCAAAACCACTAACACACTAACAGGAACTTTTGTTTTTCGACTCCCCAGAGACAACTTCTTCCAGCGGCCAATAGTTTCTTGGCAAGAAGTTTCAGAGCTAAATTCTACTATTGAGCTACTGAAAAATGCTCCTACAGGCAGGCCCCAATTCTCCCAACATAATGAATGATTTTCTGAAGACATTACATCAGCCACCTTGAATGGTATCTTTGTATTTCTGTCTCCAGTGCCCTGCTCACTCATAAACTGCAACTGAAGCCTCCAATCCTTCTCCCTAACCATGAAGTCATGCCAACTCCCTGCCTTTACATGGAACATCTTCCTGAGATCACTCTTCTCCTACTTCCTGTCACTCAGAGCATGGGCACAGAGCCATCTACACATTCAAGTCTGGTGTGATCCACTGAAGTGCCCACTGTTGACACACATGAAACCTATGTGTACCTTGATAATGTGTAGACCATTTTTCCTCAAATTTGTAAAATATTTTATATAGGGATGCTCTGAAGCTCAGCTTCAGCCTTGGCATTCATCCAAAATAATTTATCAGTTTAGACCTCAGCATTTGAAAGACTAAAGAGAAAAAGGCCTACATCAGTGTCATTTCTGGTTGTCTCTGCTCTTCAGGAATATGACTGCATAGGTTACTTCTGTGTCCAATCTGCCTAATGGTACAATTACATATTAGTCATGACATTCCGATTCACTACTGATATATAAATATTTACTTTCAAATATTGATGAATATTCTAAGTGTGACTTGGAGAAAATACCTCTTTGTTTGTTTGTTTTCACTTTGGTTTCTTGTGGATTTGAAATATTTTGGATATGATTTGCATCATCATACTTATAATACCAATAATTAGAATACTAACCTCTTTCCGTGATGTGAACACACACATAATAGCCACAACTGCAACTGACAGCAAATCACTTCAGGAACAGGCAACAATAGGGTCACAAAACAAATGAAATTGCACAAGTTCTTTTCCCATTTTTTAAAAAAATTAATGCCTTGTTGATAAAGAAAAGATTCTTATATTTGACTCTTACCTCAATCTAATTAGCAAATTTATCTAATGGCACTAGCAGAGTCTTGTAATATTTGAATTATAATATTTAATTCAAAAATGTTTTAGTCTCTTAAAGAATGAAATTTATCTTTTAGAAATATTTTTACTTTTTGTTTGATTTGGACATTTGTAGGGAATGATGACCACTGAAAAGGATCTTGATGAATTCCTCCAATGAGACATTGAAGAAAGTTTCCAGCATAGGGCATAAAGGAAAAAGAAAAGACAGAAAGATTAAGATGCAGGATACTGGGTCAAGTTAGAAACACAGTTTTTGAAAGGAAGGAAAATCAGCTTTTTCAGAGACCATCTGGGAATTGTAAATGCTCTAGGTATCACTTCTGATACCCACAAAGATCTCCAAAATGATCTCTTCACCTTGCTTCCCCATAAAGCATGCTACTGCAGAAAATGACCTCTGGTTCCCAGCTATTGAAAGAAGACTGAAGAATTAACAAATGCTAAAATTTCTATTCTTCCTGTGTTTTGATAAAGTTTGATTATAAACACTATAATTCACAGTAAAATTCTCAAACACTGGATCATGGGAAGCTGAGCTCTACTGAGAAGACAGGGACTTTCTCAATCATTTTTGTCTTTCCTCAAATACTCCTGTTCCCAAAGTATAAAGCACAGCTCCTTCACTTCCCTTCATTGTCAGCCCCCCCTTCTCACTTCTCTTCTATCCTTAACTGTCACATCTGCTTAATCTTGTTAGGAAAGTTTCTCACTTCCTGTTGCCCATGAGTCATTATTAGAAAAATCTTCTCTACCATAAAGCTGCAACACACTTTTGCCATAGGTTTCTGTATTACATGGATAAATATTTTCTATTTAAATCATTAACTATTTTTATTTCCCATGGTATAAAGAACATTGTTCCAAATAACTACACAGGTATTGTCTTAGCAACTTTTTGGAATCATTTATAATCCAAATAATTTAAATATCACATTAACCTTTTTTTCCAAAATCATATACCTATTGTGTTCTTTTTCAGAGATGTGTGTTCAGCTTCCACGATATCTTTACTCCATAGCTAATACCACACACTTGTAATTATTTTTAGCTGGGTATTGTATGTTTTTTTTTGTACTTTTTAAAATTTTTATTAACATATAATGTATTATTAACCACAAGGGTACAGGTTTGTGAATCACCAGGTTTACACACTTCACAGCACTCATCATAGCACATACCTTCCCCAATGTCCATAACTCCACCACGGTCTTCCTACCGCCCTAACCCCAGCAATACTCAGTTTGTTTTGTGAGATTAAGGGTCTCTTATGGTTTGTCTCCCTCCCAATCCCATCTTGTTTCATTTATTCTTTTTCTACCCCCCAAACCCTCCATGTTGCATCTCAACTTC